>NC_135355.1:9110485-9710485 GCF_051622035.1 Arctopsyche grandis
AACGACATTTAATCAAACAAAGGGCATTTAAGGCAAATCAAAACGACAAACGGGTTGCCAGTAACTAAAATGAAATTTTACGTTTCAGTGAAATCATAACCAGTTAAATTTTCACTGGGTATAGTTCAGTGAAATCATGTCCAATTACATTTTCAAAGGTCTATATCAGTGAAATTATAATTTTTGATAGTTGGATGATAGCGCGTCGCCCCGCTCCTGTCTATTCCCACTCTCCTCATGGTCCACACATCATAATATCCATCCAAACACATGGTAATATCTTAGCATACAGGTCGGAATTTATTTTTGTCATATGGCTAGAATAATGACAAACGTCATTATTCTAGCCATGTGACCCGCCCTTTGCCATTTCAATCTCTTTAATCTATCCACTATGTTCACTACCCTTGTCTTCTTACCCATACTTCTCACCCACGTATTCCGCTTCCTATCTTTCCTCGTTATGCCGAGCATACAGCGTTCCACTTCTTCTTTGAGTGTATTGGACTTCGTGTAGCATCTTGGCGTTCAATATCCAAGTTACACTACCATACGTCATCACTGGCAAAACGTATTGATCGAATATCTTTTTCTTCGGGCAGAGTGACATTTTTGTTTTAAAAACAACATTCATTCGTCCAAATGCACTCCATTCTAATCCTAATTTCATATATACTATTTAAGCATATATGTATGTGATATTTATAATTTACTAGTGTTTTTACCCGGCTTCGCTCACTATTTGTAATATAAACCGTTTAAGCATGGTCAATCTATAGTAAACATTTTATTAAATTTATTTGAATAATTTTATTTTATTTAAATTTATTTGAATATTCATTTGTTTTTTATTACATTGAACGTCAAGGAATCTACAACCTAAAAAAACATACATACAAACATACAAAGTCTTTTTCGAAATTATATATTAGATTTTAAAATTCTGTAACAATATCACCCCTAATAACGCTTTAATAAGCATGTTTGTCGATCTCTGGAAAGAATCGCGTGTTTGAACCCACGATTTGATTGGATTCTACGTGCCGATTGGACGGATCAGATTGGACGACCACACCATCTGTGACGAAAGTGTCAAGTGGCGTATGTATGTATGTACGTATGTATGTATGTACATATATGTATCTGTCGTCTCGCAAGATAGCTCCAGTGTCGATTGGGAAGAGCGTGATCTCTAGAAGGGAGGGACACTGGGAGGGTTTACCCTCTAATCAACGCCACTGTGACTCTCAGCCGATGGGTGGGTGGTTTGTGGGTGACGAGGAAAAGGACGAGAAGGCTAAACGCTTTTGATACGCGAATCGGCTAATACGATTTGAAGGGTAGATAGGAAAATAAATCGATTTAACGACACTTGAGAAGTATGTACCTTCCCGAATAATCCAAACCCTCCCGTCACAATTCTAAAAACTCGATTTTTCTCAATAATCGCTCGAGTAGCTTTCGATTCCGCATACAAATCTACCCCCACAATTTCACATTTGAACAACGAGTGATTCGATTCGTAAAAATTTTAGTAAGCCGACAGTAGACATCCTCCAATATTCATTGAATGATTAAAATACTAAAATAGTAGAGATATATAAAATAGATGTATTAATATGTTGTTGATTGAACGAAATTGCAATAAATTATACACATTTATATCTATATCGAAAATTTAATCAAAATCCAATTATGAATAAAACTACCGTGTGAACGTGTACAAACTAACAGCACCTTGAGAGTACACATGTAGATACATTGCTTATTCGTCGGGACACTTTAAGGTAAAGTGCTATTTGGTCGAGGAAATTAGTCGTTTCCTTTCCTTCGGTCTTAGGCTTAGGATATTGCTCTGGAAAATTCCCCCTTGCATAATGGATTCCTTAGTAATTATATACACTTCAGCATGCTTAGGAATCGTCAAAGTTTAATTTAAATAATTTTGTTTCGTTCGGTTAAAGTTCACAGTGAAATGGAAAAATAACACGATGAAAATAATTCATATCGATAGTCTATTAGCATCAAAAGCATATGTAAATATTTACATCAAAATATAGTTAATATTTCTAAACACTAAAAAATTGGAAATCTTGTAATCAAAACAATGCGTCATTTTTATTATTTTTAGAAATGCCATTAAGTCCTCATTTAAGAAAAAAGTGAATTGCCATAGTTACGAAGTGAAAAAAAACATAATGATAAAATGGGTCTTAGAAATCATAGAAGTAACTTTTCTTGTTAAATCGTTATTTAAAAAGCCAATATTTCCAACAATCTCTTTGAGATTGAGCATTGTTAATGTATGAAAACTCAAAGCACACAAACAAACAGCGTGTCGTAATGGAAATTTCCTCTGTGCAGCTTTTCCATTTTCCCACATCTCTCACCCTACTGTTGTGAGCAGCTCATTTCCGCTTATTGTTCACCCTTCATCTTCGAGGCGGGAACAAACGTTCCATGGACAATTTATGCCCTTGAATCAAATCACCCAAACAACAAGTACCTACCAAATTCAATAATATCACAATTCCCTCACCCATGCTGTATACGCAAGCGAGTGAAGAAAGTAAATATTGTACATATTGATTTGGATATTTATATATTGTTATTCTTGTAATTATTTAAATTACTTTACGAGTAAATATTATTTACGAGTACATTAACAAACGAGATATGTTTGAATACACGGAAAATGTGAAAGAAAAAAAAGAAAACATATATTTTTGTAGAGAATATTTTTCGAATACGCTTTGCATTTGTCACTCCAAAAATGGAAAGACATTTTAATAACAAAATTATATCAATAAAAGAAAAATGTACTATGCAAATTGAAGCAAAAATGCGCATAATACTATGTAGAGCGCAAACACAGGCGGGCGAATAATAAAATCTCACAAATGCGATTAAGGAATTTTCCCGGCTCTCTGAGTGCCTATTGAGAAAATGACGGAAAATGGAAAGCTTCGATAAAATCATTTTATTTGTGTACACATGTACAATAAATCACAACAACGACAAATGCATTTAAAAATTATATCTCTTCTTTTGATTATAAGATTAGGAGAAATAAATAATAAGAGTGGAACGCAAAAAAAAACATGTTTTCCATTAATGCGACAGATCTTGCGGAGCACTAATTATGAAAGATAATATATTGACAGTAATAAGGTTCAATAAATTCCAATGAAAACACACCATGGCGTGAATGAAGCTTTAGGAAAATTATGCATTTATTCGGAAAATGTGCCGCTTGAAATGTTATTTAAGTGAAATTGCGAGACTCAAACAAAAATAAGAGCGTATTAATTAATTTATGAATGTGCCATTATATTTTAATGAAATGGAACACAAATGAAGAGCACCGTTCGGAATGATAGCTCTTGCTCGCGCATACACACTCATACATACATAGGTCACCAAAGCCCGTATTAAATTTTGTTGAATAAAAGTAGGAGATGGAAATGGAAGAGAGGGCGAGACGACGTCACGAATAAATATAAACGGTACCTATGTACATACATATGTACTCGGAATATATGTATACAAGAGAGAATACTGGAACGAAGAAGAAAATTAGATGTTCGTTTCCTTGTACATATGTACATATATGTAGGTATATGTATATCGTATTATTTTCACTTTTCCGAATGAAGTTAATAATGTTATTAAATTTAAATATGAATTGATACATATGTAAGAAACTAAACGTCCATTAAAATTATTAAACAATATTGTGCATATGTAGAATTTTGAGTCATGAAAAAATACTAATGTATGTTCATACATACGTATAATATTTAAGCATGTACATATGTACTATACATATATGTACATATATTGTGGGTTTGCAATGAAATTAAACTCGTCAGTCAACAACGGCAAAATTCATCAGCTTGATCGAAAAAGTTATATATATTTAATTGACGATATATTACATTGAAAGAAGCTTTATAAATAATTGACGACATATACACAAGAGCGCCAAATGGCGTCTAAAAGCTTCTCAAACGAAGGGCGGTTGGCGGTGCCACATTAACCTTTTATCATTTCGAATAATTAACGCTAACAAAGTTGGGCAAGTTGTCGAGTGAGGCTTGCTAAGCTCTCTACCTGACTTATTAAAGATTCCATTAGGGAGAAATTTAATATAGTCGTTCGCCGTCCTGATAATTTGCATCTCTGGCAAAATGACTTTTTGATATAAAAGTTTGCCACTTGTAAAATTTATTAAGCGGGCGAGCAGTTTAATATTTAAACGATCGCTTTGGCGAATCCTGACCGCGGAGTAAATAATAAATAAGCCTTTTAAAACGCGTTAGATATCGCGAATATTTATTTCCACGCGCTTAAAATTGTAGTTCATATACATATTTATGTAAAACGTATACGGAAATCTGTGCGATTTTGCATCCCAGAGAAATTTCGTGAATACAGAATAGGGGTGCAGAACAAATGGACGTTGGGGCAAGTGAAACGCCTTTAGACGTGACTTCCAGCGCCACCTTATAATTTCATTTCATACTTACTGCTATTGAATACAGACGACAAAATAGAACACTCCAAAAATATGGCATCATGTTTTAAACACCATCAATTGACTGAGAATTCAAATTATTCGAACAGATATTTAAAACAAATAGATTTGAATTGCCACATATGTAAAATACATATGTATGTATGCTAAATTAGTTTAATGAGTACTTATATATACAAATAAAATATTCCATTGAACTTGCGTAAGACTTACTTTTTAATTTGTATTTATTTGAATGAAAAAACTTTTCATATTAAATATCATATACATATTATGTATGTACATACATAATATGTATATGATATGTAAATCCAAAATTGCGAGAATTAAATATGGTACTTTGGAATTTGGCACTTGGTATACTTATGTAAATATGATATAATATATAATATGTATAGGTATATGAGGCGTAATATTTGAAAGTCCAATTTTCATTTCCAAAAACTCTATTTCTGTTTGACTTAATTCACAAATTGTTGCCACTTATTTTAATTCGATATCCAGAATCCCGGAAAAGCAGAATAAACGTATTACAGGTCACCAGTATTGTTAAATATTGTTAAAACGTAAAGCATTATATTTGATGTTTTGCGAAATATTTCTCTATATGAAGAAAAGTGAACTTACGCCACTTTCGTATTTGTATAATGGCTCATATGTATGATATATAATATAAAATATGTATATCATCATCTACAGCCATTCACCATTCACTGTTGGATCAAAGCCACCCCAACACGCTTCCACTGTTTTGTGCAACTCAAATCTATCTCATCTCACACATATTCCTAATTTTGTCTACCCATCTTCCCTGCGGTCTACCTTTTACCTTTTTGTATTCTCTCGGGTACAATTTTAGCACTTATTTTGTCCACCTTTCATCCATTCTTCTAGCCACGTGGCCTGGCAATTTCAATCTCTTCACTCTATCTACTATATCCACTGCCCTTGTATACTTCTCACCCACGTATTCCACTTACTGTCTTTCCTCGTTATACCAAGTGTTTAGCATTCCATACTTCTTTGAGTGGATTCAAATGTGTACATATGATATATAAACCCTTAAATTGAATATGGGAAAAACGAAAAAAAATTTGAATCTTTCATGCAAAAATCTTAGAAAATGAAAAATTGACTTCCGACAGCTTCCACGGTGTATTACGGCGGCAAAGAATCCACGTAGCAACGTTTAGCGAGGTCCGGCCAGTGCCGCACGTAGCCCCTTCGCCTTTGGCCCTTTCGTAGGGTTTCGTAGACGAAATCACTTCCTAGTGAGAACAAGAGGCGGCTGATGAGCCTCGAAGCCCATTGTCTCAGCACCGGGGGTTAACAATGGGCGTCATCAGGCCACCGGGGATGACCCTCGCCTAAGAACAACTGCAGGCAAACATCGTGCGGGGAGAGTTGTTGCTGCGTTCCTATATGTATCTCACCCACTTCACTGACACAAAAGAGAACCAATTCTTTTTTGAAAGACAATGTATTGTATCATAAATATACATATGTATGTATGACCCAATCCTAAAATTTTAAATTGAAGAAGAAAAAATGGTTGAAAATTGTATCACAAATTCTGCATACTTTTGATTGATTGTTTGTCGATATTATTTAAAAAAGTATCTACATAATACATATAGAAAAGTTGTTTTTCATCGACGAAAAAATTATTAAAAGTACGGACTAATTTCTATTACTAGCAACTATAAATAAGTTATTTTCAAAAGCTTTTATTAATTTTGACTCGATACTACGTGGATTAATACAAAAATAATTAAATATTTGATAATTTATATTATAATACTATAAATATGTTCATATATACTACGGTAACATAAAATCGATACTGATTATTAGATTCATGACCGTCATAGGAGAATCATAAATTTCAATATTGTGACGCAAGTAGGGAAATTCGGCACTATTACAAATTGCTTTGATATTCAACTGACGTCACAATATAACTCTAAATACATCGAATTGGTCCAGCAAAATGGTTTATAAAATTCTATAGAAAAGTAGAATAATTGTATTTTAAGTCAATTTCCTTCCAACAATTAATTTTTCCAATTTTATATTACTTGCAGATAATAATATCTTCAGCCACATACGAATATATGTAAATATATGTATATGTATAGCTGATCTTTCGTGTGTTTCGGTTCTAAATTTCGCAAATAAAAAAATTGTACACATGCGTATATTAAGAAGTAAGTCACGAGGCTAAGCACGATGGGAGTGACTAATATTTGAGGATAAAAGTGCGCCCTCCGCAGTACATTCAGCCCCTGGCTTATTGTGTAAACATACCCCCTGGGGGAGCCTAAATAATTCACTAGCGACGGGAACAAGGTTTTTATTATCGCTATTATGTCTCCAATTCATTCTTCGACAGGCGACCACCGAGGGGAGGGCGACAGAGTGAGTTTTCTTTTATCCTCGAAAACTCCTCACGCACTCACTAGTCTGCTACTGTCGTTGAGGGTTTCATTTTATCCTACTATATAAGAAATAAGTAAAAAAAAAAAAACAATTACACCATGGTAAAAGTCGATCGGAAAACGAATGGAGATGGGGTGAGCAAATGACTCGGAATGTTTAAGTTCACCGGTAAATAAATTTCGTTTGCATTGTTACAGATATTTAAATATTTGAAATTAATATCTATCTATGTATGTATGTAAGTAGATAGCCATGTTTCCCGTGGATAAAATTAACATAACCCATCAATCGTAGTCCGAAACACTTGTCGCAAAAAAGGGACAATCCCCCCAAGCACTGTACATTGTGACCGCGACGATGCAATAATGTCGATGCTATCTGTAATAATGTCATTTGCATTGCATCAAATGCGATGTGCATCCATTCACGCATGTGTGTGCATATTTTACATTTAATACGATCTAAAAATAATTCCATTTTAATTGCAAGTCACACAGGTGTATGAATAGCGAATATGAAAGCAATGCTCATTAAGTATAATCGGATTTAATTAAAATGTTTTTATATGACGTAATTTAAACAGACTGCATTATTTTTATTTAAAAAAAAATACTCAAAGTCGCTAGTCCAAGTCCCAAGGCAACAATGTTCAAAGAACCCACTTACAAAAACATATTATTTTAATTTGAACTGTGCCCCGCGTAGTCCTTTTTGTTTAGTCAATGTATGCAGGTTTTGTTTGTAATGTGTCATCTCATCAAATATGCCAAAGGACCCGCCAGATTCCCCGGGGGGTGGGATCGGAGCTAGAGATAGGGACGTAGGAGGAGGCAACGGGTGGAACGAACAACACCCAGGTTCGCCCACCACCCATTCGTCCAACGTCAGAAAAAAACCGTCTGTTTCCTTTAAAACGTACATACAATTAATGTGAAAATCGTGGAAATAATCAGTATATTATTCAATTTTTTTAAAATTGAACTTCCATAATTGAATTTTTGCAAGCCCTCGGAACATCTCCACTTGACTTCCTATTATTTCGCCCCACTTAACTCGTTTTAAAATTCCCCCTTTTCGATATTCAACAATGTATTTTTTAATAGAAATAACTCATCAGTATCGATTTGCGAAAAATTTTCCATACACATATGAATTTAAAACAAATACACGATATATTTGTTCGCGAATCTAGCGCAAGTTGACGTATGTCATCGTTCGTTTTACTCGAAAAAATAAGGCAAGGGGTAGCGGCAGGGGTTGACACAGAAGCTGTTGTTTATTTATGAACCACAACAACCCCGAGAACACACAGAGAGAAGACAGGGTAGTTTGCGGGGAGAGACTGGTAATCTAAAGCACACAACTGGGGCGGCATTCCTGCATCTTATTTGCCAAAAAATAGGGGAACTTAGACGGTCAAACGTATTATTTTGATATCGATTGTAGAATCATTATATGAAGAATATTAAGAATTTCCCTATGAGAGCTATAAAAACTTTGTATGTTAAAATATGCGCAAACAATTGAATAGGGTTATTTTGAAAAGCGTTTTTTAAAGCCATTGGAATTTTTATATCATATAAAAAGGTAAAAGTTTTGGAGGGGTCAGCTTTTTTCAGCATTTGTCTATTCAAGGCCAAAGAAACATTTTATTATTATAAAAAACTCATTTATTATTATAAAAATAAATATGTATTTTTAACCAAAAACACATTCTGGTAGATATGATGTATACATACAAGTATTAAACATATGAACATAGAAAAATATATTTCGACATATTTTCAAAAAGCTTAGATTGTGTATTATGTGCATAATAATAATAATATGTTATTGAATCATTTTCATATAATATTATAAATTTATAAAAATTAAACTGGATTAAAGTGGATTCGTTTAGTGGTTATTACATCTTTAAAACACTATTAATTAGCGGTATTACGTTATAAAAAATATACCGTTTTTCACCTTTATTATGGACAAGGTGAGTGTATTTAGGAGATTTTTATTGTATAATCGCTTTTGAAATTTTGATCTTAAAAATCCTACACTACTTATACATGTACATATGTACGTATACTTCCGTACATTAAGAATGTTTTCCCAATAATAGAACTACTTTTCTATAGAGAAACGTTAGAAGCGAGACATAGGGCTCTTATATAAACTTTGACAGTGTCTCTAATGCGGTCGTACAAGTCTCTTGGGACTAGCAGCCAATATATATGTCGAGAACGACTGACTAGAGCTTAAGCAAAGAAAAAACAGTACATTTTTCCCTCTTTGCCATATATCGAAGGCCGAAATACCAAGAGTCTAGAATCTAGATAGTCTTTTCTTAGCTTCATTTTATATGAACCTCCATATAAAGAAGCTTTATCGATAAAACGGTGCAGCCAGTACCCAAACTTTTCCACACAAGAAACTAAATAATAATGCACCAATAAATTCAAAGGAAGAGGAACTTCTAGTAAAATAATATAAGCTTCGTCGAGTCCGTAGGACTAGAAGAGATTTAGCAGGTGATTGATGGTACGAGTGTACAAATAAAAAATAGGTTTTTTTTTCCGGACTTCTTCTACGTCTATTCCGCGGGTAACATCTTTGTTCGTCCAAACAAAAGTTGATACAGAAAGCGATTAATCAACATGCGAACGTAAGATGCGATAATCAATTTTAACACGTTAGAATGCTAAGAAAAGTTCGCATAATAATAAAAGCACACAGAATAAACAACACTTGAAATGTTAGTGGAGTAACGCGGAATATTCCCATGTACTTACATATGTACATACATACAATGTATTTTAGACATGGTGGAAATAATACAAAGGACGCCAAAAATAATAAAATTTCAATATTAACGATATCTACATATATAATTACGTTAGCCACTATTCACGCGTCGAAGAAAAGATTACACATATTTATGTATATGCAATACCTATGTATGTACTACATATCTATACATACCAGCAGCTATTATTGAAAACAAGTTATGTGTAAGCTTTGAATGGATCGAGCTCGCCCTATCAACAATGAAAAATTAACGACTATTATATGCATGCTAGAGCTTCGCTTTTTACCATTCGACCATTGTCCAAATCCGACATTCCTACCGTGGATGATTTTTTTTAATATTCATGATTTTGATCGAGCGAAAATCGGGTGAATTCACGTAGAAGATGACGCTTTTAGATTTTTGAAATATCGTCGGTGATCGCCTTATTGATTGTACGGCTCTGTCCAATGGACACTTTATATGCAGGGCCGTCCGCCACAAAGTGCCACAAGGAACACGGTGTGTTGTTTTATATCGAATTTTACGATGGCTGCGATTGGTCCAGACAGTCGCATTCACTATTTCATGCGGCAGACACAACACTGCTCCGCCACTGTCTGTCTGTCCGTAATTCGGAATTGAAATCGCTTCGTCCAGAAATAAAATAAAATACCCCTGGCTAAAGAATTACAGCTACTTCGAATAAAAAAAATAGTAACAAAAAGCAAAAGCACACTTCAAAGTGTAGTGTTTCAAGCAATTAGAGAGCTGTCCAATTTTGTCTAGCTTTATACAATTTATCGTATCACCTTGCTTGTACTAAAGTTTTTAGATACGTCTATTTATGTACATGCATATATAAGTATATTCAAAGGATAGCTAAAATATATAAAAAATAAAAACAACAGTACGTTATTTTATTAATATTCATCCTACTTGAAACACTAAGATATTATTATTGTACATATTGTATATGTAAAGGTACATACATATAAAACATTTAAATACTTCACAAGATATGTGTTATTTTTACTAAACATACAAATATAAATATTCAGTATTAAAATCAATGGAATATGAATCAACTAAAATGAGAAAACTGTTGAAGCTTTTTGCGATTTTTTGTAAACCCTCCAAAATCTTGTCACTTTGCTCACAAAGCTTTCAGCAGAAGGTTTTCCTTTTGAAGTTCAGCAAGGACAACGAAAGGTTCCTCAAAGCTGACTTAAGATGACGTAATCTACAAAATACTGAAAAGTGTGTACTTTTTTTAGTTTCTTTTTTTTATTAAATATTTCATACTATTTTATACTTATGTGGTGAAGTACATAACCGTCCTCCCCATTTTTAGAATACAGTATTATAATATTTCGCTGAAAAGATGAACGGCAATCGGAAATCATTCATCGAGGGAGTGCCGTTAAAGATTTATGACAGTATTTGAACAATACATACGTATGTATGTATGTATGTATGGACATAAATATACATAATATAGAATAATGAAATATAAAAACACCATATTAAAATTTATTTAAAAAAACACAATTAAGTATTTAAATATTGAATAAATTCATCACATATTATAAATAAATTGATAACAGATAAGATGAACGATTGAGAATTTCTCGATGAATAAGTAACACGTGCTCTATTTTAATTATACACTTAAAAACATTTTAATTGTTATCGAGAATATAATGCATAGTCGTTAATAATTATCAAAGTATTGCAACTTTGCATACGCTATTTATTTATTCTCATGTATTGACAAAATCGTGTAATCGAAAAAGATTCGAGAAGCAATATGTATAGAATTATTGATTAAGGTTGGGCAAGTTTAAGTAACAAACCTGTATATATGTACATACAGACATACACGTAACATTAGGAAGAACCCCAATTGTATTATACTTATAATAGTCATACATTGACGCCCTAGATGCAATATATCACGGAAAAAAGCCGCTACCAAAAAACAAAAGGTTATCAAATGACTTCACAGTAATCTCATTGTGTCGGGATGCTGAATGTGGTCCACACATGTGCGTATGATACTCACGCAGAAGACGGTCCAACAGTCTGCTGACTGACTAATATCGAAAAGACACCGCACCGAATTCGTTCAGGCCTAGGCCTGCGTAAAAGCAAACCAAATGAACGATAAACAATGACATTCTATCTGACACACACACTAGATAGGCCAGAAAGGAAGCATTGTTGTGCACATGTGGCACTATGTGAGAATATTTTTTTTCGGATGCAACGACCCAAAGATTCGCACGACATTGAAAATGCCAGATTTGTACCAGTAAGCCAACAACTGCTGCGCGAGACTTCAGTAATTAGCCGATTATTTTCAAGGAAGCTATGATGTGTAGAATAATTTTGTGTGTGGAAAATAATGTCATTTTACGGATGTTGCGCAATTTTCTCCCGAAACACGCATCACACAATGAGATTGCTGTCATACCAGTTGCTTCCCAACGACTCACTCTCCTGAGCAGAGCAATCCCGGTCAGCGAGTGTCCGTCTTGGGACAATTGACAATCGCTTCTTTGTGCTATTGTGCGGTAACTCGTCCTCTATAGCGAGCCTTTGATCTTCCCATTGTGTCGAGGGGAATCCTTTAAAAAGTATCGCCCTTTACTTCTTTTGTCACACGGCCGAATGTATTAATTCATCTATAACACGATATTTTTGTTCATCATATTGTCAATAATAATAAAACTGTTGTTGGCCGGCGGCGACAGGTTATGCCACTTTCGCAGCGGAGGGGTTAACAGTGAGCTTTTGTAGACGGGGTCGCAAGTAGTAGGTATGAAGAAAGCTCTTTGCGAAATCGGAGCACAAACGTTTCAAAGCAGAAAGGAGAATGGGCGATGTCCCATAAATCACTCGTGCGACAATGGTCGACAATGGATGAATTGAGGGTTATTTGGGTGATTTGAATATAAGAGTGGACAAACAAAGAGTGGTTATCGGGTCACAAAAGGGAACTCACCCTCTATTATAGCGTCAAGACGCTAGGGCCTCATACGAATGTCAAAAGACACGTTCTCAGAATCTGCACGATATTTATGTCTATCGTTAACATATGCCAATTAGAAAAAATCTAGGGTACATTTGTTTCGGGGGTCTTCGTCGCATTTTTTTTCTTTCCGTATTTTCAAAGTCAAAATGGGCATTTTTTGTCGTCCCCTTTTCGTAAACGATATTCTTGATGAGTTTGCCAGGTTTTGGATAGTGGGAAGATACCACATGTGCGTGTGACAATGCAGCTTTGTTCTTAACAACCGAATGGTTGCATCTGCATGTTGTGTTGCACATGTGACGGTCTCGTCAACCATCATAGATATTGAAACATTTCAAAATTAAGAAATAGCAAAGGTTTATTTACCCGCTCGTTTTAGATCATATGAATTACCATAGTTTTCTATATTATATACTCTTTCGAAATATGTATCAAATACTGTAAGGAAGAGAGAGAGAGAGAGAGAGAGAGAGAGAGAAGATACGATAAAAGGAATTCGGATGAACTTGTGCGGATAAAAATGTAGAAAAATATTGGATAACTTTTGACTTGTATGGAGTATCCATAGAACATGTGTTCAGGATAAAATTTCATCGACCCTTATTCCATTTAAGCCTCGTCTGACTTTTTTTAGTTATCTGTTATATGTAGATACATTGGACTATCTCGAAAGATTTATGATCCCAGTTCATTATGAGGACTGGCATATTCTGAATATTGGATTCTCCATTATTTTAGCGATTCGTTCTAACGTGAAACTTTGCTACAAGAAAACACACGATATTTCTCGTATATAAAAAACGTGTCATACACATACATCGAAACATAAATAAATTAAACAAAAAAAAAGTATACGAGGAATAAGAAGAAAGTTAATTTATGACCTAGCATTAAGACAACATTCTGAGCAGGTATTTGTAAACACTCCGCTACCGGAATGCAACGTTGACAATCGACATAGTCAAGACATTTAGTTCCCTCTGCACTGGAACAACTACTGGTTAAATTATTTATGACATTATCAACGGAACAACAAGACAAGATCGTATATTATCGTTTTTGATTACTCAGTAAGCGAATGTCGAATCTAACACTAAATGGCGCTTTCCGATTACAATTGTGTCATATTTTGGTCGTGTGAAAGCAATCGAGATGAGTTTCATTTCATTGTCGGCTAAAATTACAGCTGAGTTACAAAGTTGCGTTTAATAATGACCGATACAAAAAAATTTAAATACATACAAGTGAATCGACAGCGATAACGACACGTCTGAAGCTCATATTCGCCGACATTGTCGACTGTTGATTCAACCAACCGCATACAAAGTATTTAAGAAACAACATACACATTCGCTCGATTAAATAAACGGCGGGTCGCATCAAATACATAGACAGTTTATGAAGTGCTCTCCAAAAATGTGTCATAAGAAAACATTGCTTAAAAATGATGAGTGTATCATAGTACCCGCATAAGCACCGGCGCCGATTTAATTATCAATATCCTCTATATAACCGACGCTTTGAACTAAGCGAGTTGCCTTTTTTTTTAAATATCTAATTCGTTTTGATCAGAGAACATCTTCAACGTCAAAGTGGTATTGAGCTTCCCCGCTGATAGTAAACAAGATTAACGCAAATGTGTGTACAAAACAGATACGATATTTAAGATCGCTTCTAACCAATGTTTGATTGTTTGAAAGCGAGATTGATTGACAATGCCGTAAACAGTGCAAACCAATCGCAATATTACACATGAAGACATGCTAGAAATTGTATGATATATCATTGATTTTAGCTCGAAAAAATAACTATGATATACGTTTACATATCAAATACACGTGTATGTACATATACATATAAATATAAATATATTCATCGTGCGTATTTAAATTCCATGAAAAATGTACACAATTGATATTATATTTTGAATGAGCACCGAGATCTTATTCTTCATAAAAACGATTGAAAACAGATAACGAAAGAGTGTTCATTCATAATCCGATATTTGTAGAATCTGTATATTCAACATAAAAAAAGATTTTATGCGACAAATTTCAATTAAATGAATAGTTTCGATTGCATAATAAATCAGTTTACTTTCTATTTATGTACACATAAAGTATAAAGGAAAACCAAATTCACAGTATATTTCTTCGAGCATTGATGACACAAGTAATTATTACAATTACAATTATCAGTTTTCAATGACCTTAGTGGCGTGTTGATCTTCTACGATATCTGACACCATAATTTATCACAGATCAATAAACTCCCTTTCAGCAATTATTAAAATTATTTATTAGGAATTGAGTAAAATTATTCGACATTTAAAAAAATTGAATAATACATTTTAAATTGAATACTCATGCCAAAAAAACGTATTAATATTATATTAATTGAATTGATTAAAAAATTGCATACTTAATTTAGCTTTACAATAAAAAGTAGTACTTTACATAGAAGCTTCACGTACACTATATCTAATGGACATACATATGTATGTACATTGTATGTATGTTATATTTTAAAAGTTTTAAAGATGAAACGAAAAATCTAGGTTCAATCGATTTCTATGTAAATTTACAACATTTTTTTATTTAATTGATATTTTTTTGTGTAAGTGCTTAGTATTTTTTATGCCGAATTAACAACGTAATTCCAAATTTATGATTTTTGGATTCTCACTAGTCATTTACATACGTCGACATTATTGTGTTTACGAAATACGTATATTATAAATAATATCTACATGTATGTATAATTGTATATACAAACATATGTATACATATGTTTGTATATGTATACATTATTTGTAGATCTCCGCATCGGTCTTCAGCGGCTCGGAACATATCGTCGGCGCTCATATCGAAACATATTTTGTAACTATATATGAAAAAACGTGAGTATTTATATATAATTTCATTTAAAAAACGACATTATTTTCCTGTACCCCTATTAATACATCTGTTTAAGCAGATAACGAAAACAAAAATTTAAAAATTCATATCTCAAATTTATGAAGATTATTAAATAGAAAATGTGGTTAAATATTGAAGGAACAAAGAAATGTGAATATTAATTACCAAACTTTCACAATTTCATAACACGGTATTATCAAATTTACATTAATTATCTTTCAAGTCTTCTAGTACAAATATTAATAATTTTTATTGTGATTTCTATATATTTGTGACAAATAATTATTTTCATTAACTACATATATAATTGTGCTGATTAAAATGAACTAAAATGATCTCATTACAACGCTTAATTGTTACCCTTATTATTAAGCTTGCAATATTATCTACATATTAAATAGTTTTAATTTTGACCTTTACTGTAATTAATATCATTTCATTGCGACGTAACTTAATATTTTTCAAGACTTTAATTTGTTATTTATCTTTAAATGTATACGTCCATATTTCAACATGTCTATAAAATATATTTCGTACACAAAATATAAAATTAATGCTTGCTTAAATGTACATAATATGTGCATATTGCCTTGCAAATCCACAGTTTTGAACTTGGGGCTAGCAAATCTTATGTTATCTCAAATCTTACGGTAAACTAAACTAAGATCGTAGATGGGTTTTGGAAGTGGTAGCCTTTTGAATATGTCGTTTTCATATGACGCACCGTAGTGCCCGGCAGTGCTGGCTATTAGGTATAAAATAAAAAAAAGATTAGGAAATCTTAATCGAAATAAAACCTTATAAATATACAAAAAAATGATTTCCTAGCAAACAATCGCTTGACGGTTGAAGATCTGATAAACAAATTGATGTTTGATTTGGTAGGGTTTGAATCTTTTAGAGAAGCACTTCGGCACATATACCAACACACACGTGTGTACTTTCATTATTATCATTGTCCGTATATATGAATAGACGAGAGCGACGATTGTCATAAGAATCGGAGAGGTGAGCGAGCACCATTCGCCATTGTAAAACACCATTGATGCGAGCACGCTCGCGGGGGCCACAAAGGTAGAAAAAAAATCCCTGAAGAAAAAAGTCGTGTGATTCAATAATACATACATGTACTTGGTTCAATGGTACCAACAACGATGGCGAACATCCATCCTGATATCTAAGGATGAAAACAGTGGTAGACAATCCGATTCAAATGAATTTAAATTGAACTATTTGAAGACTTGTGCCTACGGCCACTGTATGAAAAGTTAGACATCAAAACTCATTTTGACCATGTTTTAAATACATCAAAAATGTCAATGAATTAACCATAAGTATATGTATATGTATTGTATTAAATATATTATTGATATAATTTTAGAAAGTTGTGATTTTTTGATAATAGGTCCCTCAGTTTCCTATCTCATTTTATAGTCTATCAATTTTAATGATATTATTATTTACACAATAGCAATCATTTGTTGTAATGTTTTATTATCATTTGTTTATTCATACACCGTTGCACAACAAAGCATCATAAAAATCCAAGAAGTCATAAAATTTGTTACAGTTCTGTAAAGGTCATGCCAATAGGGTACGTCTTTATCGATCTAATTCGTAATAATTGATCGCTTAAATAAAACGTGCATATACATACATATGTATAATATATGCAAATAATTATACCAAAGCATATATAATATCTAAATTTTTAAGTTGACGATAGCTGTCCTCGTTTAGGAGGAGACTCCCTAACACACGGGAGATTCCTTGTTTTTTTTTGTATGGCTTTTCTTCTGCGCACAATCGTGCCACTGGTCTTTCAATATAGTCTTTGTTGTGAAATTTTTATTTTATTACCATTGTATTGCCGGTGAAGTGAGTTTACAATATCATCAACAATCGGCAGACGTGCGATCGTTAAAATTTTAGCGATCGTAACGAACACAACGACACCCATTAAACAAAAATGCTTTGATTTGAAATATTTCATTTTCACATTGTAAAATCTGCGCAAAAATTTGCCAAACCATTCGAACGAAATTCAACACTGTAATAAAAAAATGTTTTACGTAATCGAAATGTACAAAAAATAGCAGCCTCTGCTATTCTGTAATCGCCTGTTTGCTCGTTGCACAATAGAGCTTTTGGTCGATTTGGCCAAACAAAAGCGCCCGGCACCCTTTAGCCCTCCAAGGGCAGGTTTCGGATGTTCTTGGCGTTCGTGACACAATAATAGCTTCAGGTGTTCGCAACGTCATTGTCGATGTGAGTTTCTCGAAACGAATCGATGACGAAGATCGCAAAAAAGAACAATATTTTTTCGTCGAAATAGTGATCACTTTATCTGAGAGGCCAACGAGGCCGTGACCTAGGGCTAGGATTAAGCAGTGTTACGTCCAGCAAATCAATCTAATTCGCGTGTTAAATTTGAATTAATAATTTTGTAATAACTATTTGATTTTTCGAATAGTATTTGAAATTATTATAATAGACAAAATGTATATTTAATAAGAGAAAGAATACTAAGATGAAAGCAATGCTTCATTAGGGCAATAATACGATGGGGACACATCGAGCATTTACGGTACACAATAGGACTTATACGTATATGCCCCACATTCACATCACTAAATCGGCCATTGTGATCCGTTCTGCGGCAGGATGTTTATTGTTATATTTACCGGAGATGTAATCTCACGATCTGCTCGTGTCGCCATTATATTCATGGCATCTCAGGATAAAGTTCCGAGACGACATTGTGAGGCAAATTCGACGATTCAATGCGTGCGCATTAAATTGCACAATCGGCTTTGTCTATTCTGCATGTAAAACTACGAATGGAAAGCTTAAAATTTCAAGTCGAAAAAATTGATCACCTTTAGCAATGGATAAACAAAGCTTTCATCGACGGCGTGAAAATCAATGGAATCCTTATAAGTAACTAATATTATGAAGGGGAATTTAATAAGAAAATGTGGGGTAGATTCGTGTGTGGAAATGACACTTGCTGATGCAAATTTCTCGGAAGGTTGCTAAATGTTCAATTAAATTTTTAGTATTATAATACTATCAAGGAAAGATATTTTAAAATAATTCGAGTTTCAACGTTTATACTGTACTCAATTTAAGGAATCGACAAGGTGAAAATCCCTCGCCTAAATTCCTTCACTTTGGAGAGTATTAAATTTCACATAACTTGAATTAGAAGTTTCACCGGAGTGCAAAAAAATATAATAGAATACAAGGGCATATTAAATATCTTTAAAGGTTCAAAATAACTGACATCCAAATGAACTACTTGTGCAAATAGCATACATATTTCAATGCATATAGGTACATATATACATTTAATATATAAGCTTGACGTCGCGAAAATGAATAAATTTAGACGAACGACCTTCGCTTGAATTGTAAGAGTAAATATAGACGAGGAAAAACAAATTTAGAAATCGGAAATAAAACATTTTTAAACATAAAGTAGTTTGTGGAAAATTAAGTAATTTTGTCAGAGTGCTCTTTAAAAAAAGTTTCTCACGATAAAACACTTAATAAAGATATTGTTTCCATTTCGAAATCAGAGAAGTGATCAATAGAACTTAACATTTCCATTAGTAGAAAGATGTCCGCACGGTAGCAAACCGGTCGACGATCATAATCATAATTATTTTGTGGAATTTAGCTACTATGTGTTTATTGCGAAATTAATATATGTAATTTTCATTTTGTAAATATTAAATTATTCCAAACTAAAAATTATAATTTTCAAATCCGGAATTGTTAAAATATGTATATATTATATACAAAATCAAAAAAAAAAATCACAAGAAAGCTATCAAAACGTGAAATTTGAGAATTATCAAGTTATCAAAAGCTCTCTTATCAATATATATTATGAGAATCTAAACAATACAATTGGAATAAAATGCAAACAATAAAATATGTGATAGCATGTTAAATTCACAACATAGACAATTTATTTATTTGCACTAATATTGCATACCATCATTATTGATAATGATAGTATGCAATATTGTATAAATATATATAACGCCAGAAAAAAAACGGTGTAGAATAATTTAATAACATTTGAAATAATTTAAAAGAGAAACCCAACAATTTTTAACACTCCTACTTTTTATCATATGTATATTCTCAACAAAAATCGTAAAATTCACACGAATCTCACTTCAGCGACATACATATAAATGCACATTTCAGACGTATTTTTCCAGCAAACATATTATTTATAACGCGTAATAATCACACGAGCACATTACAAACTGAAAACACACCGTAAAAAATTATGTCACCACATTAATAAAAGCACCTATGGAAAAATCAACAATTGAGTCGGTTATATTTGAAGTACGATTTTCACTTCCAAAAGTTTGACTTAATTCACAAATTGTTCTCATTCAATATGTCTAAAATCTTGAAAAAGAAGAATATGTATATATTTTAACCACCATTATTTTTAAATATTGTTAGACATTATATATAATGTTTTGCGAGATATTTGTTGAAATGAAGAAAAGTGGACTCAATTATTATTTATTTATTAAATACACGGGGAAAGCGGCAGATCCGATAGACCCACGGGGTTTGACTTATATAATAATAACGAAATAAAAACGAAAACATTCTTAACAATAATAAAAAAAGGAGAAATTATCTTCGAAAAAAAATCTAACTTTGAAAGTGAAATGTTGGGAAAACTATAAAAATAAATTTTGACACATTCGGTTTGCACACGCCGTCCGCCGTCCGCGCGCATCTCCCAACTGTCAACGCCTAAGATTCACAAAAGCCGACCGATATTTCTCATCGCGCGTGAATTTTCCGACGATTTTCCTAGCGAAGGGATTTCCGATTAACAATAGAGAGAGAGAGAGAGAGTGGAAAGCAATTTTATGGAGATGAAGAGAGTTTGGTTTGGTACCTTTGGCATTTTCGATGAATTGTCTCTGTGGGCGGGTGTGCGTGTTGTTGTGCGGGATGTACACACGGGGTGGTGTCGCGAGTACGAGTGTCGGCTTCGACGTCGACGTCGACGTAGACGTCGTGTCGTGCTCGTTGCGTGTTGCGTGTTGTGTGTTGCGCCGTGGATGCGCGCGCTGGTGTCGGGGCGGCGGCGCGCCGCACACTGCGGCCCGCTCGCGCTCCGCCCCCGCGGGGCTCCCCCCACCCCCCACCCCCCACGAGCCCCCCTTCACACAATGGTGGTGGTCACAATGGGGCCGTGGTGCGGCGCCCCCCGATTGACACGCGGCGTCGATAATTGCGGCCGGCGCAGGCCACGCCCCGACTGCGCCCACGTGCTGCGCGACCAACACGCCTCTCTAGGACACTAGCCAGATACAACAACGAACCTCTCCTGACTCCCTCCCGACTCCCTATCTCCCTATCTCCCTATCTCTATCTCCTGAGGGGGTTGCGCGCTGCGAACGCTTTCAAGGCTGAAGAGGTGCGCGCGCGCGCCTTTTTGCGCGCGTGTGCGTGCGCGCATTCTCGCGGCGCATCCCATACATCAAGTGCACCAACTTGCGATATCTCAAGACTCTTCTTCCTAGACTTTTTACTCTATTAATTTAAATTTTTTTTTTTACATATATTTTTAGCGTTCTCCGTGACGAGCCAGAATGTTAAATTACAGAAAACGCAAATATCGGAAGGCAAAGATCGAAAATCGAAAGATCTAAAGTCGAAAGCTCAAAAAAAAGGGTGCATGGTAAACGGTACATACTCACTTAATTTGCGCGAGCAGGATACAACACGAACTAGAGGAACAGACTTTTCCTCCCGAATTAATGTGCGCGCGCAGAATACGGGAGGAAAAGCCTGTTCCTCTTAATCCTGTTGTACCCTGCTCGCGCAAATTAAGTCAGTATGTACCGTTTACCATGCACCCTTTTTTTTGATCTTTCGACTTCCGATATTTGTGTTTTCTGTAATTTAGCATTCTGGCTCGTCACGTAGACCCATTTTTTAGACATCAATTAATCAAGCACACTCGTCTAACAGATTGCTCTAAAGCGACAAGTGTGCTAAAAAGATTAAGAAAGAGTACATGAAATACAAGCAAAATAATAGATGAAAAGAAAAATAAATAAATATGACAACATATATTCTTAAAAAGTTCTTAACTGATCAACCCAACCGTTCTAATTGGTCGCGACTTCCGTAACTTAGGAAGTGGTGCAGAAAATGACGAGAGATGTGACAAATGTTAATGGCACCATCCAGTGAATTTAAGAAACGGAGGCCACGAGGAATGGGAGAATTGCTATAAGCCACAGTTCTAGCCAGAGGAGTGTGAAAAATGGGACGATGGCGGGTACATATCAAAACTCTCCGGAGCATGAAGGCCCAATTCAGCCAGGATAGACGGACAGAAGATAAAGCCTCTAAATATGGAAAACAAGAACCTGATGAGGGCAACACTCCCCCTGTGTTCAAGAGAAGTGTAGCCGACCATACCCATGACGAATAGTGAAAGAAATATATATGGGAAAATTCCATATCGCTCCTTATAAAGCAGTCGAAGAAAGCGTCTTTGGATAAGTTCAAGTATGTACCAGGAAGGCCTAACAGACAGTGGTGCAGTCGATCCAGGTCTCCGCCCTGGTACTTCTTTTTGAGCCAGGTCGCCGCCCTGATATAAAAATTGTTTTTCGAGTACAATAAAGAATATTTTTGCTTATATTATATTTCATGTTAAATTTTGTATACCAAATATTATGAGCAGACTCTCGTTTTAACATTTGGTAACTACAACCGCATCCTTACTCAAATGCCCATTTGAGTGCAGAAAATATTTAAAAACAGCCCAAAAACAACCCATTGAAAAAGTTATAGAAACTTTGAATGATGCCGAAATCGAATCATCTGTCAAAATTTTCAGAACTGTATATTATATTGCAAAAAATAATAAGCCTTACTCAGACCATTTTGATTGACTTTTCAAATTAATTAGCATTTGTTTTTTTATAAATATTTGTACTACCAATATTAGGATACATATTATATTTTTCAAGTAACGAAAAAAGCGAGGGGGGGGGGGGGGGGCGGATGTCGTAAAAATTAAACACCGCCTTAATACTTTTTACTCTATCTACATATGTACGTAGTAACAATAGATGAAGTTTTGTGATCATGCGAAAATTCTAACTTTAACTCTAACTTTATTACAGAAAGGCTGAAGAATATCCTCGACGAGAACCAACCTATAGAGCAGGCAGGGTTTAGGGCAAATTTCAGCACAATGGACCACCTCCAAGTAGTTGGCGAACTAATTGAGCGCGCCAACGAATATCAACGGCCATTGTGCCTAGGTTTCGTCGATTATGAGAAAGCCTTCGATACAGTTAGTCATAATGCAGTACTTAACGCCCTACAAACACAGGGAGTGCCGGAACCCTATGTGGGACTGTTAGCTGCAATATATAAGAATGCCACAGCTTTGGTTAAAATTTTTTCAGGTACAGATAGATTTAGCATAGGAAAAGGAGTAAGACAAGGAGATACAATCTCGCCCAAGTTATTTAATGCGGTGCTTGAGGGAGTTTTCAGGAACTTGGATTGGGACACAGCCGGAGTAAGCATCAATGGTCGCTTCTTGAGTCACCTTCGGTTCGCAGACGATATAGTTTTAGTAGCTCATGATTCAGCTGACCTACTTATCAGACTAACACAGCTGGACAGGGAAAGTAGAAAAGTAGGATTAAAAATTAACGTAGATAAGACTAAACTAATGTTCAATAGTTATTGCATGCCTGATAGCATCCCCTTAGATGATAAACCAGTAGAAGTAGTAAATAATTATTTATATTTAGGTCAAATAATTGACATGTCTGGTAGTAAAGATGAAGAGATAAAGAGACGTATGAAATTAGGATGGAGTGCATTTGGACGGATGAATGCTGTTTTTAAATCAAAAATGCCACTCTGCCTGAAGAAAAGGATCTTTGATCAATGCGTTTTGCCAGTGATGACGTATGGATGTGAAACTTGGACACTGAACGCCAAGATGCTAAATAAAATCCAATGCACTCAAAGAAGTATGGAACGCTGTATGCTTGGCATAACGAGGAAAGACAGAAAGCGGAACACGTGGGTGAGAAGTATGACAAGGGTAGTGGACATAGTGGATAGAGTGAAGAGATTAAAATGGCAATGGGCGGGTCACGTAGCTAGGAGGATGGACGAAAGGTGGACAAAAGAAGTGCTTGAATGGTACCCGAGAGAAGGCAAAAGAGTAAAAGGAAGACCGCAGGGAAGATGGGTGAACGAAATTAGGAAAATGTGCGGAATGAGATGGATGAGTGTTGCGCAAAATAGAGACGAGTGGAAGCGTGTTGGAGAGGCCATATATATATATATATATATATATATATATATATATATATATATATATATATATATATATATATATATATATATATATATATATATATATATATATATATATATATATATATATATATATATATATATATATATATATATATATATATGTATATATATATATATTTTTTTTTTTTTTACTTCATTAATACGTTATATAATCGATGTTAAGATGTTTATATTATACTTCGATATTCATCTTAAAGCCAAACCCCGAGACTTCATTGTTGACATTCATGTCTGACGGTCGAAGTTCGTTTACAACTCTCTGATTTTGGCTGTTCTTCTAAGAGACCGATCTGTGATATTTTACGAGATTTATGTTTTTATTCGGTGTATTTCGCATAGATATATGTATGTAGAATATCATGGACAATGGACCATCTCCAAGTAGTCGGCGAACTAACGAGCCAACGAGCATCAACAGCTATCATGTCTAGGTTTCATCGATTATGAGAAAGCCTTAGACACACTTGGTCACAATGCAGGAAGTGTCGGAACATAGGGATGTTTGGCTATTGGCTGCAATATACACGAACGTCACGCCAAAGTTGTTTCAGATACAGATCGATTTCGCATAAGAAAAGTAGTAAGGCAACTTACTCCTATCATCTCTCCTAAAATGAGGTGCTTGAGGGCGTTTTCAGGATCTTGGAATGGGACACAGCAGGAGTAAAAATCAACGGTCGCTTCTTGAGTCATCTTCGGCTCACATAGTAGTAATGTAGAAGAAAGAAAGAGAGGTATGAAATTAGGATGGAGTGCATTTAGTCGAATGAATGCGGTTTTAAATAAAAAATGCCACTTTGCTTGAAGAAAAAGATCTTCGATAAAATGTGTATGGATGTGAAACTTAAGCATTGAACGCCAAGTTTCTGCACAAAGTCCAATGTACTCAAAGAATTATGGAACGTTGTATGCTGGCCATAGCGAGGAAAGACAGAAAACGGAATACGTGAGTGAAAAGTATGACAAGGGTAGTGGATATAGTGAATAGAGTGAAGAGGTCAAAATGGCAACGGGCGGACCACGTGGCTAGAAGAATATTAGAAAAATTAGCTCTTCAAAACAAGCGCAAACATCACACTAAATAAAATCTGCGCATGTGTTCCATTAATATTACATGCATGTATTAGGCCCATTTTTTCGAAAATAATTTCGAATTGTTTTTTTTCAAAATCGATCAAATTATTCGAAAATACCACAAAATTATTATTATTATTATAGTATTGATAGGGATTTTGAGTTGCAAATAATTGCTCGCGTCCGTAATAAGTTCATAGTATTTTCGTTCGACTTTTGTTATATGTATAGTACTATTTGTATCGTTATTAAATTTATAAAATTATTTTCATTACAGTTTCCAATGAGCAAAATGATAAGTGAAAGCAAGAAAAAAGTTCGCCAGCATTTGGATGATTATTAGAATTTCGGTTCACAAGGATTGCACTAATTTGCATGCTATTTTCATACATGTAAACCTAACCTAACCTAACGAAAGTGAAATTAAAAAAATAGTTTTTCTTGAAACTAACTTACTTTGAGTTAAATCATTTATTTCTAGAAGTATAATGGCTGTTGTGAGCGTGGCGTGTAGGGGAGTTGCTGGTACAACGGCGACTTTGAATCTTCGTTAATCTGTCAAAATTTATCATAATTGATCTAATTAAACTGCATTGTTTAAAAAGGATATTTTTTTTTATTCAATGTTTCCTCAATACGACGCAAGTTTTCCACTAGGTCTATCGATGGAAATCCAAAAGTCGCGTTCTGGTTCCGACTTGTACGAAATGAACTGAAGTGGACTAATATAACGCAGGGGAAATTTATACATTTTGAATAGAAACATTGTTGAAATTTTATTTATAATTTCCAAATTTAAATACATAAGAATCTTTATTTTTTCTGTCATTAGAACATGCACAAAGTCCGAGAGCCCTACTACATACGTCTATGTATATACTATGTATAGGTATAATATATAGAAAGCGTGCAGACTCAAACAACGTTCGCGTAATTTAAATGACTTTTTTGTAATTAACGAATGGACGTAAGGGGAGTTTCACAAAAAGGAACAGGAAAGTAAACGAATCACTTAAGTAATAACCTAATGCTTTTTCCTCGGAATTAACAGTTCACAGACTCGTTATGAAAAAAGAAAGGCATATTTATAGATACTCTTTTCCAAGCCATAACAGGGGAAGATTCAGTTCACATAATAAGTAACTACCTAAATTAATGAAATTCTAACTTTTTCTCTAATTTATTAGAGAAAAATAAAGTATGTATGCTTATGTACTACATATGTACATATTACATATATTATATTTACTAACTAGCACAAATATTAATTTTCATAACTTTAAATAATATCAATAATTTCATTTGAATTATATTTGTACTGAATATCAAGTCTGGAAATTTAATTTTAAACCAGACATTCTGTCTAGTATATGTAGATACATTAATCAATGAAACTTTTTACGTAACCTCGAGTGAAAATAATATATGTACATATATGTATATGTTCAGTATTTTTCAAAATTTAATTTAATATTGTAATAGTATTATATTTATTATTTAGTTTGTTATTATAATAGTATGCGTGCGCGTCGCTACATTACTGAGAGTACTGAGAAAACTAAATTTCATTAGACATTTTGCAGAGAACTTTGTGGACAGATTTTTTCGTACACGATCATTCTATACGCTGATTATTTCGGACATTGATTTTTTCGTACACTATTTTTGCAAACACTGATTATTCCAGACAAAAAATATTTTTAATATTTGTTAGCAGCATGGCTCGGTGGTTGCGTTTATGCTAAGCAACGAGGTGGCCGGGTTCGATCCCGTGAGCTGCCCTCGATTGAAAAGTATAATTTTTAAGGTTGCTAGTCAGACTTCAATATTTGTGACTCCAAGTGGATCGTTTCCTATCAGTTTACTAATTTACCTGATTTCATTGTTCTTCCATCAAGTGGCTAAAAACCATCCTACCCACTATGTCACTACTATTTGAATATGATTTATGTATAGGTTTGACCCATAGATCTCTCGTGAGTTTTTTAGTATCTCGAAATTCAGCGATTTATGTAATAAAAAATGCTGCAATGTTGGTAATTTGCCAGGAAGGCGCATTGGGGTTTACCTATTCCCTTCCTGGTATATACATATGTATGAATGTAAAATAAAATAAAATTAGATAAAAATATATAAAAAAGAACGCAAACCTTTGAATTATTCACCCTACGATTTAATCAGTTATTAACGAAATAATCAGTGTCCACAAAAATCATGTACCAAGTGAGTTGTCTTTGGGCGCAGTTTATATTTTGTTTGTGAATCTTTTTATTTTCGACTAATAAAGGACGAACACTAGTCAAGAAATCGATATTGTTCTAGCATCTTTTGAAAGGAAATAATTGCAATGAATACTTTGTTACCTGGATAAATGCTACTAAGTGGCATTTTATTACCTGCCCTGCTTGTTCATTGAGATTATTTTTGTATGAAATTACTGTTAACTAAATACTTTTACTCCAATCGAGACATTATTTAGCTGCCAGCAGGGATGTTCATTTAATTTAAAAATCTCTAAAATACTCTCAAAGGAACCGAATGGTTAAAAACAGGAAATAATGTTTATTACGGGCGGACAGATCGATGTCGTTAAATGTACATATGTAAGTGCAAGCCTTAATAGAAAAGTAGATATAAACCTCCCCGGCAGAGAGAAAGAGGAAACAACAGATCTTATCGAAAATATTGACATTGTTATTGATTTATTTTTCCGTACATCTATATTTGGGCGTAGTTCATCTTTCTAGGATTATCCTATCGGCATATTTTATTACAATATTAATTTTATTAAAATACATATTATAATTTATAATGAGAACCCCTGTCAACTGAATCTATAGAAAAACCAATAGGATAATCCTGGAAAAATGAACTACGCCCAAATAAAGCTCGCGTGGCGACCAGTGATGTACGGAAAAATCAGTATCCGAAATAATCAGTTTCCAGAATAGTCAGTGAACGGAGAGTCTTTCGGCAAAAGTTCGTGTCCGGAAACACCCTGTACGGAAAAATCCGAGCACCTACTAACAAGGATAAGAACAAACTGAAATGGACTCCTGTTAGAAACCAACTAGAAAAGAGAGAAATTTTTAAATTTACATAATTTTATCCTTGGAAAATCTTAGCTAACCTAAACGTAAGCACACCCACAAAGTATATATACATATATATATATATATATATATACAAGATTGCAGGCTGCATGCACCACAATAGGGGCCGGCGTCGGGCAACAATAGGCTTTGTGATGCGGGGGCGGGACCAGTCAACCACCAATAGGAGACCAAGATCACAATTCCTATTGTACTGAACACACACACACATTCATACACAAAACCCACGTGTACGTCACGTGAATCGCATCATCATCTACGTAGGCGTATTTATTACACACGGGGTCAGCCTTGTCCATCGTTTAATGAATCGCGGTTGCGCAACGCCACATTCGAAATAAACGGATGCGGTGAATGAAAAGCGCATCACAGAAATAGTCACTGTCACCGGGTGCGTGTGTGCTCACCTACCTATATGTATGATCCCTAGCTGGCTTGTGTGCAGCATCTCGACATCTGGACGATATTAGCAAAGAGGATTCGTGACGGATTCAATTCTACGACGCACCGTGGACGATGGGAGCGATGGAATGGCGTAGTGGTTATGAATGATCCAGTCCTGTTTTGAAACACTGATTTTTGTACAATTTCAGAATGTTCTTTCACTAACTGAAGAGGAGATAGTCAAAAGTATTAGATTAATTTTTAGTATTTTAACAGTGCGTCATAGACAGTGGCGGCTCGTGGAAAATATTTTTGGGGGTGGTGCATGTTATTTAAAAAAAAATATTTCATTTATTCACAAGAAACCACCAATTAAATATGTTTATCAACAAAATTCAACCCAATTTAAATCATATTCATAGATACATATGTATATTTACGTAAATATAAACTTCATTCTCACTTCATTCAAAGAACTGTCAATCTATTTTCATTCATAGTAGATCGAAAAAAAAAATTCTATTTAATGAAGAAAAACACCGTTCCGGTTATGCTGTTGTCATCGGAATTGTAACAGATATTTTAATAAGCTTTGATAATTCAAAAAATATTTCAGATAAATTATTTTCACATATTAAATTTAATAAACTTATATATATGAGAATAGAAAACGCTAAATATCACTAGTAGATTTTCTTCATCTAACATTGAATATGCTTTCACAATATCTTTCAATTCTTGACTAGGTATTTTTTTCAGGGAAGCTCCTGAATTTTTCTTTATTGAATAATTTTCCAATAACTAAACGACTTATAAAATTGTATCTTTTCTTCATATCGATACATTTGACTAGCTGAAAGTGATTCTACGCATTCGAATATTTTCAATAGCATCAATAAAAAATTTAATTTTTAATATGACCAGATTTTACGTATCTACATTAATTTTGATAATAAAGATAATTGCTGTTGAAGGGAAGATCCATAAACGCAAAGTAAGTAAATATTATAGCGAAACGCGGCAATATTTATGACTCATAAATGAAATACATAGGTAAATTATTGTTGGGGTCGGTCGATATAGTCCAGATCAAATTCATATGTATCATGATCATTAAATAGCACTTCAGGCATTCTTACTGTGTCAACCCAACGCATTCATTCTATCATCTTATTTTAGGTATCATTTGTAACATATATTTCTCGTCTATTATTGATCTACATATGTATTCTTCTATATACATACATATCCTACCATTGCCACTTTAATCTCTGTATGCTACCGTCATACATATTTAACACCAAGGTATGTCTTCTCATTAAAATGAGGATACCGAATATTGTGTATCATACATTTCATAATTTGTAATTAAAAGCATTGGTGAAAAAGCATATCGATCGAAAACTTTCCTCTAAAATAAGTATTTATACCTTAAAGACAATCCATTTTAATTTAATTTGTCGTCCAATTTCTTCTCCCTAATGATATTAAACAAATGGAATATCAATTATTTATAGACATGTTACGATATAGTATGTATATAAATATGTATTTAAATATTGATAGCTAAATGAAAAATTGTATACATTTTGTTATCTTTAGTGGGTTATAGAAATAAGCAAATATCTACATAGTTATAAACGTATTATATTGAATCTTAAAATAATTGGGATTCATCGCAGAATTCTGCATATTCTCACGCGAAATGTCATCCCGAGATATATAAAAAGCCGAGTAGAGTGGTATAATAACAAAGCTTTCAAAGCCCAAAAAACTTAAAAGCTCAACGCTGTATTTACATTTGGTCTCAGTGGCGGCGGAATGGCGAACGCTCTTGCCGTTGCCCTTTTTTCTGGTCGTGTGTATGTGTTTTCATGTGGGTGTGTAGGTCCGTAGGTATGTGCATTTTTATTCTATGTATTTTGTTTTCATCTTCTGTATATTCGTAATGTTGGGTGCAGCACCTGTTCCGTTGCATATCCGGTCCTCGCTGCAACTTGCAATAATATGTCATCCGGCAACGTATTTAGAGAAATGCATAAGCGACAGAGATGCGGCGCTGCCTAGGCAAAAAGGGAAACATCTAGCTATTTAAAGTTGGCGAGAATTCGTATGCAGCTTACATGCATAATATTCATTTAAGCGTGCACCTGAGTTTCAAAGTATTCGTAATTCAAATCATATTATGCTATATTTTATTTCAATGAACCGAAATTCGCAACTGAATAACTTGTGGGCAACCAAATTAGAAACATTAATATTTACCAACGTTCTATCGCGAAGTTGTCAAATGTTGATACACTTGAACTAAATCAAAATCTATCGCCGTATACCAAGGGATATTATAATTATATTACGATGACCTGAAAGTTGTTTGTTTCAAAGGAAGACGTTGAAGGAGTTGGACGTCTTTGAGTGTTTGTAAATTATCAATTACTCGAGGCATTTGTGAGTTGGTACTAACTTTAACACATCAAATCTGAGACACTGTATAGAATTTACTAAATTTATTCGATTTTTATTACGATGCAAAATTAATATTAAGCCATTTGATAATTGACAATATATGTAATGTCATCTAATCAAAACAAAGATGTAGAAGCGTCTCGATTACTCACTCCACCGTTTACGGAAAGCTTCAACCCTCGACGATAGAGGGGTACATTAATAAATTGCATAGCTGGCATGAGGAAGTTAACCCCAATAATGACATTATACCTGTTAGATGAGCTCTATCTGGCGAGGGGGAAAACGACAACCCTTTAAGGTGGGCGAGGAGACTTCAATGTGCCGGCTTTGATGTGTTTTATTTGCAATATGAGATTAAATTGCTATTTACATTTGCATGCATAGTTGCAGTATTCTATGCTTTCAACAATGTAGGATGTAAGTATTAAATAAAAATTAGCGTCAATTAATCTGCGCTCATTGATGAAGCAAACCTTCCTATATCATCCTTTCCTATATCTAATATTTTAAAATATATTTGTATAACTTCTCAATACATAAACATATTTCCATTATATGTTTTATTTATAAGGCTCACGAATAAAGATCGGTTTAAATGTGTACTTTATTCATCTCAAATAATTAACATGAAGTCCTGTGATAGGATCTCAATAGCGCGGGGCCTGCAGCTACACACAAACATGCCGGGGTCTGTTTACAAAGCAGATTTCTATTTGTGTTCCTTATACAGTACATACACTGACAACGACGACTCCGTAGTCCAGGCGACACGAAGGAAAATTCAGAAAGCAAATAATCGTAAATTTCAGGTAGAGCGGAAAATCAATTACCCAACTCCGAGCACAAATGAAAACGCGGTGTGAGTTGAACATCAAAGGAACTTGACATAATCACCTGACATGACACAATCATAATGTCGAGAATTTAATTTGAATAGAAATAAATTCTAATGATTTCTGAAATTGTTTAAAAATATAAAAAATGCTAGTTATTTGAAATTGGACAATAATAAATAACAGTTATGAGGATGTGGAGTGAAGATGAGAGCAGCAGAAGTCTTCTCCGGCAAACTTGGCACTCCTCTCCCATGCTCGCACACACTGACTGCATTATGAATAATTTCAATCTTAGATAATACCCTTGAGAATCGGCAAAGTTTACCGAGGCGGGTAGTCTTCGGGCTCCAAAGGAAGACGATCCTTGTTCTGGGTTCCACAGCCAATGGGGAAACTTCCACGAATAAACCGACACCCACCTACCCTACGAGTATGAACGTGGAAAGAGGTTGTGAAAGCTCCCTATCTCTGCTCCCCCCACCCCCCTCCTCTTCCTTTCCCATGGACCTGTTCACGGTTGTATTATAATCGTTGGTAAGAAGGAGCTTCTTAAATACCGCCAAAGCGATACAATCGTCAAAGAAAATAAATTATTTCAATTAAGCAAAATAAACTGAGCGAGCTTTTACGGATGTGATTCTATAATACGACGTTCATAATAAAGTCAAAGCTTCGCCGAGAAAAATATTTTAATGATTCTACAGTAAACAAAGGTTTATTGTAGAATCTATATATATATATATATACTGATAATAATATAAACAGCCGTATTATGCACATGTAGATATAGAGGTATGTTGATAGTTACATACAATGTATAAGAATATAAGTATCTAATGGAATTCAAAAAAATAATAATAAATATATTCATTTCTAAAAGTATTCAAAAGTAATTATTTAATTTTATTCAAAAGTAATTATTTAGTATGTAAGATTGAATTTCATCAAATTAAGAAAGCTTCCTGTCATCATTAGTTTTTCTTAAGAATTTAAGTTGAAGTTAAGAAGTACATATGTATGTATAATATGAATATCTGAACTAATAACTACTAATAATACATACATAGTATGTATAATATACATATATCAACTTTTAACTACTTATTCATATTCGTATAATTCGTATAATTAAACAAAGGTTTATTGTAGAATCTATATATATATATATATATATATATATATATATATATATATATATATATATATATATATATATATATATATATATATATATATATATATATATATATATATATATATATATATATATATATATATATATATATATATATATATATATATATATATATATATATATATATATGTATATATATATATATATATATATATATATATATATATATATATATATATATATATATATATATATATATATATATATATATACATGGTGACCAACCCATGACTTTATCTATGTATTTGAGGAATATAAGAAGGTTACAAAATAAAATTCGATATTGAACCGTACTGACAGATTATGAAATACTAATTAACTATGACAGCATTTTCGATACAAATTGAGCGCAAATGTATGGAAACTTACACAAGACAAAATTTCTACTTCCGGTTGTCGGATTTTGTTCAAATTTTTTTAATTACTTAAAATCACTATCAGTATTATACAAATTAAATATCAAGAAAATAAAAATAATTTAAAAAGTCAAAATAAAATATTGTTTTAAAAAAAAATACTACTTCCGGTTTACAAATTCTGACCAAACCTTATCAGCTCTAAATTAGTACATATATAATACAAATATAAATTTTCAGCTTAAAACGTTCAGGGGTGAGGACAGAATAGTGGGCACAACATTTTCGACCTTTCTTGAAGAGGAAAAAACACTTCCGGTTCATTAAATTTAGTGATTTTTTTTTATTTTTACTTAAAATCACTAAAAAAAAATATCAAGAAGATTAATATAATTTAATAGGTAAAAATAAAATAATGAAAAAACAACGAAATATTGTTTTAAAAAAAAATATTACTTCTAGTTTATGAATTCTGACCAAAAACTTAGCAGCTCTAAATTATGTAGTACATAAAGAATACAAATATAAATTTTCAGCTTAATACATTTAGGGGTGTGGACAGAATCGAGGCGACAACATTTTTGACCTTTCTAAGAGGAAAAAATCCCACTTCCGGTTTATTAAATTTACTGGTATTTTTTTATTTTCATCACATTAATACAAGAATTATACTTGAATTTTTTCGTGAAGGACACACATATTTAAGAGGTCGAAAAAAATAGTGGAATAAAAATCGAAATTTAGTTCGATTCAAAGTAAAAATTTAGTTCGATTCAGTTAGCGGCTTGGAAGATAATTGAATTCAAAAACTTAAAAAAAAGAGGACACCTATAAGGGGAGGTACCATTTACGGTCATTTTAAAAATTTGAAAAAAAATTACGTCGTCTCGATAAGAATTTCAGTAACCTATATTAAGTTTCAGTTCGATAAGACTAACGGTGTTCAAAGAATCCCAAAAATACACAGAAAAACACACAGACACACGTACAGACACACCAACACACACACATTTTTTCTAGATCATGAAAACGTGATCAGTAATCGATTCTGAGTTCGAATTAGTCAAAATCTCAAGTTAGAATTTTCGCATGATCACAAAACTTCATATATTGTTACTACGTACATAGATAAAGTAAAATAATTTATTAATTAAATTAATTTTCAGCAGATGGCGCTTAATGCTCCTGGAAATATGTTTCAAGAGGAAATATTGATAGCACACAATATATATACAGGTTTTTTCTTGATTCTACCACCCAAATCTTACATTACACCTTACAAAGACTCTTTTTAAATTATATTATTAATAGATAATAGATAATAGAGTATGTTAAACATCTGTGTTTCGTTGTTTAAAAAATGTAATCAACCATCATTTAAAAAAAGTAAAAAATGAAAATAGAATATTTTCGTTAAGCAAAATGAACACTACGTTTCAGCACAGAGATACTTGTTTCATTTTGTCTGAAAAGGCCAACAAGGGAGAAGAGGGACCACAGAGAGAGGCGACCCCCTTCCTCTGTCATCCCCAGCGGTATAAAACATTGTATCGCATGGCAGGAGCGCCATAATGCGGGTCGCAGACTCACTCGTGCGTAAGTTTTTAAATCTCATTAAAAACGCGCGAGAAAGGAGCGCATCGCCTGTCGACGGCCCTTTTTCGCTCGCACAAAGCTCCGACTCATTGTAACCAGGGAAAATGGGAAAACCAAAATAAGACACAGCCAACCATAGACAACTGGGGAAAACCGTCTCTAACCACCTCACCCCCCACCCCTCCCGTCCTCCACCCCAAAGCCATCCCATTTTCCACCCGCCAATCCCACCGAGTCGACGTTTTCCTTTGTGGTGCTTTTCTCTCTTCAAAATGATACTACGTAGTACCTGTATTATACTAAAGATACTATGCACATATGCACAAGGACACTATAAACTATGCATATGTATATGCATGCTACGTTTATAAAAATATTAACTCAACTTTACGGTGGTTTCTTTTTATTGATAAATTTCGTGGATTTAAATCAATGTTTATTGGACTAATAAAGTATTTCGAAAATAAAATTAAGACAGTGATAAATTACCACTGTCTTAATTATTATCACTGATAATAATATAAACAGCCGTATTATGCACATGTAGATATAGAGGTATGTTGATAGTTACATACAATGTATAAGAATATAAGTATCTAATGGAATGCAAAAAAATAATAATAAATATATTCATTTCTAAAAGTATTCAAAAGTAATTATTTAATTTTATTCAAAAGTAATTATTTAGTATGTAAGATTGAATTTCATCAAATTAAGAAAGCTTCCTGTCATCATTAGTTTTTCTTAAGAATTTAAGTTGAAGTTAAGAAGTACATACATATGTATAATATGAATATCTGAACTAATAACTACTAATAATACATACATAGTATGTATAATATACATATATCAACTTTTAACTACTTATTCATATTCGTATAATATTTTGTCTTTACTTTCTCCTGCAAACGTGACGTAGGTATAAAATGTAATACAATTTGAATACTGATTATGTGATTTTTTTTATAATATCAATTATTTAAATTTATCGCGCTGTAAATGAATTAAAGTCGATAAAATTCAACAGTGGTTTAATTGCACTCTCTTCAAATTAAGCTGTCATCTTGTATGTTCATATATATAATTATGATAGTTAGTGTGTCAAAACGTATGCAAAATTAACTAGAATTATTGGATCCCTCAACTTACCAACGCGGTTTGCTGGTTCGCGGTTTGTCAATCAATATGTTCTCTCACCTGAAAATAAAAACAAAATATATAAATTAGTATAGCTTTGCATATTTGTGAAAATAATTCGTGCCTATGCGTATAGATGCCGTTTTCGTGAGCGCTTTTCTTTCGATGGCGATGAGTGTACGGATAAAGATATCTCTTTTCGCCCGTACGAGCTTTGAAAAATGCATTTTGAAACTGGGCCAAGTGAAAAAAGTTAAAACAGTAACAGAACTTTAGAGAATGGGCAGAGCAACATTGCACCAATAAATCATTGTTGTGGAAACTTGTGAATGGAAAGTTATAATTGTATACCAACGATTGTTCTCCAACCAATATATATAATGAATAATATTTTATATAAATTAACTTTTACATCGACACTTTACAATAGCTTATATTTTTCATGTGTGAAATTTACATAATGTTGACTACGTTTCCAACACACTCAGATTAATTTTAATTTCGAACTATATTAGTATTTATTGATGTGTTCATCAATTTGAATCCACATTTTTTGGATACATATATGTATGTATATACATATGTAAATACACATTTCCTTCTACGTACATATGTACAATACATTGGATAGAATGCACGCATTTGAACTAATATAATCTCTAAATATCCACTCGATCGATTACAAGGGGGGGACTAGGTGACGTAATATCGGATCCAATAAATCATCATCAACTTTCAATCTTTAATAAATCATCATCATCATCATCATCCACAGCAGGATGAAGGACTCTCCAACAAGCTTCCACTCGTTTCTATTTTGCGCAACTCACATCCATGTCACCACACAAATTTTCCTAATTTCGTCAACCCATCTTTACGATAAATCGTGCGATGGAACACTTCAATATGCTTTAAATATTTTATCTCCTCTGATATCATTACCTATATAACTATGTGGTATAAATCTGAAATTAAATTAATTAATTATGTGGTATAAATACAAATCTTAAAATAATAGATACATATACATACAATACACATTTATTAATTAATTTGACGTCTCTGAAATTAATTTGACGTTTTTAATAATAATTAACGGAAGCTGTGCATTGATCCAATTCCTTCTCATACCATTTCGTAAATTATAGAACAACAGTTACGACGTTCTTGATATTCGTTCAGAAGGCGATTTTTTAGCGTCGGTGGCAGATGCGCGATTGTGTTCAGCATTGTGTGTGGCCATAAATTAAATGCTGAAGTTCCCTATACATATATGTGTCATGAGAAATACCAGCGGAAGCTGACCATTATACTATTAAATTTTATTAACCACCTAAAACTTATACCGACCATCATTATTGCAATTCCTTTTTCTTAACATGCAATATATATTTATGTGTAGGTACAACTTACTCGTTGAATTATATATAGGTAAATACATACATATGTACATATAATGAATTTGATGGATATAACGATTTACGGGTATATGTACATTCAATGGATATCTCTATATTTGTAATGCAAGTGAGAACCTTTAAATTAAATTTTGTGCATTTTATGAAAACAATGGAAAATTCGGACTTCCAAAATTTGACCCTTTTTTACTTAAATCGTTCATTTAATTATTCAACTTAAATCGTCCATTTAATTATTCAACTAATAAAAAAGTATCGCTTAGTTATCTAATTACAACGACAAGATATAAACGTTAGCGGCGAAAAATAAACGCAATAAAATTTAACGTCATGCGTGCGGCGCTCGTTTTTATGAATGGGCGACTTTTCCCCCGTTCAGATTCAACCGGGGATAACTTTCATTCACGCGAACGTTGTATTTCGGGCCACTTCTATACGGTTCTTATTTTTGAAACAAAATGGCTCATTTTCTCTTTTACACTGGGATCGGCTATCGCATAAAAATGCAATTTATAAAGTGTTCGTAGCCGACCACTACAGCCGTTTTGACAACATAACGGCCGCTACATTATTTAACAAACGTCCCGAATAACAAGAATTTCCGGTCCAGTTATAAAAACCTATTCAGCTGCGGGATATATCAAATCCAGTCGTTATCTGGAATCAAGCGTGAGCACGTATTCGTGTATGTGTGCGTGCATCTGAGAACATCAATTAATTTAATACGTATTTTCCTCAAATACATGACTAATTTTGTCACATTGGGTATACATACATTCGATAGTTTTCTACATATTTTAAAAGAATCATATTCATATTTTGAAACAGGTTTATTAATGATCAATGCAAGTGATGTAAAATGAATTTAGGAAATCTGAACGCTGTCTAGGATCTTTCATAACCAGTAGCACAGCTCGTTGGTAGCGTTAATGCTAAACAACGAGAGATGACCGGGTTCAATCCGAATTAATTCGGAATATAATCTGTAATACTGCTGATCAGACTTGGATATTATTGACTACGAGTCGATCGTTTCCTATTGGAGTTTGTCAATTTATCTGCTTTCATTGTTGAACTGGTTCCACCATCAAATTGTCAAAAACTACCCACTATGTCACCACTATTTCAATATGATTTCAATATTTATAATTTATATATAATATGTAGCAGTTTAATACCATAGATGTCACCCAGGGGTAGGCTGTAACTATATCATGGGGGAAATATAAATTTCATATAAAAATAAATAAATTTGTTCCAAAATCATAAGTTTTGGATGAAAAAACGTGTGATTACAATAAAATTATAGGAAAAGCCGTTTTTATCATACAAATCAATTCACATTTCATTGAAAAGAACCACCATTATTTATGGATATGTATAAGCACTTCGGGAAAAGTCGTTATAAATTAACTGTAGGATATTATTATAAAAATTGTAGGAAATGCGGCGGCAGTAAATTAAGAAATAAATGTATTTTTCCGTTTTCTTGAGTTCCTCTATACATATGTACATACATACAAACATACTTATATACATAATCCGTAAGCGTTGAATCTTAATTTGGACGGGACAGAATGTTGGGAAAAAGTTAACGAACGATTCAATAAAATTGGTGATTTTGCTCAAACTGTCGATTATCATTTTGCTAAATACGCTTAACTCTAAATGTCTGAAATAATAATAATACAAACAATCTGACGATCAATACATTTTTCATTTGAAAATTTATCTAATATTTTTTGACGTCTTTTGGGGATATCTTCATTTACGACGCCTGTGTGCGTTGCACACTTCATGAAATCATCGCACTTCATCGCATTTTTCTTTTGGGTATAATTCCCTTAAACTTCGGAGAAATTTCTCATTAATTCGTTTTGTTCTCCAGTTTCAACGTGGTAATACGTCATGCCTGTCGTTACTGGAACAGATGGAACTTTTTGTCCCTTTATGTGCATGGTAGACATCATCATTCGATGGTTTTACCTCCCAATCGCACAGTTCTTTATCGAATGGCTCCTATTCCAAGAGAAACCCGACTTCTCAATGAAATCGTTGCTGCTGAGCCTGAATGTGATATTTTCCACCTCAGTGAGCGTAAGTTATGGGAGATAACACTGAGCAACAAAAAATCACGTTTTTGAGTTACCAGAGTGGAGACTAACCAATCTTTACAAAGTTTGACCCACTGAATTCGAATATGATAATGATTTTTGCTGGTTAGTGATCGTTTACGATATATGATATAATCCACCTCACAGAGTACAGTGGTCGGACTATATGCCATCTCGCTTGCACCAACGCTATCCGCGTTAAAAATGTGTACACAACGAAAGCATTTCTATCTAAAAAAGATATATTTTTGACTTTTAAATTTCGCTAGACAATTAATTATAAGTATTTTAAAGCATTGAAAAATCACAATAAATAGGAAAAACATCTGACTAATGATTCCAATACTCACTTTGAGCACAGCAATACTAGATTTTGAGTTAAAGACCGCAAAAGCCAAAAAACTGTAAAAAATCGCGCATTTTTTTAAACGCTCAAATCTCGTAAACAATCACTAACCAACAAAAATCATTATCATATTTGAATTCAGTGGGTTAAACTTAGTAAAGATTGGTTAGTCTCCGCTCTGGTATTTTTTTTTTTTGTTGCTCAGTGTTATTTTAACCTATTTATCTGGTAGACTGCGTTCATCATTATTTTCATAATTGAACGTGATGTAGGAGTGGAATTTCGATATTCTCTCTTCATATAGTTTTAGTTTTTTAGTTAGAGTATATAGTTTTTTTTTATGATTATGTGTAAATGTATTTTTACAGCAGCGTGGCTCGGTCGTTAAGCTTCTGCTTAACACTAAAAGGCGCCGAGTTCGATCCTTTGAGCTGACCTCGATTGAAAAGAATTTTTCCTGAGTATATCTGTAATGCTGCTGGTCAGACCAGGATTTGTGACTCCTGGTTGATCGTTTCCTATCAGAGTTTGCCAATTTTCTCTGATTTCATTGTTGAAACGATTCCCGATTAAAAATTGGCTAAAAATCCTTCCTACCCACTATGTCACCACTATTTGAGTATGATTAATGTAAATATTACAATAAAAATGTATGTACAATTCATAGATGTCTCGTTAATTGTCGAGTTTAAGTCAGTGTCTCGTAATTTAGCGACTTATGTATATAATAAAAAATGCTGTATTGTTTGTAATTTGGCCAGGAAGGCGCATTGGGGTTTACCTGTAATGCCTTCCTGGTATGAAATAAAATAAAATAAAATAAAAATAAATTTTTGTCAGTGTATAGATATATGTATGTATGTATGTATATATTTTTATTTTTCTCATCTCTCCTTATTTGGGACTCTTGTAATGCCACAATGGTCCAAACTAAACGTAAATAAATGAAAGCAAATAATTAAATAGGATTTCAAATATGTATATACATATGTATGTATTTAATAGTACAGAGGTCTCATTTAAATTAATGAAGATTTGATTTTGATACACTCTTAATTATTGGAAAACAAATGTCTCCATTGTATGTATGTACATAGATTTACATACATGAAAGATAAATCACAAAGATCATAACTTTAAAAGCCGTCTAACGTCTTAAATACAGTGCAGTAGCGGATTTTGTCGATTTTGTATTAATATTAGAAACGTTTTAATCTGAGTAATATTGTATTCGATATGCAAACAGAACGACATTGCGGTGCAAACACATGGTCGGTTCGCGCATCGCGTGCCACACGCTCTTTTTGTTGTTGGGTGCTCTTTGATTTAAGAATAGAAAATTGGATATGAATGAAGATGGCGGAATGTCTTTGGCTCTCTACCACAGTTCCGTATGACGCGGACACTACCTTATTTTATTTCGTTCGCTTCCTTCGCAACGTTTTGTTTTACCCGTTTCCGTTCCACGTTCGCGATGTTTCATAATTAAAAGCCGAACACTTTTATAACGATAAATATTGTCAAACTAAGCGCCCGAGAATAACGCGCGTCGCATACATATATCATCAAATGTATGAACATATCTATACACGCACATAATCGTACGATTTATTTTAATTTGCTGAAAAATGCGTTTCTAGATTTGGCGCTGAAAAATTCGGCTGAACGGTATGGAGCGCGTTCACTTGCGTACGATAAAAATACTTGTCAGCAAATCCATCTAGCAAGAGTCTGTCAGTCAGTGACCGACCAGGGCAGATGCTTTGTTCTTGTGAAATGAAACAGGTGTGCATCAGTAATATTCAAAAATTATTACTATTGAAAATAATCTGTTAAGAATTGCTTGTCTTAACGCGTCTTTCCGCCTCGTTATTTAGCCTATGAATAAATCAGATCTATTCAGACACTTTTCTCAAAAATTAGGTAATTCTCATTGCTCGAGATTTTTATTAATTTATCGAGAATTCTAATGGTGCATTTTTTTATTGTTAAACATTAAATTTGCACCAGTATTTTTAAAAGCTCTGCAACCACAGGCTTTTTTATGTCCCTGCGTAAGAAAAGGCAGGTTTGTGTCTAAAGTTACTTTAAATAAAGTAAAGTTAAGTTAAATATCCATACTACTCGTAAGTTTTAAAAGGGGTTTGTAGTATTGGATTGCAAAATTTGTTTACAATTATCTAGCACTCACATATTTGCTTAGGTAATAAATGAACCGATTGGTTTAGAAGAAGGTTTGTGCCAAATGTTTGAAAATATGCATACTTGAAATATGTTACGTTGAAAGTATTAGAATGGCAAAACATTGTTAATGATTTTCTTTTGATTTATCTGGCCTTACCTTTGGTAATATAATACCCCGCTTCGATACGAAGAAAAACGAAATTAACAAAAATTATTTAGGGCTAATTTCGTTTTTCAAAGCTTTTTTTTTAATTATTCAAAAAGGTTTTTTCTATATTGTTTATTTAAACAGTAACAGCTGAGTCATGTACATACATAATATGGCGAGTTGTTGATCAATAGTTCAACATATTTAAAGCTCTCTGCAATACTACACAATATTATTACGTACATATGTACATACTCTTCAAAATTTCCCGAGAACATTGAAAAGTGAAATCGAGAATTCTCATTTCTCGAGAAATGAAAATCATCGAGAAATCGGAATGTCTAAAACATTATTATGATACGCGATCATGTCTTCTATCATGGTTTCTAATTAGTTTATTGAATATGAAAGTACATACATATATAGTACATACATATATCAACATCATAAATATGTAGGAAAGTGTAAAATTAAAAAATATTATTATTAGACATATGTACATATATTATATTACAATATACAAGTCAAGTATAATGTACATTAAAATTTATTTTATATCGTTCCATTAAACATTGTGGTGAAATACAACCCTGGTGAAGAAAAACGTAATGTAAACGTCCATCCGCGCGTTAGACAAATGTTGTTCGCGGATTGTCTTGAGAGGCGGGAGTCATGAACCCGGGGCATCCCGCGTGAGAAGACACGAATTCACGTGTCTCACTGCGATTCCCAAACCGTATTCATTGATTAAATACAACAATACCTTCTAAATTTTTGTTGTAATAAAAATCAACCATAAAGATCTTTATATGGAAATCATTTCCGCATAAACAATGTGTATATTGCTATTGTAGCTTATAATGTACACATAAAAGTTTTTTGTGATGTGTTTAGCAAATATTCTGCTGTGTTTAGTAATAAAAATTAATGAGTTCGGTGGTTATTTTTGATTCTCTCGCTATTAACACAGCCATTTTCATAACCATTCTAAGATAGAGAGAGCTCAACAATATATTGTGCAGAGATTGTGCTAATGAAAACACAAAAACGCGGGTCAAATACAAATAAATTGATGGCAAAGAAAAGAGAGAAGAAGTAGTGAGAAGTCGAGAAAAAATAAATAAATCGAGGAGCTGGACAAACACGAGAGCGAGTTTCTCGGAAGAATAAGAATGATAAAAAATGAGAAACAGCACAACAAAGAAGGGATATTCACATGTGGAAAAAATATAAATAAAATGGTAGATTTGAGACGAAACGAGATGGAATTGCATAAAAGGACCACCTATTGAGATTTCGATTGCAACCACGCGTATTATTGCAACGAAAGTGCATTGTCTTGTATCGCGTGCAGAAATACACAGAATGCATTTTATAAAGGTTGATGAGCTTATTTGGTCAACGTCGACCGAAAAAGACCTTTTATACACTCATCTTTATTCTTTTATACATTTATACATGATTGTTTCATTGATTTGTGTAAACGTGATAAGAGACGTAGTACATAGAATCAATGAGATACACCTATAGAGATTTTTGTTTGTTTGCTATGAAAATCTACATTTTTAAATTTAGAACCACCGAATTCGGTATACTATCTCACGAGACTTTAATTTAGACAGTAGATGGATTTTGGGTCTACATCACGGCATCGAAAGTCGAAAGATCGAAAAGAAATTATGCATGGTAAACGGTACTATGTATGTATGTATAATATATATCAGTGGAATGTGGTGAAATTATCTCTCTTTTTGTCGTACAGCCTTACTTAATGTGCGCGGGCAGTATACGGGAGGAAAAGCCTGTTCCTCTTCTTCACTGATATACAAATATACTACCCGCTTTTCATATGTATTCATGATAAACGAACATTTTGGATTTTTCGACTTTTCGATGCGGTGACGGTCACCGTATGAATACATATGTACATATATACATTTGAAAAAAATGTTCGCCTGTAGCGCATACTTTTTTTTAATTGAACATATTGAATAAGATTAATAATTTATTTTTGTTTAAAAATACTCATGAAAATAAAAAAAATAAAACAAACCAAACAAAATCTACAGCAAATAAGAAATAGCTTGATTTATTATTACGAAGTTTTCATGGTGCATGAAAATACAAAGATTGGCAAATGTTGATACTCTGCCTAACGCTCATTACTTCGGTAGACGCAAGAGAGTGCCTATATGTACATATGTATGTACATACATATGTCCAGTCCCATGAGATGAACTTAATCCCCTCCGCAAAGAAATTTTACTTCAAAAAGCGAAACAAAAATATCGCGTTGTTCTCGTTAGCCAAACTAAATTTGTAACAACAATGAGGGCACTTATTGATATGTTTATGTGCAACGGACAGCGGTGCAGTGCCTAATGGTGGTTCAATGTGAAATTCGCAGACAAAACATATTAGCTGTTCGCATTAGCGACACAATGGATGGTGCACCGAAATAAACCGACGACCGGCCGTTCGGCCAACAAGCCCTATTGAACGTGAAAGTTTACCCATAAGTGATTTTAATTGACGCGCACAGTTTTAGAGGCGTTGGGTTCGCAGAGGGAAACACCTGTGGTACGCGTGCGAACAATGTTTGCGTAACAATATTGACATGTCGACAGTGGAGGGCGATTGTCGAACAACGGACCACAGACAAATGTTTGTTCTGCACCCCTGTATTGTTGTCGAAGGGTTGTTATAGACTTATAGGGCTACCAATGTTCACATACATATATGTGTATGCATACATTTGTATTTTAATACATGTATAATGTATCTACATGTATGGATTTGACATAACTTTATTTAGTTCTAGATGTCAAGGCTATATGATTTTTTAATAAAATAAAATATTTTTGGAAAATGTCCTCTATTTTTATTTACTTCCTAGTTGGCAACCCAAGTATAGTCCCATACATACATACATATGTATATACTTTTTAAAATCTGAATACGTGCAATTAAAAAGTGTAAAAAGTATAAGTTCGGTGCAACGAAGCGATGCATGTTTGGCGCATTGCTGGCAGCGACTCGTGGCATTGCATCGTGCCGTTTTATTGTGTCGATTTTGGCGGGTCATCGGCTACTAGTGATTCCAAACATTTTTCTTACATTATATCATACAAATTAGTTTTGATTATAAAATAACTTCATTGGTATAAACTGGTATTTAATTATTTTTCAATTTATCAATTACATATTACAAATAATAAAACTTCATCTATAATATATAAGTAAAAATGTTCTGATCTGTATGTAACACGACATTTTAAGGATCAATATATCATAATAAAACAGACGAACCGACGTGTTTGTCTCTTGAGAACTGATTGCAATTATACCTATAAGCGATTTTCTCCAATATGCCGGAAACAAAGTCTGGAGAGGAAATCACAGTATTGGTGAATAAAAGTGCTGCAATCCATATCGTCTCTAATGTAGATATGCTATACATAAAATAAATAAATAAATAAAATTAAAATTTTAGATTGCATATACATAGGTACATAAATACAAAGTATTAAATAACAATTTATTATAGGGGACGGGCCCCTAATTCTCATCGAAAGCTATAAGAATGAATACCAGTTTGAATATCACTATATCCCACTAAAATTGAATATTAAACTCACATAGAATTAAACAGGTATAGTTATTGAAAATTGGGGTAAAAAATTAGGTCACCAAGTGGAAGAAATATTTTTCAAAATACAAAAAAAAAAAAACTAGTCGACACATTTATTATATCTATTTTAGGCGCGTAAACTTAATGTAATCAATTAACCAAAGCTTTAATGACAACTGAAGGCATATATCGTCGTTTAATAATATCACCGATGAACAAGCATTATAGTTAAAGTAGGTGCACGTGCCAAGCTTGTATGCCGATCCTAATTGTTGGCATTATTAGTGCCAACTTAACTATTTATATCAATATCAATATTTCTTATGATTTGTTTGACACTTTACAACACTTGCATGATATACGTTCAGATGTATACAAAGAACGTTAAAATTCGATATTTTACCGTCATTTTTTTTCGCGTGGGCAGTCGCACATTTTGCTGGAAGGGGACAAAGCTTGGGTCAATTTAGTGAATTAAATTCGATGGCATTCGATGCAGCACTCTGTAATATTCCGATGCTTTCTATCCACGTTGCACGATGTTTGTCGAACTTCAGCGACGGCGTGAGCCCCTTTGTTCGCTTTCACAATATTGTCAATGTCAAGGAGAGCTTTAATAATAGATGGAACACTTGACAGCTCGGCTTAAAGCCGACGAGAGCTTTCGTCAGTGGAGACGAGACGAACTCGCACACTCGGGTCAAGGAAACCCGTCAACAATGGAGCTTCGCGCGGGGTTTTTTTCGAAATAATAATAATACAAAAAAGTTTTTGTTTGCTCGTTTGCGTCAACTAAAGGCGACGTTAAGCAAACACGGTCCGTGTGAAATTCGACATTTGTTGTTGTGTCCAGTTAATTGCTCAGTAGCCGCTGGTCTTTTATTACCAGACAAACGAGCTGATGGGGGGCAAATTGGAATACTGACTGCCGGCTTGATGAATCGGCTTCTCCTCTCTCTGCCTTCAGAGAGAGAAGCTGCCTGTTTTACTCGGGATGGAAAAATAAATACATCCTTTGATGGATATGTTTTTGTAAGTTGAATATGAAAATATATGAGAAAGAAAAATAAATTGGCATTCTTCATTCAATTCTTTTAATATATTTTCGATATTGATACAAACGTTTAGCGAATTATAAAAAAAATCATATTACTATTGTATTACAGTTATTGATTTGTTGATATAGCTGAGCAATGTTTTGAAAATAGATTGTATTTCAAAGGGAATTTTAAATTATTACATCAAAGCGATGACACGTTATTGTTAATTTAACTGATGACATTTGTCATCGAGAGAAAATTGGCAGAGTGGTGATATTTGTCTCATTTACGATATTGTCATTGAAATAATAATGTTGTCATTCTTTCAGAATCATCAAACGACAAGATGAACGCTGAAAGTAAAGAATTCCTCTTCAAATTTGATTGAAAAAACGAAGCGCTAATGAAATTTTCCAGATATACGCACACTTTTACATTCGCAGAATATTTACGAATATACTTAATTTGACCGGACAATGATATAAATGAGTGAAACATTCATTCATGTAAAGTACTACACGCACACAGTGACCAAAAATAACCGACGGTATGCATATGCACGTATGAATGCATATTAAATGATTCACTCAGGCAATACTGTAATATTTATATCGCGTTTATATAAACATATACATATGTATTTTAATAAAACACATGTATGTATAATACTTATGTAATTAAAACATTCCCTTAAATATTTTACCAAATAAATGTTTGTATACTACAAGTATAAAGTAGCGAAATACTATTATGTAAGACTCTAATTAGTCAGGTGCTCGAATCAAAGAGCCACTGCGCTTTTGTACGCTTTGAAAAGCTCTACGTGTATGGTTTGACTTGCATTGATTTTTCATTACCGTGCGTTTGTGTTTGTTTTTCTATTTTTCTTTTTTCAGAAGTACAACTGCAAATGAGCAGCTTTGTCAAAAGGAAGCACTGAAACATGACATTAAATAACGGTTAATTCGCGAGCGGGATGAGCTTATGAGTAACGATAAGAGCGCGACAGAGAGATCAGAGTGCAAGAAAGCTCTGGCAATCGGCCACCGGAAATGCGAAGTGCAGACAACGGGAACAGAACCGAACTCCTCTTGTTTTGCGAGAGAGGCGTATTATTATTAAACCGAGACCATCCTGGATATACGTGTCTAGATGAGGGGTCCTCCTCATCTTCCTCGTACAGATTTATGAATGAATCGAGCGTATTTTAGATATCGCCCATGTGTACGATGGTCTTATGTTTCTCATATACATATAATAGCAAAATTCATATAGATAATTTGAAATTGAAACAATAACGTTGGACACAATCTTGTTGCAAAAATACATAAATATGAAATACTAGTTGTTTTACCCGGCTTCGCTCAGTATTTGTAATATAAACAGCTTAAACATGGCGAATCTAATAGAAAATATTAATTTGTTTTTTTTATTAAATTTATTTGAATCGAATTTTTTACAGATTTTTGGCTGTAATTCAAAATCTAGTGTTGCTGTGATAGAAGTGGGTATTGGAATCAATAGTCAGATGTTTTTTCTAATGATTATGATTTCTTATTGCTTTGAAATACTTATAATGAATTATTTAGCGAATTTTAAAAGTCAAAAATATACTTTCTACTTAAACATTTTTCCGTAATATTATGCGCTGATTTCGCTACTTTTTCACTTCACCACGTTTAAGGATTGGTTTTTTATGTCAATATTTGTTTTATTGAAACGTATTAATTCGAGCGGTTTGATATTCAGATAATATAAAAAAATATTGAGTACTTAAGCCAACCCTTACAAACGTAGTAAAGTGAAAAATTAGCGACATAAGCTCTTTATAATATGGAAAAAATATATATTTTTGACTTTTAAAATTCGCTAGATACGTAATTATACGTATTTTAAAGCAATAAAAAATTATAATCAATAGGAAAAACATCGAACTATTGATTCCAATACTCACTTTGGGCACAGCAATACTATATTTCGAATTAAAGACTGCAAAAGCCAAAAACTCATTTTTTTAAACGCTCATATCCCTTATACGAGAGCTAGCCAACAACAATTATTGTCATATTCAAATTTAATCGGTCAAACATAGTAAAGATTGATTAGTCTCTCCTCCGAAACGTGATTTTTTGTTGCTCAGTGTAATTAAACGTCATTTTAATTACTATCATACACATGGGCGATATCCATGATATAAACTCTATAAATTATTAATTATTATCAATTTAATTATTATTCAATTATTACGCAAGAATCCTCCATACTAATCGCCCATTCAAAGAAATATTATTCTTCTTATTTTTAATTTATCAAAAATTACAAACGAGCTTTTGCAGCTCCTTCCTCCTAGCATAATGACAGGTTCTTTTTTACGGATCTTTCCAATCAAATTTCCCATTGAAATGAATCCCCATTTTACATTTTCTTTTCGCTTTTTTTATTATTTTTTTGTTTCGGTTTCACCGTACAGATAATGAAGATAATTGGAAAAAGTCTGCGATGTAATTATATTACTTTTCATTCCAGCCCAGCGCTTCGAAAAGTTTCAACTAATGTTGATTAAAACCACTTTTTTGGGAAAACAGTAACACCTGAATATACCAATAACAAACTATTGTGAACGAACATTAAGATAACTCTAAATTCCATAAGTGTTTCAAACCCAAAAAATAATCTCAAAGTATGATAAAATTCTATTACGAAACCAATCCAAAGCATTACAATGCATGCTGTGTCAGATTAGCGTCCCTTTTGCGTTTAAGGATTTAATTTCTATTTAAAATACTCGAGTATACGTATGCGCGCCACTTTCAATGGGATCGAACCCTCGACAATACCGTGACAAAGACCCTGATTAAAATTTCAATTTGGTCCCGTCGCGTCGCCCTCTAATTCCTTTGTGATACAAACCTACGAATATATTTATGTATGTATGTATGTGAATGCACATATGTATGTGTGTCCATTGAAAGATACCCGATCGATACGAGCTCATATCTGCGAGTCTTTAATGATCTGGGTATGCGAAGTTTATTTACGCGAGCTTTGTTTGTTTATTCTCGATAAAAATTCGGTATAGATGTTTGACGTCATAGAAAGACATATGTCCTCGCAGCAGGTTAGCTCATTTCTAGAATTTTATACGCGGCAGGTGTACTAGAAGCGAGCTATGTAGTAGTGGAAGCTCCAGAAGCACCGTGGCGACAAATCGTAAAAGAAAACAGAAATAGATCCGGCAGGAGATGTGCGTAGTGTATTCGATCAAAACTCATCTTAGATAACAAGAGACACACACACACTCCGAGTCCGTAATTTACTGCTGAGCTTTTACGAGCTTTCACGGCGTCGTCGCACGTACTGACGCCGAATATACACCGAAGCACTAAATAATAATTTTATTTTTTTTGATTTCCGAATCTCCCGTTGGTGTCCGGTATCAAAAAGTACGAGGCGGCAATTAAAATGATACATTTATCACGGGCTAATTATATGGAGTTTTATGTGTTCTTAACGCACATCGTCCGGTGACACTAATGTGAAATTGTCAAATTTTACATGTAAAAACACGATTATTTACGTCGCATAATAAAATCGATATTTTTAGACTGAGGATTTATCTAGTTCGAATGTTTACCGGAGCATAAATGTCCCCAGTACACAACCGATAAGGTCGCATCTAAAATTCTCCTTTTCTGATACATATGTATATTTATGTATTTGCTACATACATATATTATTCAAATGTTATATAAAACTCTACTATGTATACATGTATACGATTTTACAACTATTTATATACCATTGTACAGATGATTGCCCTAATTTGTTCTCTCATTCAATCAGCACTTTTAGGGCTAAGGCGACGAAGTAAATTTGTGGTGGAATTTGTCATTTTTTGTTTTTATTATATCTACATATATCCATGGGGTGCTCACTTAAATAGTAATTTAAATATTGTCTTTTGTATATACATTTTTTTTCTCACTGTATTTCTCTTTTATTGCATTTTTATTCTGTATGTGTGTTTTATTGTATTAAAAATTAACTGACGGCAAAGAAGATGTGATATAAAAAATAAGATCATAACTTTGTAATGTTTACTATATATTGAAATATTTATCTTTGATAGGTGGAAAAATGACCAATTGATCAGTGTGGCAGATTTAGTAAATTCAATTAAAAATGTGACTGATGCATGTTTGTTTTTTTCAGTTCGTGTTCAAATATATATGTATAAGAACTTGTAGAAATTACAGAAGATATCACGAAAACAGAGTCGTTGATGTACTCTAAAAATGCAATAAATACGTATGTATGTATGCAATTTGTTCTATATAGTTATAAATATGAATTTTTATGTTATGTTTTTCAATAGTCCGTCAGAGAGAATAATAAAACTAAATGTCATAGTAAATGTTGGTTGTGGTAATTAGGCGTAATGGTCCTCATTAGTAATTGAATATGCCTCTGTGCGGGAGATTTTATCAATTAATGCTAAAATGTTCAATCAATCTCATTTGAAACACTGTACAAAAAGTATCGTTAATCTGCTGGAGTGTTAAAGATAGACAGGGATTTCATCGAACCGATAATTCATACTATACAATATGTACGTACATACTTGTACGTCCATATATGGAGGTTCATGTCGAATAAATTTAAATGAATATTATGACTTTGCCCTGTTTTTAAGTGGTCGTATTGTATTTACGGTCATGAGACACGAGTAGGAACAGGGTGAGTTTGGTTCGTTTCAAACGTTAACTTTTGAATTCACCCGCGCTCGGGTGTGGGGAGCTTTTTTTCGAGTACCATCGGTCAGGTTGGCGGCCCTTTTGGCTAGCTGGCCTCGCTGCTTTTTGATTTTCAACTCTGGTTAAACTTTTTTCACGTATTTTTCATTATTTGTATCGTGTCTCTACTGCCCCATTCTCATTCCGCCCCAGCCCAGCCATTTCGGGTTTACTATTTGATCACTGGGTAGACCCGAGTCGGCCATAACGGCGAACCACTTCATATTCTTTATTCAATTTTTTATATAATTTTTTTGTATTTCCATCCCCCAGAGTATATCGTTGTTATCCGAGCGTATTTTTAAAAATATCATGAGTGTTTTCGGGCTGGTCGGTCGGTCGAGCATTCATTAAAATCGTGTACGTGATCTTTGTTACTACATAGTACATACATACATACATATGTACGCAAAATTTTAAAGGTGTATTGAGATAGCATAACTCAAGGCGCAGTAAGCTTGGCCTAGCAATGTACATATGTACATACAAATGTACAAAATATTTGATATTTAAAATTAAAGGCTTCCCACTTGACATTATTAAGTGTGAAATAACAGCCCTGTGAGTTAACATCGCAATTTCGTGTCAAACTGTGGTGAGCTATCTCTCCCCCTTGACGTCGAATGTCGAGAGGAAATCTTTATTCGCGTGCGACAAAAGCGACTCCAATTAAAAGTGTCAAAGCTTCAGATTTCAGTATTGCGGTAGCGCAAACCTTAACAGGTATTATATGTACGTATCTACTGCGTGTTATGAAAAATAATAATAAAAATGACGTTTTAATTTTTAGCCTAAAGCTTTGCGCGCGTTGCGTCGTACACTCGTGCCCTTAGGGACGGTAGGGATAATTTCCAATTTAAAGCTCGTCCATTTTATTTTGGTATCCTCTCGGTGACAGGGTGTTATCTGACGAACACCGGGTGACGTATCCCTTATCTTGTTAACGTAGATAGATGCACAGGTCATTTTTAACCTTTACCCCTTTTTAACCTAAGGGCGATTAACACTATACGCTTTTCAGCATTGACACATCGAAATAAGATTAAAAATTGTTATCTAAAAAAATTACACTATTTCATTTTCGACAGTATATAAACGTAAAAAAATAATTATAAAGCAAAAAAAAGTTACATAACAATCCATAATTTGGAACAGGTTATTTCACTTTAAAGTAATTTTGATTATTCAAGTACACAGGTGCGTAAGTACTGAATTAAGTAATCTCGTTGCCCCTGTCATCTGTACTGTGTATTACGGATACATTACATTAAAAAAACAAAATTTTATTAAGCTATAACTTATTACAATCGTTCGGTATCTTTTAATGGGACTAGTCAGTTTACATATATACACATGAATTTGATAAGTAAATATAAAATCAAAATGTCCATTATATAAAATTTAGTTTTGAATTATACATATGTAGCACAATAGAACTTCATATGTCAATTGTTAGGTACTAATCGTTTGATAAAAGTAGATGTTAACAGTTATATATAAGTCACTGCAGCACTGATATGTACGTATATGTATGTAATTGACCATTTATTATAATTACTGATCGTATGTATACTAAACCGAATATATAGTTAATAAATTTATAAAATATGTAAAATTTATATAGATGAATGACAGGATGTTAATACGTACTACTTACTACTCCTGCCATATTAAGCAACATCCTGCGAGGAAATGCCGGAAATTAAAATTTCCTAACATTTGCAAAATTAAGAACAAATTTGATTAAAAATAGCACTGGAAAACTCATATTAGTATCTGTCGATTCACCTTGTATGTATTTACCGGTTATATACGTCTCAGTACCACGAACTGTAAAATTAAATATGACAAATCAATCACATAGTATCCCACTAAACTTATAAACAGCATATGTATGTATGTAGTGGGTACATACATATACATATTTGAAATGGAACAGAATGTTCAATGTTTGGGAGGCGAATACGTATATATCGATCCTATAGTTTTTGAGTTATGACGTACATACATACATAGGTACAGAGTATTGATGTTTTGATACCCTTACTCACATCAACCTACGACACATACATATAGTGTGTATTGTGGGTGTAGATACACTCTCCAATACAATTGTATTGGAAGTTGTCGCGGTAAATGGGAAAGTCGGGACCGTTTGTGCGGACCGAATGATTAATGGCGGAGGGCATTAGGCTTTGTGAGGCGCGATAGACAAGACGAATGCCTGGCTCACCCCTTCGCCAAGGGGTTGTTACACGTCAATCTTGCCATCCTATTAACACTAATGCAAAAAACATACACGCACATGAGCACACACGTGAGAAAAACTCAGTTTTTCACGCTCAGCGCAACAAAAACGCGAGGTGAGTCCTGTCGACCGCGCCATTGCGGAAAAGTGACACAAGCGTGCACTTTTATGTTATAATCATTTATCAAATATAATTTCAAATTTTTACAAAAGTAGTCTTACTGTCTACTTTTGTAATTACCACTAGTACCATCGGGACAATCCAGCAATATATTTGAACAGGACTATCATAACCGGAAAGAGTAAATATGTAGTTGCTAATTTATCTCAAAAATCTATACGGTGTTTTATTAAATCATACGTAACACAATTAAGAGTATACATATGCTCTTAAAATACTCAGCATGTCCATGGAACTGACACATTGTTAATAAAAGAACACTAAAAATGACTTCCAAGCTTTTGAAGATAAAGGACACGTAGGAATATTTTTATTATTAGCAGTGATTATTTTTTTTTGACGTTCTTGAAATTTACTGGAGACATACGTCATTTTTGTACATATTCTCGTGGCAAAAAAAGATTCTGCCAAAGAAAAAAGCGGTTGCAGTTTAGATCTTTAAGTACATTAATAAATACAATAGGCTTTTAGATTCTAATCGACCGTGTATTTCAATTTTTTTTCACATTATTTACTAAAAAGTAAAGAAGCCAAAACCCGTTGGATCATTTTGTAAAAATTATGTAAAATTTACAAATGTATAAATTCTTGATTATCAAAAAAATATATTTAGTTTTCGAAAGTTAATTAATGCCTTTGACTACATAACACAGATTTAAAAATTGATCACAATTTTAATTATAATTTAGTCAGAAACAATACAACGACGATGATGCTTGTAGAGGGGTGATTTTTTTTCGTTATAAAATATAAGAAACGATTTCCCGCTGTGGGGTGAAATTTCAATACCTTTTTCACAATACGGTGTCACGTGTCAAAGTCATCGGTTGTACATTGAAAAAAAAAAGAAAATGAAAAAAAAGTATGGGCCTATCGTAAAAAGTCCCCTAATTAGAAATATATAATCTGATACTGTGGTTTTTTTTCAACCCCTGACGATATAAGTGGTTCCTTTGTGATTCATTGAAATTGCGCGGGGGTGCACATTTCAATAGATTTATTTCGATGTGAGCGAAAATTTATATCTAGTTTATAGTTATATTATACCTTTTTATGGCCATATTTGATTGACAGCTTACCTGAAACAAAATATAATAATTAAAACATATATATATATATATATATATATATATATATATATATATATATATATATATATATATATATATATTCGAATGGGAGTTTCTGTTTGCAGTGCAATGTGTACAGGGTTTTGTTTGGAAACTCTAAGAATGCGGAAACGCGAAAGAATGGGGCGTCTCGCGGAAAATTTTCGCTCATTAATTTCACAAAATGAACTTTTCTCATTTTCCGCTTTCACCCTTCGGAAAATAATAATGGCAGGAACGAAGAAGCATCAAGAGCTGTGTGGAGCATAGTTAGCGGTATGCTACGGTTATATGAGAAGTAGAATACGACGACCGCGACAAGGGAACCCGCTAGGGAAGAATCAGAGGGCAGAAGGGATTTTCGAGGACCTGTTGTTATTGGTACTAGACGAATAAAACAAAACAAGGAAAAGTTTTCCCTTATTTATATACAGATAAAATGAAAAAAAAAAATACAAAAGCATTTTTTACAAATATTATAACATTAACGTAATATAAACATTATTTATAAAATATTGTTGGCAATTTAATGAGGGTATTCGTCAATATGTTAGTACAACAAGTGCACTTTTGGATCAATTGTATTGATCAGTCAAGTATGTGAATAGCGAGTAGAATCGTGGTTTACATTTTATATCTATGTACCAGTGACGTGCATATATGTACATATGTATTAGTGTATACATATGTATGTACATAAAAATGTATGGATCACTCGGTATCCTGCTCGCGTACACATAAGAATGGCTGTGCAATAAAAACGGGGACATTTCCACGGCACGCCACTGATATTTACATACGTACATACATGTGTTATATACAATATGTATATAAATAATGAAATGAGGATTTCAAAAAGTTTCTGATAATTTTCCAAAAGTAAGAAACGGTGAAGAGCTGGTAGCCGAATCGTTCAAGTTGGTGATTAACAAAACGTGTCATATTAAAACTGACACAGAAATATGACCCGCACTGTATGAAAAGAAAATTTAAATCTGCTCAACATCGAGACATGTGCGTCGACAGCGTAAAATCTAAATTTTCGTGTCATATTCGATATTTTTCATAGCAACATATCTTCCGGTACGACATCCACTCGATTCCATTAAAATATCGTAATATTTGGGGGCAGACTGTTATATTGTACATCTTAACTTAGCAAAATAAATCGTAATTAATTAATACAGAGATGTCGTCGGCGCTCAAGGAATTTCACTTACGTCTTTCTTTCTAAAAGTCACGGACAATTTCTCCAAAGAAAATAATGTATCCCGATATTACGGGTTGAAGTGTGCGCGTTTCTTGTATGAATTATGCGCGTGGCGCGTGTCAAAGGAAGAAGACACGCGCACATAAAAATAATTATCTACCGAAGGGGGCACACTTCACAAAATATAGTTAGTATAAAGACATATCTACAAATAAATAAATATGTCTATGTGTAGGACAGTGTGTATGTATGTGTTAAATATTTGGAAAAAAATGTTTGAAACACTTCGCGCCTCTTCAACACCCACCTACGCTCTTTAATATCTGTCATAATCCGTTGGATGGAATCTTTGTGGCGTATTTATTGTTATGTGCTCGTCGAGACGACGCTGTTCATATATATATATATATATATATATATATATATATATATATATATATATATATATATATATATATATATATATATATATATATATATATATATATATATGTATTTATATTTGTGTGACATAATAATATGCATGTGTTTGTATCAAATTTGTACCGGACGCTGACGTGGAATTAGAATGAAGTGAAACTTCAGTTCAGTTTTAATAACGTGTATTTCAAAGTAGTTTACAAGAAAATTGAATTTAATGGAGAAAATATCAAATATATAACGATATCTGAATATGCGCTTTGTTATAATATTACATACATATATTTCGAAATGTGTGACGTATTTATTTGAACTTTTTTATAGTCGTTGAAAATATATTATGAGATGTTCGCTTATTGCTAATAATATAATTTTAATTAAATAACTACAAAGTATAAATAATTATTTAACTAGTAAATCTTCAAGAAATTTAATTAAAAAAAATCCTATTGTTCGAAAATTGCTAATTATCTTTGTTGTTTTTATAATCAAAATTTATTATTCTTGGCTGACGTCGAAAATTTTTTAAATTATGAAAACAGAAATTTAATTTATGATTAATTAAACTGTTTATAGAGAGCTTCGGTCGAAATATTTGTGTCATTTTTTTAAAACGTTCTTTTAAAAAATAATAAACATATTTTCATATTTCATTGTGTTGTGGTCATTGTGTCTAAGTCATTGTTATAGCTGGACAACGGTGGAACTTTGCCAATACAACGGAAAAAAATCATATTATGAAGAAACCGCAATAACAATACGAACCTTTGTTTTTTTTTTCAAAGAAAAAAAAAAAGATTCGATAGCCAAATCGTTTGAAGAAAACAAAGCGCGTGCGTGGAATAAAAGAATGGATGAAAAAAATTAAACAGAACAACGATATCAAAGGGATCAGAAGAAGAATGACTGCAATTTGTGATCTGTTTCGAAATTCACAAGAGTGAAAATGTCACATTCGTTTTCCTTTACCCGGTTTTTACGAATTAATTACAAAGAAAATCTGTATGATTTATGTAATACAATAGGGTTAATATTGTAATAAAATTCTACACTTATTATATCAACACTCTATTATTTTAAATTTTTATGATTTCACAAACATCCACAATACAATACATCATACGTTTCAACTCAACAATACAAAAAATCTCAGAAATATTTATTATAGCTCGACATATTCCACATGAATTATGCTTTCGAAAATAATATAGAAATAGAAAATCAAAAACAACATACCGATATTTTAAAGTGTGAAGTTAACGAAGGTAAATAGTTCTACCCCTTAAATTAACAAACCCCTTCTTAACAAACAATTAAATTATAGGAGTGAATGGAAAAAAAATTCTTAGGAAGATACCTAGATAAACTTGAACAGACTCATTCATGTTTCCTTTTGTTTTTTTAACGATTTTTATGGAACAATCTCAGTTCCCGGTTTCCTGATTCTCAGTTTTGTTGTTCTCGTATTAACAGTCGATGATATATGTGGGGGCGAGCGCGTGTCGAGTCCAACTCGACATATCTCATTCTTGACAATTAATTAAGTTCTTTCTGTCAGTCCATGTCGTGAGCTCTCCCGAATGTTAATTAAAGGAAACACATTAGACATGAAAAATTGATATCTCGACAATGCGAAGACGATTAGGTCGCTCGTCTCTCCGGATTAACGTTGACAAAGAAACTAACAGGTGATACATATTGTCCAAAAGGCTTCTTATTTTGTTTTTAAAGGTACATATGTCATATGTATGTATGTACATAGATAGGGTTTAACGATAACATTTTTCACGCTAATTCCCTATATTACTTATATTCCGTATTATTTTTTATAAAATAATTTATATTATCGTGTTCTAATTCAACCATGTACATACCTTGTGCCATGTGCTTTCAAATTGCTTATGTATAGGTATATATAACCTAAATATAGGTTACTTATTTAATATGTACCTATACATATGTAAGTACATATGATGCTATAGAAAATTGTTTCATCGTAACAAAGGATATAATTTCGTGGAATCAGTCGAAAGAATTAACGCCAATTAGTGTAGAAATAAAAGTTGTTTGGATGAATTATGATCGTGTCACGTTTAGGAGAAAAAAGAATATCTCGGCAAATTCAACACAGCTCAGATAAAAACTACTTTGTTTTCTGAAAGGTTAAGTGGAAGGGGAGAAACAGAACTGATTTATTTTCATTGTTCTTTGAGGGAATTGTCAGTGGACTGTCAGACCTTTCAGTCATTCTGATGACAAATTCACATACTGATTTTTTTTCTCATCAACTTCGTTGTCTTCTTTGTATTTTTCATTAAAGTACAAGCGTATTTAATTTTTCAATTTTCTCCTAATATTTTCGTTTTGGAAATTCGTGGTATTTTTTGCATTACATAATCATGATTTACGAGCTCTTAATATGCGCAAACGAATTTTTAATTATGATAATACGTATCGGTCAAGATATTCAAACATATTATGTCGCGTCGAGAATTCGCTACATCATAATTTAAAAAATCACAATAGAATTTTGTCGGACGAGCAGCGCTATTTAAACTGTATGACGTCGATGCCGAAATAACTATATTTCACTTCTTTTAATAGCCAAGGCAAGTGTACATTTCGCACTCATTATCACAAGCGCAAACCAAACTCGTCAATTTTCGCTTAAACTAGTTAAATCAATATTTTAAGCATCGATTATTGAGCGTGAAATTTCACAGAGTGCTCGTGAAAAATTAAAAAAATCCAGTAACATCTTTTTTTCTTATTCAGTATCTATCATGGCGATCTCCCAGCTTAAATATACTTTATAAAGTATATTACTTGTATTATAATCATGTAATACAAACAAATTATAATTTAATTTTTACATTGATATCAATAGTATAATAAAGTAAGACAAAAAAAAATCCAGACCAACTGTAATGAGTTTATCTTCGTCAAATGACGATTCAATTTCAAATAACGTTGTACTTTCATTTGTTTTCCAGATACGTTTCGCATTTATACTGCCATTCTCTTCCTGTTGCAAAACAGAATTGAATAATCATTGTCGAGTGGGTCCAATGTAACCGCAGCTTTATCATTTTCTTCTCTTTTTTATTTTACATCTGTATGTATATGTACACCCGAGACATCGAACAATTTACATTACGCTTAGGAAATATGTACATAAATTAGATTTAGTCCTATAGAGTATAGAGGTATGCGCCACACAAATTTTTATAGGAGCATATAATAAGTTACAGCGGCGGTTAGACAATGACACGAAAGCTGAACGAAAAAATACGAGCGTTATTTACGTTCGCGATGACACTTTTGCGATGAAAAAAAGAAATATCAAAGGGGACTAATTTTCTTTGACGTTTTTCTCACGCACGTCCGAGATTGTTCCGATTTCACGGCGCGTTATCTCCACTCACATTCCGATCGCACGGCCCCAGGCGATTTGTAAGCCCAATGTCGATGGGAATGTGCAATGACGCGCGCGTCCCGTCCTCTGCGTACGACAGAGAGCCAAAGACAATAACGTCGAGAACAAAGTGCTTCACTCTTCGGCGGCAGAGCTATAAAGATTCAAATTAATTGCCGGTCCTCCGAAAACAGATGAGCCATGCCAAAAACCAGTTTATTCTCTGTTAACGGCGCGTGTGTGTATGCATCTCTTCGAGTGGGTGTGTAGTAGTACTATCCGCGGAAATCTCTGCGAATCTGTAACGTCACTATTGACTCACACTGTTTGTATGTTTGTACATATGTACATATGTACGTTTGACGGAGGGCCAGTTACGCCACCGCACCTATGGCGCCCTCGGGCAATTTTTTCTAAGCGCCCATAGAAAATAAAGTAAAAATTATAAAAAATGGGTTAACCATTTAACCCCATTTCGAAAAACTACGTTCACTACTTGCTTCAGTTTCACGCATTGTAATCAAAATTGGCATAGCAACCCAAATGTTGCTATGTGGGTATGATTCTTGTAAATTATCCTGTCCAATATGTCAACTACAAGAGTTGGCGACAAACACTCTAGTAATTATTTATCTTTATAATATTAAATTGTTTCCGAAAAAATCACCAGTAATATGGTGGGTCGAAATTTGATCAAAAACAGGTAGTGACACTTTTGTTAGTATTGGCATTGAAATATTTTCATCATAATTATTCTTAAATAACTGTAAAATGCAATATTATATTATATTTATTTTTTTATCTTGCTTCATATCCTTCTTTGAAAGGCATGTATGTACTTAAAATATTAAAATATATTACTGGGAAATATGGTCACCTTATTTTTATTTTATTTTTAATACACATATACCAGTGTTACGGGGACGAGTAGGAGATGGTATAATTTATAAACAATTTTGATGTTTATATTTTATTTCCCAAAAGAAGCAGTTTGTGCTAGCGAGATCTATGCAGACATCTTTTGAGATGTATGATACAAGTCTCGAATACAAATTACTATTTACAGATACAGATTACCAGTTCGGCAGTTTAATCACAAGTTTATGGTGTGGTAGTTAAACACAAGTAACTAGGTAGTTACTTGTTAAATGATTTAATCACAAGTGAGATTCGATAGATCTAACATGAGTATTTATACAAAAAGCATATATCCCTCTGACAAGATAGGGAACTATAGCCAACAGATCCCTGTACAAAAGCACTGGGATACAGTAGAGCATAGTACCCAAACTCTCTCTTATATAGGTACATATATGTATGTAGATAGCAGAGGAATTTCTTTTGAACTCTTCCAATTTTCAGAGATAGTGTCACTTCCCTGGAACTCCATATTATGGAACCAGATTCCAAGATGCATTGGACCAACGCGTTATAAAGAAGACGCAAAACACTCAAATTATTGAAATTATGAGCATTGCGCATAACGAAATCCAGCCTATTTGAAGCTTTATTGTACATATTGGAAATATGAATACCAAGCTTCCATCTACTCTCAAATGTAATGCCAAGGTAATTTGAGATAATGTTCTACACAATGTAGTTCCACCAAGATCATACCGATACAGGGTGCGTTTAGAAGAACGAGAAAAAGACATAATATGGCATTTACTAACACAAAAAGGTAAATGATTATTAGTCGTCCAGCTCCATATAAACAGTTCAAATTAATCTGAAGGACCTCACAGTCAGAATTATTTCCAATTTTCATGAATACTTTGAAGGCATCAGCATACATTTATTGAAAAATTATATGATACTTTGAGTCTTATAAATATAAGATTATTATTTCGTTCAATTGACTGTAATGTGAAAATTCATTAAAATTTTCAAAAGTAAGTCTCTATTTTCTTTCATATTTTTTTTCTTGTTTCGCTCTATTTCTCTTTTATTGTATTGTTATTCTGTACATTATATGTATGTACGTAAAATATAAAAAATTCGGATGTGACCAACCCATGACTTTATCTATGTATTTGAGGAATATAAGGTCACAAAACAAAATTGGATAATTAAACATACATAAACCTTCACACATACCGGTTATGAAAGCATTTTCGATACAAATTGAGCACAAATGTAGGAAAGCTTACCCAAGACAAAAGTTCTACTTCCGGTTGTCGGATTTTGTTTGATTTTTTTTATTACTTAAAATCACTATAATTATTATTTACATTAAATATCAAGAAAATAAAAATAATTTAAAAGGTCAAAATAAAATAATGAAATATTGTTTTAAAAAAAATATTACTTCCGGTTTACAAATTCTGACCAAATCCTTATCAGCTCTGAGTTTGTACATAAAGAATACAAATATAAATTTTCAGGTTGATACGTTCAGGGGTGTAGACAAAATCGTAGTCACAAGAGTTTTGACCTTTCTGAGAGGAAAATATCCCAATTCCGGTTTATTAAATTTAGTGATTTTTTTTTCATTTTCATCACATCAATATAAGAATAATACATGAATTTTTTCGTGAAGAGCACACATGGGGTCGAAAAGGGGTCGAAAGGGGTCGAAAAAAATAGTGGAAGAAAAATCGAACAAGAGTCAACTGCCACATCCGGTTGACGGATGCTTACCAAATTTTATACATAACTTGGTACTAAGCTTAAGCTTCTAGATATGAATATTTCAGTTCAATAAACTAAAAGGTTACTGAGTTAAATTACTACTTCCGGTTTAGGTAAAAATATTCAAAAAATATTAGGGTATAACATTCAAAATTTCTATTACATGTAAAAAAAATCGGTCTGATTGGTTTAGCGGTTTGGGAAATAATTGAATTAAAAAACTTAAAATAAAAGAGGACACCTACATATGTATAAGGGGATGTATTTTTTCGGTAAAAAATTAACGTCGTATCGATAATAATTTCAGAAATCGATACTAAGTTTCTGGTCGATAGCACTAACGGCGTTTAAAAAATCCCCGAAATACACAGACACACCCATTTTTTCTAGATCATGAAAACGTGATCAGTGATCGATTCTGAGTTCGAATCAGTCAAAATCTCGAGTTCAAAATTCTGGCATGATCACAAAACTTCATATATATGTATGTATTGTTACTACGTACAGAGATAAAGTAAAAATTAATCTACTAATAAAATATGTAATATGAATATAATTAAATATATAAAATATAATTAAGTTAATGAGTTATAATTCAAAATTCGCATTCCGTTGCCAAGCGACCGAGCTTTTACATACTATATATACATATGTATAGTACTTTCAGTGAGTTGTCTGCGAATTAAGCAATGGCGCCTGCATACAACGTTTACGCGAGATTTATTACATTTCAAAATAAGTGTCGTTCAAGATTGAGAAGCCGAGTGGTATAAATGGGGCGGCGGGCACACCAAAAGATATTGATGAGACAATTAATCCATCGGCTCTCGAAACGCATAGTCCACATTTTTCAATCACTATACTAGAATAACTCGCTTGTCAAGACAGAAAGAGAAAAGAAACGGACGCTGACAATGGAGACGGCTACGCGCGCTCGCGTTAATTAACCGACATTTTTCCGAGACGTTTACAGTTTTCCTAAATCTCAGTAACGACACAAACGACAAAAGCCCTCCCACGCGCTTTCGCAGCATCGAATACAACGAGCTTTCGTAAGCGCGCGACAATGAGACAACGGAAAGCTGCGGCGCGTTTCCCGGGAAATTTACGACCAGGTACTAGACAAACGAACCTAATAATTAGGTATGCATCTCGATATACGACCGACGTTCGACTTAATTTATTGCAGTTGTATTTTCGTTGATCTGCTTTGGTTTTCCGGACGTCTTAAAGGCCTGTCGAAATAGATAAAAGGATCTAAAATACACTTTAAATCCGATTGAAAATTTTTTCTTCCCGTAAAACATATAAAATACATAACACTCCCGTGTATGTACAATGTATGGATATGTATATACTATGGATTTATTTATGGAGAGTGGCATGTTAGCAAGTCCCGGTTTATATGGTGCGATGTCAATGTGAAAAGCCTTGTGTACGTATAATGTCAATTCCATGTCACTACACAAAAAGTCGACGAAGCGATAAGATGAAAAATTATATCCAGAGTAAACAAACTCTGATCCCCCATAATACACACATAAGTAATATTTTCATTTTATTTATATTTTTAAGCGGATACGGTATATTACTAAAAGTTTTTATCTGTAATCTTTAAGAACATAGATAGAGATTATATTTATAATTTTGACGCAAAAACAAGCCGAGTGTGAAGAAAGTCACGCGTGATAGAAGTGTCAACTTTTAAGTTATAGAAATAAAAAAAAGAGATTTGACATTTGTACTCATTAATAATGAACTGAAAAAGAGTCTTACGAAAACTATAGGTGAGATATTGTTTTTTTCTAGAAATATAAAAAATCATTTTTATATAAAAATATAATATGTGCTTAAGTTGAGATACTTATAATACTTGAATTGAAAAATAAAGATGAATTTATTTTGAAAAATATTGAATAATGTTGATTCAAGTTTACCGGTATTACAACGTGGGCGTACACGTTGAAAGGAACGTCAACGTGAAAAAAGTAGACTACTTATTGATTGACATATGTATGAGAAAAATGGAAAAATTTATAAGATTTTACATCATTAAAAATACAATTTCCTGCCTGTGCTGTCAATAAGGTGTGTCATACCCACATACATGCACATAAATATGTGCATAGTATGTAAATATGTATGTACATGCATACTAAAAATTATTTATGTATGTATTATACATATATCATTATTATTATTATTATTTTAATATACAGTATTAAATCGAAAAGGGGATACCTCTCAAAGCATACACTAAGGTTTCCCCATATTACTCCGATGTATGTATGTATGTATGTGTAGGGGTTATATTATTTAATAACTGCAGCTCTAGCCCGTTACACAATGCGCGGAAAAGCTATTGACGCTGTATCCGCTTTTCCCCGACACCTTTTCTTCCGTCGAATAATAGCAAATATAATGTATCGACGTAGAAAATTCCACACGTCTGCAAATATTGGAGCTGGCAGCGATTGCAGGGACATTCAACGAGTTTGTACAACGGTAGTGCAAAATTTATAAACGAATGGAATAACTGGTAGTGAAGTATTTTAATACGAAATGAATTAAACATCACATACATATTTGGAAAATTTTTGACGACTATTACTAAACATGTCGCGGAATGCGGAAAATTAAGTATTAATTTATTCGATTGATTTGATGAAATAGCACGACAATGACAAGAAAATGACTTTTTCATATACGAAGATATTCAATTCCTGTTATAATTTGTTTCTACATCATTTTGAACTTAAAATATCACATATTTACACAGAACTTCTTAAGTGCAAATATGGAGGGGGGCTCGGTTCACGAAACGGTTCCCTCAGAAAAAAGCACGAAAACAAATACCGAGGCCATGGAATGTTGCATTTTCGATCGATTGTTCGCCAAATCATTCAGAAGATTAAGATACAGCGCCTAGTACCCGGCGCAGGCGCGGTGCCGGTCTAATCTATCCTGCCCGTGTAAAACCGGGCTTTTGGTGTTCAAATAATACCCAAAATAAACAGGCATATTAAAATACTAACATACACACATTTTCATAGATCATGAAAAGGTAATCAGTGATCGATTCTGAGGTCGAATCAGTCAAAATCTCGAGTTATAGTTTTCGCATGATTACAGAACCTCATCTATTGTTACCGTACCTATAAAGTAAAAAATATTTTAACAAGTTATCTAATCTAGTACATTAAAATTGACCGAACCTGTCGAATAATAAAAGCCATCGACAAACGGCCGTTGATATGATGGTGATGGTGGTAGGGGTGGCAAATAAGGAGGGCTATGGGTGTTTTAGGAGGATTGAAGGGGGTTGGGGTGACGTAATGCTTCATAAAGCTGGCGATAGATGTCGTTACAATGCGGATTAGTGTGGATATTAGCTCGACGGAGCCTTTTGTGGTTTTTGTCACCATTATGATTGAATACCAAAACCGTAATATTGCCCCTGCGGATTGTTGGCGGGGGTGTGGGGGACTCCGGCGCCACCGAGCGAGCAAAACCCCGCAAATTTTTCGCTCAAATCCCACATTTACCCCTTGTGGTTTCGAAGCGGTGGGGATTATACGCCTGTAGAGAAACTCTTTTTCTCCCTCTACACATACAAAATGAATTATATAATACAATATTGTTTTTTCGACGTTTCGTGAAGTAATGAGTCTACGAACTATACAATATAACTGTGATATAATTGTAGATGTTTACAATATTTTACCGAATTTCCGCCATTGACTAACGAATCGAAATCAAAATAAACAGTAAAATCGAACTTACCAACGCTGTAGGCTTCATACATAAAATAATCAAACATACAGCTTATAGAAGAAATATTTTTTCTCTTCAAACAGTCACACACAGACTTACACATATGCATGTATGTACAACCCTAAGGAGATATAAAGTCGTCCCTCCTACGCGTATAATCTTTGCACGGTGGATTACATGTCACTATATGTGATAATCATAGTTTCTTGGCATAACGCTAATAATGCCGACAAAGAAACAACGCACGGTTCAAAACTATCGCACAACTATTCCTCATACAGAAATATCAAAATCATCAAACACATACCATAGAATTCATGCACACGTATCGACATGATGACCCAATGATTAACCCACAGTCGGCACAAATTGATATGAAACCGCACGTTTCCGTACTACGGAATGCCCGACATCCCTTGCACCTAGTATGTAGGCACGTATAATTTTATTTCGTAGGAGATACTGTTCTACGAAATCGAATTCCATGTCCACCACGACGACGATGGGTTCAAGGGAGAGAGGGGATGAAACTTTTGGATCGCGGTGTGGTTTATTAGAACCTCGACGCGATAATCGCGGTGGCGCGTAAGTAGCCTATGGTTATAATGGCTCTCTCCCCATAGAGTGACGAGGGTACAACTGAATGGGTCATTACGTTTGTTATGGTCCCGTGCTGGATGAATCACCGGCTTACCGGTTCAAAGGCAATCACCGTCAACACTTGACGAGCCGCCAAGACACAGGATTGCCGATAATTGGGAACCATCGCTCCCCCAAGCTAGGAAGAGGGTGGTGGCGGGAGGAAAATTCGACAACGAAAACGTAACACAACGAGGAAAACTTTTACACTCGAAAAATATTTTTAGTCTACTCCGCATTGAAAAATTGGCTCGATGTTTAAATTAACACAGCGGTAACAGAATAAATTATACAAATTGTTATCGATTGCATCAGTGTCAAGTGTGACCCACTCAACGGATTTAATCGCACGCCCGCAATCCTTCGTCTTGACGAGTGAAAGTTAAATCAATTAAAGTCAATTTTTATATTGCCGAGATGTTCTAATTCAATTTCATCATACTTGATTAAATTATATAACACTGTAACATTGTGTATGTATTAATGCGCATACATATAATACACATACAATGTTGCATATAAATTGTCGATTGAAAAATACGATTTGCTCTCATTCAAATTTTGCCAAATTGACGATTCAATTCATACCGGTGTATACATGAACATATGTTGTACTTATATATGTATAGTTACGACAAATTTTCAATTAAAAATAAAATCAACGTCAATAAAAACCTAAATAATTAATATTATAATCAACAAAATATTAAATGAAAACTATATCATGTTCATCGCAGTCGCAACTGATAAAACTTAATACCAAATGTACATATGTATACAAATGTATGTACATGTGTGCATATAGCACTATGGCCCTCAATAGTTAATTCAATTTCCGATAGATTCAAAGCGTTCAAAATTTTAGTTAAAATTAATTAAAAGTTATGTGAAATACGAACAAAATGAAATAGCAACTTTATTCCTTTTTGACAGAAGGTCCAATTTATCTATTTTCAAATTGTTCGCGGGCTGCAGTGCGCAAAAATGTTGAAAAATAATGAAATTCAGACAGAACCGGATTTACCTATAGATGAATCCACTTCAAGCTTTGAGAAAACAATAATTCTGGACCTTTTTATAGGGAGAGGGGACTTATTTTTGAATTTTGAAAATACAATATTCCCCCTTTTTAACATGTTAAATAACTATTACAGAAAAGACATGCGCTAGAGGCAAAAGTTATTTTATTACCCTTAATATTCATATTATTTAAATGCCTATTTTGAATTATATACATTTCAAACAAAAAAATTAAACAGTATGAAGACAATAATAAGGCGTGTGGATATTATGAATTTGTAACAGATTTATTGAGAGCGGAAGTTCAACGGTTATTTCTACAATTCCACATAAATCGTACATCAGTCACACACCAGATTTTTCCATTTTATATTATTGTAAGCACACGGTTTCGTTAATTTAAAACACATTACGAGTGCACCACACGCTCTTTTTATACAATAAACGGTCAACGCGAATCGCTGATTGGGCAAATGTTTCGCTTTGGTTCATCGGACATAGTCGACAATCGATTGTGGCATTATTATGTATCTACGTATGTTCGTTAGTTAATTTGCATGAATCACGATTATTACACTGTGAAATCACAAATTGTTGCAATTAGCCGTCGATGTAACGATGACCGGTGAGATTTTCCGTAATGGTAACGCAACACACGCGGAAACAATATTTGTAAAAGCTTCTTCTTCTAAACCGAATAAGCAAATCACTACCTACGCTCGCGAATATCAATCTGAATATATTTATAATGTGTATTTGTGATGCGCACATCCAACGGATATAATAGATTATATTTTTATTATTTATTGAACGGCCGGGAGACTATTTTCACAGTCGTCGTGTGCTGGGGAATGTTGAGCCCGGCCCCCTAATAGAAACGCTGTTTGTAGAGCTTTCACATAAAGCATTCACTTAAAATGTTGGACTTTAAAGATGTATAAATCCCAATGTTATAATGCCACAAATCGACGCTCACTAAAAGCCGCCGAAAGACATAATAATGCCCCGAGGATGACTCTACTGTACGGAACGGATCACTTTGCACAGTGGTGCCTCGTGACGTATTCAACCATATCGAACACATTCTAAGATATTGTAGACATAAATAAAACATACTTTCTATTAAATACATCACCTATAGATTCATTAAGTAACAACTTTCATTCAAACATTGACCTAATAAAAAACGTATAAACCTAAATCACCCTGAAAGACTTCAGAAAAAAGTCCACTGCTTTCAAATGAACTTAATTGAAAGTGATGAATTCAAATCTATGAATCCAAACTTCTACTACTATTCATATCAAGTAAAGAAACATATCCTTTCGCATCAAAAATAGCAAAGTTGAGATTTTTGCACTTGTCTTGATTATTGGCGATAGCCGATAGTGTCGCGTGCCGTCTCTGACAAGATGTTCCGCAATAAAAAAGCGCTTGTTTCAAAATAATTATTTTTGATTTAGTACGCGCCCGTTGTTTGCCAGTGGAGTGCGGTTATGACAGCTCTATTTCGGCCCATCGCCGATTAAGTGGCGACTATTTTGGGGCGCGGGGGCGGCTCATCGCCTTTGTACGCCACTGGAGAAACTCAAAGCATCCTTATCGCGCGATGATCGTACAAGTACACATTTCTCTATGTCAGTATGCATCTACATATACATATATGTATATATCTATACATATGCCTACCGAGAACAACAAGCGAAAACCTGTGGTTGCTATTTAGGAACTGGTTATGGAAAAATTAGAAAATATCGGGTGTAGATATCGGTAATGTGGACGTAGCCATTGTCGAGTTTTAAGAATTTAAACCGATACTCGTAAAATATAATGAAATAAACGCACGAAAGTACTGGATATAAATAATAAATATGTACCAAAAATAAACACAAAACACGTCCTACACGATCAAATTTTCCTCGTAGGATTTTCTATGACGCATTTTCCGACTAGCTGTCAACGTATCATCTCCACGCTTTTTTTTGTTTGTTTTGGCCCAATTTTACAAACATAATTTCGTATATACCCATCTATTATTACCGAGTTAACAAGAGACAACACTGGTGTGGCTATCACACATCATTGTCATTGATTCAAATTTCTTGTATTAAACGATTAAAGCTCATTGCGTTTAAAAAATGTCCAAGAAGTCATAGATATACATCAGTAGAATTCTAAAGTAGGTTGATTCCGTTGAGCAAAACTACATACAATTCAAGTTCAAATACTTTCTAATTAAAATCGTTTCTAAATATATCTCCAAACAGCTCCGCACTTCCCGTACATGTGCTAGCCATATGATAGTTCAAAATAATTTGGAGAGGGCTAAAAAATTCTCGCGGGTTTTTTTCAACCCAACCCTTTGTTTCGTGGGGTTCGAAGCTTCCGCAACCCCTTTTTACATTTTTTTAGCGTGGGTTGCGGCATATTGAGCAAGATCATCTGCCCGCGCGCCGTGTTTATCGTCTTCGAACTGCTACAAATTGCTTAACGCCACCTTAATTTAGTATACAGGGGACGTAGCCAGCTAAAAAATAGACCAACCCTTTTTCGAGGGTGAAAGCTTAGAAGGGTAATCCACACACGGATGTTTGCCTATAAATCGTCGGTGGTTTCGGGGGTTCTCGCGCGCTCGGGTAAAATTTCCACACAGTACTCCACTATATTGTGAGAATAAAATGAATATTTAACAATCGAGTACCCAACATAAATTTTTACATGGATTATTTTTTTTATCGATTTTAGTCATATGCATCTCCAAATATGGTCACAATAAATCTTGTCAAAGATTATCAAATTTAAATAAAAAAATATATGTATATCATTTCTCGTTAATATAATATGTCAAGCTCAGAAAATTTTAAAGACGTCAAACTTTATATAGATTATTTTTTTGTTTTATTTTTACACTCAACCCTTCATGAGAATAAGCAAAATAAATTTTAATACCACCGCATATGCTTTTAGTTATAAATAGCTTCGGCATACAGCTCATACATTGTTTCATGTATGAAGGGTTCATTTTACTTAATTTCAGTGGCTTTTAATAGACCTTTACATAAATATAATATATTGTGTTTTTTACTATACCTACTAACTATATGTATTTATTTTCGTGCGTCGAATATTTTTCGCCACATTTAACGCAAGAAATGGAAGTAAAGAGTCATTTTACCAGACTAAAAAAGATAAAGGGTTATTTTTTATAACCTTCGTATATTTATAAATCTCTAAGAATTCCGAGTGCACACCAGCACACCCTATGGCTGAGCCGATACACGTGAACGTCTTGGGATAACTAACGCATAAAAGAAAAGTCAAGAAAGTCATAGAAAAGTATAAGAAAGAAAATGTGCTAGCAAAGTATACGATGCTGTGATGGTAAGGTTACATCATACGGAGAATATGAAAGCTTAGAGTCTCGGCGCAAGGAAGATTAACGTTCCTATAAAAGCTTCTCCTCTCAAGCTTTATCCTATGGTTATGTGCAAAAGTCGTGTGTACATACTACGTGAATAGTCATTCAGGCGTCAATGTGAACCAAACCCATCTTACAGTTTTGAAAGTATTGTACTAATTACATTTTTCGTAAAAAAAACCTTAATTATACAATATAATAATTATATTCTATTGAAATAAATTTGAAATATAATATGTAATATATACATATATTACTATGAAATATACTACATATTTGAGTAAATATGTAATACATGTTACATTTGAACCAGAGAAAATTAACTTTTGGGTAATACTATTTTATAAGTATCAATCGAAATAATTAATTAAAATTAAACAAAATTGACAAATATTTTAGAAAGACATGTCAAAAGAAACAAAATTTTATATTCATTCTATTTTGTTGGGAGTGTAGTGGATTCTGCCATCTAGCGCAGTCCGCTAACACTATTCAGGAATAACTCTATATTTTATGTACATACGTATGTATGTAAAAAAATATATGTACTTGAATGACTGACAACTGTCAAATATATAATGATAATTTACACATTAAATAATATCTGTACAAATATTTGAATATACCAATAAATATAAATACATTCTCAGCTAATAATTAAAAATAAATGATGCACGCACCTTTGCGAAGTACATATATGTATACAATATATTTTCTTAATATATACATATATGTATGTACATTAAACATTCAATGGATGGCAAATCGAGATCAGGATCGTGAAAGTCATCGAAAGTTTTATGAAGATTATTAGCATTTTGTACGGAAAAATTGCATCGAGTTAAAGTTTTACGACTGCGAAAGCCTTGCGGAGATTATCACTACGCGTCCATAAAAATTGATAATTTATGGAAAAATAAAGCGTCATGTTTATCGCGAATTTGCGCACCGCGCGGCACACTTGACTTTTATATATTCAATAATGTAGATACGCACAAATAAAAAACAAATAAACAATGAACCCGAAGAGGAGCGCAAACGTTTCGGATAAACCGAAATCTCCATCGATTATAATCGAATATACGTATATATAATATTTAAGCTTCAAAAATTATGAACACCCTGTCTCGTCGTATAATTCGCCGGCGGTATAAAGGGAAGTTTTGTCATAAAGTCCACAGAGTAAGGATTTTTCCTCTCCAGTACGTCGTTGGGAAGGCTTCTCAAGCTCATCCCTTACAAAGTCACTTGCAACACAGTCTTAAGAGTGGAACTTTTATTAATATTGCTCCGGTGGTAATAATACAAGGACAGTCATTATTTTTAAAATACATACATCGAATCCAATCATAACCACAGTACGATTTCATAGATCCCGCATCTAATTTTCGCACTTACTTTTATATTACAAATGTAATCAATTAGATAAACAATGAAATCGTTTATAATTACGACGCGCATTAAAAAACCACCGCGTACTAATCGGATACAATCCGTTTATAATGGTTGTAATTATGAATGAATAATGCCTGGGAACGTTGCAATTATGTATTTAATTAACACACTCTTTGTTGGTTATTATTTAAATGCGCAATGTAAAAAACAATTTTCCTAAATAGGAAGCATTAAATTGATACATACAAACGTAATTAAATCTGTGTTGTTTTTTTTATTAATAGATCAACGGTTGCCTTTCATGATTATTATTTTAGATAAGATCTTAGAGTATTTTATTTTACTTAGTCTATTAGTTTATTTATACAACGCTAATTTTAATTTTCAATACCTAACATTTTGAATGATATTAGCAGTATTTCGACATTAAAACTATGAAACTTTAATGAGAAAAAAATCGACACGTTCTATTTTTGCTTTTATTTTTCCTTCATACATATAGAGAGGTGGGTATGAGTAGGGGGTGAAAGAAATGAATAAAAAATCCTATTGAGCTTAAGTGGTCAAACAAATCGAAGACCGGCCAAAGCTAAACAAGGGAAAAGAGAGCACAACAAGGACCCTTTATGTGAGATCAAGACATATATTATTCATAGGGCTTTCTGCTTCTTCGGCTCTCCTTTATACCAATGTGTCTTGTATTTGTACATACGGCCAAATCTAAAATTATATCAAACGTATACCAACAACTACATATATATATAAAGATTTTACAACATAAATATGTATAAATATATTTAAAAGGGGGTTTGTTTGTGTGTGTTTGCGGGTATATGTTGGTTTCAATAAAATATGAACGCGAATTGTGGGAGAAAACCATAAATTCAATGCGAACTTTTAAAAGTATCGAGCAATAATGTATGGAGTCTCCACGTTTGCACTATTACTTCCATGGGAATCCACGGAAGAGACACACAAAGTCGTAACTTCCCTTAGAATGGGGTAAAAACGTAAAATATATAATGTTCGCATTTTATTCCCGCACTCCATCAAACAAACCTTCCGGTCCATTTTACTAAATTACAATCAAATCATTGATATATTTCACGTTTGAGCTTAAATATCTGGAAACATTGTGTATGTTTATACATTTGATTTTGAAATATTATTATATATACATATATATGTATATTGTCACCTTTTTTGCTGTTGAAAATTATTATACCCACTGTGACACTATTAGTAGTATATCAAAATATATGAAATTAAAGAAATGGAATAAAATTGTAGAGCACGGCTCTGGCGGGTCAGGAGCTCGAGCCAAAGGTGATTCCCAGCGGGCCAATAAAAAACCGATTCACATATTGTAGCGGCGAATTTATGCGCCACCGGTGAACAGAGTGAAGATACACCGGCAACTTCGATTGGGTATTGAACTGGGGAAGAACCTCGCCTGTGGGCGGCAACTTACAAAGTATGATCTCAAACTGTGTAGCACGATATTCAGAAATAATGATGAAAATTTTGAAAGAATATAATATTCTACCATTAAACCATCATGTATGTAGAAAATAGGAATAACTAACTAGTAGGATTAGTGGCTATTTTATTCAATATTCGCTGCTCGCATTAACACAGCAAGTTTCTAAAAACTACATATGTACATAATGTATGTAAAGTAATCAGAAACTGCCATTCATTCTACATACATGTGCAACTAACCTCCAATGCACTCAAAGATGTATGGAACTCTGCATGCTCGGCATAACGAGTGTTAGAACCCGAAAAAATGTAAAAGGGTAAATGGAAGACCGCAAGGAAGATGGGTTGACGAAATAAGGAAAATGTGTGGGATGAAATGGATGAGAGTTGATTGTGGTTGATGATTGAGATCAAAACAGAGATGATTGTAAGCATGTTGGAGAGGCCTTCATCCAGCAGTGGATGGTGAATGGCTGTAAATGATGATAATGATAACATGTGCAGCTAGGCAATAGACAGAAACATACCTGAGTACTTTTTGTTCGCTTTTAACAACTTAAATTTTTAATGTAGTGAACATGAAAAAAATTAAAAACTAAAAAACGCTTTCGCCATACAGATTAGCGCTATGGGCGTAGCACCTTGTAAGAGAGTTTCTGGTAGTCACTTTGAATTCTCGTTAATCTGTTAAAACTCATGATAATCGACCCAATTTAACTGAAATAGGTGAATATTGATCGTTAACTTTTTCAAATAACAAAAAAAAATTATTATTCTAAAAATAAACACACATATATATATATATATATATATATATATATATATATATATATATATATATATATATATATATATATATATATATATATATATATATATATATATATATATATATATATATATATATATATATATATATATATATATATACATATATATATATATATATATATATATATGTATATATATATATATATATATATACATATATATATATATATATATATATATATATATATATATATATATATATATATATATATATATATATATATATATATATATATATATATATATATATATGTAAATACATATGTAAAAAGCCTACTTTTCACGAAATTTTTGTCGAGATACTGAGATTGGTAAAGGCCCAGGACATTGATACGACGCAAGTTTTCCACTGGGTCTATCGATAGAAATCCAAAATTCAGGTATTTCGATCCGGCCCAATGTACATATATACATATATATGTATATGTATATCAATTAAATACTTAATAATAATAATAAAAGCTTTTATTCGGTGGGATTTAAATTGGGGTTCACCAAGTTTGGGATGAAGATTCGCTGGGGAATTGGCCACGTACGCCTCGAGGATAGAATAAGTACTGTACACGGGTGGATGGATAGGTGGCGGGAAACTGGCCATTGTGGCCTTTCGCCCGTGTTTTATGTCGCAGATCAAACTGGAAATTTAGAATTTATGACGGATAATATGATTTTTATAGACCGCTCGGAACCCATTGTGGTTCATATGGCCATTTATGAAATTGAACCCCACCCTCTCGCTGTAGATATTTATTGCTATACGTTTTCCTTTTATTTACAAGTAGAAGCGCCACCAAAGATAAAAGATGAGAAATTTTTTTCTATATACTTTTGTTTATCTACATTATATAATACATACATATGTACATATAAACATGTATAGCTATAATACACTATTTAAAATATTGAAACGCGATGAAATGGATTAACGATAAATTCAGTGTAAATAGGAACATGAGCCGTTTATATTTGAAAGTGGCAAATGTCCACTTTCTTCCTTTCGAGAAATATCTCGCAAAATATTAAACATAATGTTTTGCGTTTAATTAATTTAAATAAACAGGTGGACTGTAAAGACGTTTATTCTGCTTTGTCGAGATTCTAGATATATCGAATTAAAAGAAATGATAACAATTTGTGAATTAAGTCAAACAGAAATGGTGTTTTTGGAACTGAAAATTGGATTTTCGCCACTTTCAAAATATAACGGCCGGTTACGTATGTACATATGTACATATGTGCATATGTTCATACATACTTCCCCAATTAATTGTTTTTATTAAATAACTAGTTCATTGTATTATGATTCTAAATAATCCTGAAACACTTTGATTTACTTATACATACTTATATGAATTATATATGTATATGTGTACATATGAAGATAATAATACTAATGATATTACATATATATATATATATATATATATATATATATATATATATATATATATATATATATATATATATATATATATATATATATACATACATATATATGTATATACATATATATACATACACATGTATACATATATGTAATATAATTAGTATTATTATCTAGTACCTACATATATACATATGTATGTATATAATTAATACAAAATTTTATTATTTTTAATAATAGAAATAACTCATAATTTTCAAAAAATATTTAATTTTATATGCCAAAGACGAATCGTATGAGACGTACCGCATTTCATTCGGTCTAACAAAATAATAACTCTCAAAAAAAACGACGGAAAAATATGAAAAAGGCCGTCGTTGACCAATCCTGTAATTGCAAACATCTCTTTGATGAATTCGTAGAAATTATTCGAACGGCTGGTATTATGTTTACATACAGATACGAGCATGTACGAGTACATACAATCATATATGTATGTATGTATAGCTACCGTATCAGTACAAACGCCTGTATGTACGTATTCTTTGTGAGGGTGGTCCCGTGTTTCCTTTGCGGCCGTCCGCACTGATGAATATTACAAAAATGATTTTTCCACAAAGGTTCCCAATTGTTACTTTGATCATTGTGAGCTTTTCCAACCTTTGATATGCCTCTCCCATTTTCAATAAAAAATTGTATGTACATATAAACCTACGTAAATATGGATTTATCATTATGTTAATAATCGATTCCTGTATGTTTTTCCTAATGTTATATAATGATCTTAATATGTATGTATAATACAATATTTGAAATTCTAGATTCTTTGATGTAATATATTATGTTTGTATAACATGTTTGTACTATTAAAAGATATGTACACATGTTTGTTTAATATATAAAGTTTAATACAAATAATGCAAAAGCGAAAAATATATACAGTAGACTATGTAAGTACATTTCGGCAGTCGGAAAACTCAAAGGTTCTGTTTTATATTTTGTGCTATCTGCTTCACTTCGCAGTCTACGTTTGTTTGACACGGAAAAAGGCTTTCGGCCCGAACTGCAACGGTACATCTTACAGAATGAAAGCTCTCCCAACAAAAAGCTCTCAAGCGCAACACCAAAACTTTATTTTTCAAAATAATATCCAAAAAGGAAACCCTTAAAATGCAAATAATCACTTAATTGTCGCACAACAGAAACGATATATTATTTAGATATAGCGGCTCATATGTACAATGCAAATACATAAATATGTTTTCTTTATACCTATACATATACAAAAAATGCGACAAAAGTTCCTTACTATTCAATAAAAAAAAATATCTCTTATTTCGAACCAACGTGCTTTTTAAATTTATGTGGGTACTAATTTATTTATTTATATTTTATACGAAGAATAACCGTAGCTACCGTATCGATACAAACGTCCGTACGTATTATTTGTTCGAGTGTTCCCATGCTTCCCATGTTCATATAATATAATATAATATACTCAGTACAAAAGTACCAACTCTTTGATTTAGTGAAATCTGCACTACTAACTAGTCAACCTAATGGTAGTATTCAAACATCAATTCAATTCAACACTTCTTATTAAAAAGCTTAGAAAGCTTTTATGCGAGCTTTCATCGTGTATGACTGTACGTCGCCGGTCATCTTCGGATGGCTTTTGAAACCGCAATATGAAATTCCATGACTTTTCACATATCATTCATACTCACACAAGTACACACACACAGCTGGGGCAAAAGAATAATTTTTCAAAAATTGTAAAAATGCCGACAAACGCGTGAAGGCGACATCTTAACTGCGCCTTCAACAAATTACCAACAGAAACAGACGACGACACGTTGTGATCGAGTACGATACGGCAGTATGCATACATATGTATACATAAATGTAAAAAATGGCCACCATTTTTTAACATCTATATTGTGTGATGTCATTATACAAATAGGCCCGGCCGGCACAGTAGTAGAAACAAAGAGTACACGTTTTTTATGCTTCTTATCTGACAATCGATTTATTCAGCACCTACTATGGCCAACGAGAAGTATAGTCCCCACGTTTATAAATATATACATACATATATTTTTTATAGCATCATCATTCCGGCCGTACACGCTATCGCAATGCTTCGTCATTGTCAGCACGTCTGCGCGTATAAAAAGAGGTACATCACGCTTTCAACGGTGGTACGTACCGTCATCATCATCGTCGTTGTCATCATGTGAATGTGAGAGCGAAATTGAACAAGGTCACCGTGTTCTCACACCCTCTCACCCTTCGCTTACCAACATCTACCTATGTATGTATGTGTAATATGTACGTACATATATTGAACAGGTTGCAAAATTTGATACATAGAGAGTGGCCTTTCATTGTTGCTTGTATGCACTCGACGTCCGCTTGATTGATTATAATAAAAATTTAAACAACGAACGCAAAAAAATATTGGCATATCCATCAAAAATTGATCGACCGAAAAAGTTGTTATGAAGTCCGATTCATATTCACTGAACGGATGGTATAAACATTATTCGCTTGTATGATATCTGCAATTATAAAAAAACAGCAATACACTTACATACATCGAACTAAAATAATTTAACATTTCTATAATTAAATTTAAAAATTTTATAATAAATAATGTTTCTATAAAATAATCGATCTATTGCCAATACGCACAAAAGATTTTGTGAAATTCGAACCGTTCTATTATCACTGTCCTACACAATAGTTATAAAATTGAAGTAAAAACAAATTTGAATTTATTATAGAAACCGCACAGACAGATCACGAATGATATCTCGAGTGGAAACAAGGGATTGGAAAAGTAAAAGTGAGAATAAGTAGTGGACAGCGCCACGAAAAGAGCACACTTTTGCTTTCGTTTACCTTGTGTAATTTATTCCACAACATTGAATTGAAAGGCATCCATACAAAAACAAGGCAAATAACAAGAAAGAGAAACAAATTAATTAAATCTCATAAAATGGAGAAAAACCCAGTGCAGAAAAGTTTCTACTCTATTACTCTTTTATAAGGTAGTTAATGGTGCATTTGATACACCTGTTTTAGAAGACATTCATTTTAATATCAATACTTGGTTCATCAGACGTTCAAATATTTTTTATTCACCAAATTTTTATAATAATACCTCATTTAATAGTACAATTGCACGGATATGCCGTCTTCACAATTGTACAGATGATTGCCCTGATTTATTTTCTAACTGTATTAGTACTTTTAGGTCTAAGGTGAAGAAGCAAATCTGTGGTTGATTCATTGTCATTCATTGTTTTATTTATATTTGCTATTTTTATTTTACCATGCGGTGCTCACTTAAGCAGGATTTTAAATATTTTCTTTTATATTTGTATCTTTTTTATTTCACTCTATTTCCATTATGTGTGCCATTAAATAAAATAAAATAAATTGCGTTTACATTGTTGTTTTCATTATAATTTATGTCATTGAAATTTTGAATGTTATATTACCAAGCCTATCATAATACATATGTATGTCTATAATAACAGTTTATTACAATTGTCACCTGTCTCTGTAACAATTGTTCTGGGATAAGGGACATTTGTAACAATTTATCAATCTCTATTTAACTCTATTACTTCTTTTTATATGAATAATAGAAAATAAATAAATAAACCTATACAGTGTATGTACCTAAATATGTATATGGTTTACATTATGACCACGTTTGTTATATTGAAAATTTAGTAGTTAAATCAGAAAAAATCCCAAAATCAAAATGTTACTTTTATCCCTGGTCTACCATATACTAAATATATCATGGTATTATAAATTAGACCGTAGCTGGATTTGAAATAGGTTAGATAACTCGGGATCAAGGTGCACCCATACAAACTTTCGCCCGCCAGAGCTTCGCCGGGCATATATGCTACTACCAATTGAAAATAAACTTATTTATTACTTTTAGTCTATTGGTTATATAAAAAAAGGTTTGCGCGTGTGCGCGAGCAGGATGCAAAGGGGACGTAAGTAAGGGTGTTCGATAAAAACAGAAAGATTTTCACGGCACGCTACTGGTACATATGTATGTATATACATATGCTGTGAATAAATTTCAGAAAAAGCTCAATGACTGGTGCATATGAATGACTTCGGAATCATTCAACCTTCGACAGAGCCTTCGCGAGAGGCATCAAACCATCACGTTACGAAACCACAACCAAATCCGAGTACAAACGGCGATGAAACGAGATTCGCAACGACCAATGCGATGTCGTACAATTAATTATTTGTACGTAACGACCGCTTTCTAAGACCCGGGTAAGGTACATATACGTAGGCTGCGGTAATTTGGTAACGCTCATTATTATCATTGTGTTAAAAATTTATCATTGCAGCCGAGGCCTGTCATTATTGCACCGGTGAAATCTGCGCTCTTTCTTGCGCAATACCTGCTCAATCAAGCGAATTAATAATGACCGTCTGGCCGTTCAATAATAATATCGCTATTATTATTCGGCGGCGTATTCGGGTCGCATTATTTAACATAATGACTCTTTTAATATTTACATACGCACCAGAATCGATTCTGGCTTTTTATCAATAGATTGGGGGGTACAACGAAAAACGTTTATCATTTCGCGAGCTTGCAATGGAAGAATACATACATACATACATATGTGGTCGTGGGAATCGGTCCATTGCATTGTGCCTATACGAATATAACGGGCCTCCTCACCTGTTAACGGCGACGAGTCAACTCGTTCGACAGGTGCACCCTATTATACACACCGGCTAATTCGAAATAATATAAACGACACGTGTCCATTCGCATAGATTTTTTAAACGACCTTCGATTGCCGCCATCGATTAATTGATCGGATCCAAATGTGTTTATTAATTAACGATATGTAAATATTTGTATTGAATTAATTTAAAATTAATTAATTCTAGTGAATTTATAATAGTCAAGTTCGATTGTTTACCCGCTCGAAATGGATATCACACATTAAAAATTCTATATAAAAATAGCATTCACAAAATATGTACATTAAATTGTATACCTACATATGTATGTATGTATTTATTATATTACCGTCAATGTGATGAATCAGATTATTTTAAATAATAGCTGGTTAATGTGATTGATAATTTAACCAAACCATACATAATATAATTTAACATAACACAAATCTGCCTCCTTCTCAGTGTGATTAATCACATTAAACAGTTATCAATAAGTATAACAAATTTATCACATTACATATTATATACATATATGTAGTGCATACGTTTTCTTCATATTATAGTTTAAAATTTTCAACAGAATCAAAGCTTAAAGTCTCGATTATCACATTTAGTAAAACATAGTATTTTTTTTTCTGAGTTGTAGAAAGGTTTACGACTTTGCCGTGATTACAATTAACTATTAATCGCATAGTTTGGATCCTTTTTGCAGAATTAACTATAGGTAGATAAGATCTACCTATAGTATACATACATACATATACTATAGGTAGATAAGAAATAACAAACACGGCCGATTTACCCACAGCGGATTCAAATTGGGAGTATCTTCACACCTTTTTTGATTATTTATTACAATTAATATGGAAATTCAATTTAAATATATACAACAGACCAATTTCAAAATAGGTACAAATAACAAGTCTTAAAAAATACGGTTAGACGTGATGCCTTTATTTAAAACGAATATCATTTTTGAGAAATGAACTTTTAATTTTCCTCATAAATTTACATTGAAATAAACTACTGCATTTACAAATTGTGATAATATCACAGAATTGAAAAAACGTCGTTTTTAACCGGTGGACCACGGTCGCCGGTAACTGTGGGCTTTATTCATTCCAGTTTACGGTTATATTGAAACGCGCCCAAATGTTTTCGAATCCATTTGAGACGATTGAAAGATGAGCTACAGGCCAAGATTCCTCGAAGGCTTCCCGGGAATAATTCAGGACACGTTCTCGTAGTCTACTACAAATATTTATACTTTATTTTAAGGCCCTTTCGCCCTCGCCCACCCCCCTCCCCCTTCCAACCCTCCTCCATAGCCCATGTTGTTTTATCTATTCTGCCCAAGCGGAAGGATAACGTGGTGGTAAAATAAAAATCCCATTTCCACTTGGACCTGTGTGCGAGAAAACTCATCAGTTTCGCATTTCCAACTGACGGGAAAAAACCCTTACTGGTTTTTTACTGCCGTACACGCTTGTTTTAACGTCATTTACCGAGCATGATTAAAGTATTTAATGCTTAGCCTTATTTTCTGCATCATCCTGCAACTCTAGACAAACACACTATAGCTAAATTAGATAAGATAAATTGAATATGTCGCAGAAATGGACCAGTGCTTAATCGCGTTCAATAAAATGTACATATATAAAATGTATGAAGTATTATAGCATTTTCACAATATGTAATACATGCATGTATAAAAACGAGCGTATCCATGCTGAAACTCTAAATAAAAACTTCCATAGATACATATATTTCAGTGTCTGAAGCGGTATTGAAGCGACCGGGTAACAGTAACATAACGTATGTGCGTAAGATTCCAATAATACAAAGTGCTTTCGGTGAATTTTTTTTCTGTTCGTCTGTAAAGTTTTCCGATTATCGCCTGTGTATGGAGAAGGCATATAGGATGTGCGAAAAGTAAAAAAACATATAAATAAATTACAGACGCATACACACATTTCTTAATATATTAAATACATTTTTACATTCGGGATCGTAAACTTGTATCCGCTACGCTTTCCTCGTTATTGTAAAACGTTCGACCGTAAAACAAACTCTCATGGGGGTGGGTGGGATGGGGGATGACGAGCGCGTCGGGTATGACGACGACGATGATGATGATGATGATGACGATGTTTTGACCGCGGCCAATCGGTCCAGCGCGAGAGGTATCGTAAATCGGGGAAAAATATCCAATGAAAAGCGGTGCAGCACTCAAAAATAAAAATAAAATAAAACGTTTTAGGGTTATTTTATCGCGCGGCTGCCCTGCGGATGCGGTGCACGTTCAGCTGTTAAAGCAACCATAATGGTTGCAAAACTCCTCCGAAACGTGTTGACCGAAACTAGATAAGATTTTGTTTAATTTGATTAAAAATTCATGTCTATGTACGCTAACTTCTCGAAATTAAATACTAAATTTAAGATTAAATTAAATCCGCGTTTCAAACGCCAACAATAAATAGTTCCAAAGTTCTAACAATAAATTGGGTACAAAAATAATTTTATCTGGCAACAATATCATATGTAAAAATTACTCACCTTTATAAACATTCCGCAAGTGATTTGCAGCACCTTATGACAGCTACATGATAGGTTGAACTCACTTCGACTTTCGACACTGCAAATAAAATGATAAAATGCGAAACAGTTAAACGTGAACTCTAATTCAGGAACTCTAAAGGGCTGTTCAATAAACAAAATTATTGATTTAAATGTTTTTGTAAAAGAAAAAGATAAAATAAAAATACCTACAAGAATTACAAGATTATTTTTATTTTTTTATTTATTTTATTAATTGAAAAATCAACAGACAGGATGTACAGAGATAGGTATAAAAAACACAAAAAGTAAATAAATAATATATGTAACACCCGAGTCCAATAATAGATTTTTACAAAAATGAAAAAGATAAATATAAGGAAAACAAATTAAAAAGTAAAGAATAAAGGCATGACAAAATATGTAGTACATTGCATAATTAAACTATAGTATTAAAATATTTGGAAAAGGTTATAAGATAGAATATAAGAAGAAATTGAAATTTACAAATATAAAAAACAAATGAAAAAGGTAAATACAAAATAAACAAATGAAATGGAAAGGAATGAAAGCTATAATATGATTAAATAGCACATTACATAACTAAACTAAAGTATAAAAATAATGGAAATATTGGAAAAATAGAATAGAAGAAAAAATGAATCAATCGGTCAAGATTCTCTTGATGTTAGACCTGAATTGATGTAGGGAAATACCAAACAGATCAACCTCATTCAGCTCTCCGTTAAACATACGATAAACGCGCTGCAGATAAAAATATTTTTGGGAATTAGTATTGAAAGGATCAAGTGAAAAGAGTGTAACGCGTCTAGGGTATCGAACTGGGATTCTGAAATTAACCTTATTCAGTAAATCAGAACAATCAAGGAAACCATTTATGAGCTTAAAGAAGAATATAGCATCAGAATGTCGTCGCCTGACAGAAAGATTGTTAAAAGAAAGGATTTTTAAAATGTCGGAAACAGTAGAATGGGTATAGGTAGGAAAAAGGTAGCGTAAGGATTTAATAAATTTAAGTTGAACTTTCTCAATACAATTAATATGGGATAAATAAAAAGGTGACCAGATAATTGAGACAAATTCAAGGTGAGACCTTACAAAGGAAAAATAAAGTAATTTTAGTACATAAGGATCATTAAAGGGTTTTGTTGAGCGGAGTAGGAATCCAAGAGATTTAAATGCTTTGTTGGTAATAAAAGAAATATGTTCAGAGAAATCTAGTTTATTATTGAGTATTACACCAAGATCCTTAATAGAAGATGACGTGTTAAGGATTGAATGATTTAATTGATATTGATTAGTAATAATTGACTTATTTCTAGTGAAATTTAAAATAGAGCATTTTTCTAGATTAATAAAAAGATCATTATTTAAACAATATATAGAGAATCTATCTAGATCTTCTTGTATCTTATGACAATCGTCTATGGTGTATATAGGTTTGTAAATTTTTAAATCATCAGCGTAAAGAAGTATAAAGGAATGTTTGAAGATGTATGAGATATCATTAATATAGAGTAAAAAGAATAAGGGACCTAAATGCGACCCTTGTGGGACACCGGAAGGAATATGTCTAAGTGATCTAAGTGTAAAACCATTGAGAATTATGATTTGGTGACGATTTAGTATATACGAAGAGATCCAACGAAATAAATTTCCTCGGATTCCAAGGGACCAAAGTTTATTGAGTAAAAGGTTGTGATTGATTTTATCAAAAGCTTTAGAGAAATCCGTATAAACGACGTCTATTTGGATTCGTTTGTCCATATAAGATGTGAGAGTACTAGTGAAATTAAGCAGGTTAGTCTCTACCGATCTCCCCTTAAAAAAACCATGTTGTTCAGGTATAATGTAGTTTTTGAAATTGGAGAAAAGGAAATTATAGATAATTTTTTCAAAGATTTTACTAATGACAGATAGTTTAGATATAGGACGGTAATTCTCAATAAGATTCTTATCACCTTTTTTAAAAATAGGGGTAATGTAAGATAATTTCCAATAGTCAGGAAATTTACCGTTCGACATAGAAAGATTGAAAAGGATTGTTATGGGAAGAGATAATGGGACAGCACATTTAACAAGGAAAAAAGAAGGCAAACCATCACAACCCGCACCAAGATTAACATTGAGAGAGTTGATGTGACTGAGTACAGTAGATAAGTCAAAATGAAAAGTAGATAAGTTACAAGAAGAAGTATCTGTATTAGAGATAGAAAGGTTAATGGTAGAATCACTATTGAAAGTGGAGTCAAAATAGTCAGCAAAAATGGTACAGATTTCAGAACCATGTGAAGCCGACTTATTTCCATAATACATTACGGAAGGATATGAAGAGGAGGTATTTTTTTTTGAATTTATATATGACCAAAATGATTTGGGATTAGTTTTAATATTATTTTGAATAAGAGAAATATAATTTCTAAAGCAGATTAAAGAATATTTTTTAATTCGAGCTCTTAATAGTGAAAAACTTTGATAATCTAAGGGATTTGAATAAATTTTAAATTTTTTATGGAATTTGTTTTTTTCTTTTATTATTTTAATAAGAGACGATGTAAACCAAGGGGGATATTTGGTACGCTTAGATTTAAGAGTAAAAGGGACGTGGCATTCAATAATATTTTGTAAGGTATCGTAAAATTTTTTACAAGCTAAATCAATATTTAAATTGGACAAAAGTGAATTCCAATTGATATCGCTTAAAATTGGAATAATTGTAGCATAGTCAGCTTTTCTAAAGAGGAAAGTTTTATTATAATTATAATTCAAGGGTGAAGATTTGTTGTAAATTATTGAGATGCAAAAGGATAAATGATGAGAATCTTCATGGATTAGCGTAGAGTCAGCACGAGAAATATATAAGGGGAAACTACTAATAGCTAGGTCAAGAATACGATTATTAGTATTTGACAAATAATTGTATTGATAAAGTTTATTATAAGATAAGAATTGAGTAAAGGAAAGGGAAGAAAAATTAATACAATTGGAAGGAAATAGATGCAGATTTGAGTCGTATTTTGTCCAATCAATAGAGGGAAGATTGTAATCACCGAGTAAAATGAATCGATCCTCTGGATAATTGGTTATTAGATCAGATACTTTATTTAAATGGGTAACTAATAGAGTTTGGTGAGAATTACCAGGAGGAATATAGACAGTACAGATATTTAGTTTAAAAAATTTAGTGGTAATAGTAATCCAAAGGTCTTCTGTGAAACCATTTATTATCTTATAAGAGTTACAAGAAAAGTTACAAGATTATGTAAAAATTGATGTGTTTTGCGATTAAAGAAAGTTTTTTGCGATTAATACTTTTTCCAATAGATATTACATTAAAAATTTAAATAACATCTGACATTTTAATTGATTTCACAGTTTTTATTATGCATCAAAAACAAAAAACATTTCCTTTGCTCATAGAAAGCGTTATATTTTTAACCTCTGGTTTGATAAGGACAACAAATGTATCTTAAATGCAAGTGTAACTAAACATGATAAGCACTGTCATCGGTATTCAATTCTCAAGCTAATACTACAAATAAAGTTTTACTTCAATAATTTATATACAACTGAATAATACTAAATATCTTTGATACACACATTTATTTATTACTTCAAATTTTGATGTGAAAAATGTATTCATCAATAAAATTATTATATTTCATGATAGTGGATTCTTCAATGACCACAAACTATTATTGCGAACCCAATTTTAAATTACATGTATAATACTTTATATTATATTAATATAAAAAATTGTGAATTAAATCGAATACAATAGATTTTCAAACAATATTTTTATCAAAAGATAAGCAACCAAGCCCTTTCAATACATATGTACATATTTATTGAGTTTGATATCTAGTTCATAGAACACGCTATTGTAAACATGCGGTACTCAAAATTTCGATAACAATAGACAAGGTACTACATACATATATATGTATGTATGTATGTATATAAAAAAAAATATTTTTTCAAATAACTATCATATATCAAGTTTTTTAAACGCGAAAGAAACACTCTTTCTAATAAATAAGTTAATAGGTTACTTAATAGTTTGAGCGACGACGATTTGAGCATTGAAAATTATGTAGTATGTGTACCAACACCAAAAGAGTCTCGGTCAGTTTACATTGCATATCAGCGTCATTTTTATCGCATACGATAAAATTATTTAACACACACACATATTACGCAAATAAAGTTAAAAATATAAAATATTCAAAATTTTTAACGTAAAATGACGTTGCAATTTCATAATACTTTTACTTCTTATTTGTACCTAGTATGTATAAGTAAAGGAATGGATTTTATTTCAAAATTGATTACGTTCACTTGATTTCAAATTATTATTGAAATGACACTTTGATACAGTTGAGTATGCGATGTGAACGCAATCGGTGAAATTGGATGAAAAATTGGCCTTCGCTGTCCATAAGGGGTGTCGTTCGAAATAGGGGAAAAAACATAGGGCACGGGGGATTTAAAAGTCCAGGGGACAACAAAATTTAATAATGGACGTGAAAGTGGTAGGAGAACTTTCGGAAACGGACAGGATCAAACAGGATGCTGACCATTTATTTGCAGGATATTGATTGTTGATTTTTGATCGCACATTACACTGCATTTCCCAACCAGACAGATTTAATTACGCTCAATAAAATGAAATGTGAAGAATTTACTCTCTAACATCTATTTATTTATCCAGGTCTACAATGAAACGTAAAAAGACATACAGACGTATTAATATGGAATTAAATATATGTCCAGTATATTGTATACGTCCGTTAGACCAATTAACATTTTCACATAGCAATGATGGCGCCGTATTATCGTTACGAAAACCTTTGGTAGATATAGATTTTTTTCTAAATGAAGCTTATCTTAATTATCGCTGCATATTTTAAACCGTCCGTTTTCATTCTGGTGTGGATTAAGTATCGAAAGCATTTTAACCATCTATAATAAAAACACGATGCTCAGTCCCATTGTGGCCCAAGGTATTTTATAACTGGAAATAAAACCAGTTGTCCGCTCACATACACACGTAAGTATTAATGAATAGTTCTCAAAGATGACCCGCTAACAATTCAAAGCCGTGGATTTAACACGTGTATGAAGTATTTTTCATTTAAATAAATTAACTTTTATCGATTCTCTCTCTTACGGGTGAGATTAAAAAGCCTTTTGTGTGCCGTACCCGAGCATCGCGTGATTATGCGATCGCGCTCGTAAATTATACTCAAAATATATAATACTTAAATATATCGAACATTTTTATTTTTATATTTTTTTATATATATTTCACGACGCAAAAGCATATTTTACGATTTAAGAAGACGTTCCAATTGAGAAATTGCGATTCGTGACATTTTCACTGTCCGTTTGGAATTACGCGTCCGTTTTACGACTCGTTTTTCACTATATACCAGTGACTTTCAACTGCCAATCCGTGGACCAGTGCTATATTTTCTGACTGGTCCACTACAATTTAAATAATAAAAGTCATTCGAATAGTCGCGTACAAAACGAAGATATAGAAATGTTTCTGAAAATTCATATTCAACGTAATAAATTAACATGTAAGGGCATTCGCTGAAAATTTTACCCTGAAGATAATAATGTTTTTGAAAAAAAAAAACATGGAATTGAGCGGTTATATTTGAAAGTGGCGGAAGTCCGATTTTCAGTTCCAAAAACACTATTTATGTTTGACTTAATTTACAAATTGTTATTGTCCAAACATGAAATGCAATAAATGTTTCAATTTTGGATATCATTGAAAAGAGAACATCACTCAGTACTAATTTTTAACTATTCATTTTTGGTCGCATAGTAAAATACATCTTATAATATATGTATTTTTTCGTGGGGAAACACCTTCTAATCAGTTAAAATTAGGACTAATATAAGATTTAGAAATTATTACTCAAAATTCCATACAATTAGTTGTTTATTCCCCGAAATATAATAAATAAGGTATAAAAACCAGTGCTCTACATATATGTATACATATATATGTATCTACATATATAAATTAAATAAAATCGAATAGCAGTCGTGTTCGAGTGCAAATTTCGTATGTGTGTGTGGTCGATTTCATGACTAAAGTTTAATTTTGACCAAGTGGTCAATTATACGCACGCGTACGAAAGTCAGGGAAAGCAAAACGCGGTAATTGGGAGAAATCCTGTTTCCAAGGAACAATATTCAATACGAGAGGTCAATGATGTAGTACGTATGAATGTATATACATATGAATGTATATACATATGTATGTACATACATATATATATATATATACATATCAAGAAACGGATAACATTTCTAGAAATACAATAATTGAACTATGGCTACTTAATGATTCAATAAGTACTATAATTTAATAAATGTAAAAAGTTTAATATGGTGCACATTATACGCACTCATTTTTTTTGTCGAAACTACCTGCCTGTCACATCTGAGCATCGTTGGTCGAGTGCGGTTACAAAATGAAGTTGTGCATATTTCAAAAGCAATTTTCATTCCGAGCCGGCACGGCACGCATGCACAATGCACCCGCGAAATGCACTTGAAAACAACCACCACTTTACATGTTTACATATAAATGCATACTGCCGATGATGTTACAATGCCTCATCTATTTTTTTTCAACATCGTCTACGATTTTCCGCATTTCTCCGTTTTTAAATCCCAGATGTTCAAATGTCATTGTTGCGTTTATGTAACACACAATCGCAACATCGGCGATTCGATTGTAAAACTCTCTAAGAATTACCTTAGATATGAACATACGGACAAAAATCATTCCTACACTTTTTTCATTATGAATTTATAACAATACGTCCATATGTATTGTATCAGTGGCACAGGATATTGTTTAAAATCATTTTTTTTTATTTAGCGTTCCCTTGATACTAAAATGTTTTCCACTAGGTTCATCTATGATAATCCAAAATTCACGTTTTCCGTTCAAATTTTTCGGTAAATCGTCAAAAAGTCGACATCAGTAAATACCGGTGAATTTTAAAATTTACTGATTATTACCGGAAATGATTTAATAACGAATTGAGTATATACATACATATACAGGCATATAATTGCATAATAATACATTAAAAATTGATGCAAATGCGTATTGTGGTGTTTGTCGTCTAGAATTTGTTTATTTTCAGTATTTTTCAAGTTATATGTATGTATGTATTTCAAAATGATAAATTCACTATCAACACAGACCAACCAAATCGTTATAAAAGTAATCAGACGGTTGTTTCAATTATAATCGGAACTTTAAAATAGTCTTAACTTTAAATAAATAGATTTGTTAAAATAAAATGTATTTATTATTACGAATTTACTTTTATGCATTTATACGACATTATTCACCTAAGATTTATTTTTAATTATTTACGATTCAATCCAGGCTAATTAATGTATGTAGAAATGGTAACCGCATACAGTTATCTAGTCCACGAAAAAAAAGCTTTCTTCATTTACCGGTAAATACTGGTATACCGGTAGTAGGAAAAATCACTTACCGTTTACCGGTTTATGAGATTCGATGGTAAATTGCAATCCCTAGCCTAATGTTTAAGATCTTGAAATCTTAGAAAAAATTGATTCAGTGATTTTCTAATCCAGTGGTTCCCAACCTGTGGTACGCGGTTGATGGTTGGTGGTGCGCGAAAAAAAATCAGAAATGGCGGACATGCTGGAATGAATGATTTACGATCATAAATAAAAATATTTTAATTATTTTTATATAATTAATAAACATTAACATAATTCATCGTAGTCGACGTATCGATGAATTTTGTAAGGAGATTTAATTATGAAAGGAAATTTATTATATGTAATTTGGTAAATTTGTGTTTTTATTAAAACCATTTAGCAGTAATAAAAGTATAACGAAATATTATATAAACATATTAAAATTTGAGCACATGTATTATAATTGTGACTTCGAAGATAACTTTTTTTCCACAAAAATTCTTAACAAAAAAGATTCATTCACATTCGTTACTATGCAAATACTATATAATTGCACTTGCAGTAACAAATTTCATGGAATACAATAGTTTTTATATGATGGTACAATTTAGCGAAATGTTCTACCAAGTGGTACGCGAGTCAAAAAAGGTTGTAACCGCTGCTCCAATCAATACGTGGTTTAATTTTAATGTTTTAATCTGTATGGAGAATACCAGGGCTGTTGAATCGGATCAAAATTTACCGACTCCGGCTTTATTTTATGATTCGACTCCGACTCGAAACTCCACAGCCCTGACACATACATATGTACGTACATATGTACATCCATACATATAACGACACATCAAATGGGACATTCGACCTATGATCGAGATCGAATTTGGATGAACGGATCCTGGAATGTGTTCGTGTGACAACACACATGTGTATGCACATACATACATATGTACTTTGTGGTCCATCTTATAAAACAATAAGTCGCCTCGCAGATTATGGATCATTGTCCGGTTTCGGTACGCTCTTCGCTCTTTGTGCAGATCGCCGACGGCGTTCATTGTCGTATGGACAGACAACAACGACCCGACGACAATCAGACGACCCATTGTTACGACAATGAGCTATTAGCCTTCCTCGCAACACCGCCGGTTGCCGCTACACTGATTGCCATGACGATGGACCTTTTTTGTGGCTGACGCTCTATTGTCCACGAAATTGAAACAACTCAACAAACACACCTGACTCACACACTCGGCCCGCTGAAAAATGCTGAATTTTTCACGCACTTCGTTCGATTGTTTTCAAATTCGGCGACGACTTTCACCTCTACGTATCTATGTACGTATCTACATATGTACAGCCTACGCAACTGTACGACTGTGAGAAAGGAAAAAAAATAGGCCCAAAGACAAGTTTAATTAATTCGAGTGTTATCGGCCTTTACGATTCATTGTCGGTGTCGCTTATTGCGCAGCTATTGCTCTATTAGAATTAAATTAAATTCGATATGAAAAAAAATATTGTGTCCGTCATTAATGTACATACATACATTCATAGTTGCGTCATTTGAGTGACAGTGGCGTAAGTGGGACCCACGCGATATATAGCCCCATCGGCTACCGGACTGAGCGTGTTATCAAAATAGATCGAATTGTTTAGATTTAAGAAAAAGCATTTCTCAAACGGTCGGTGGAACATAAACACCAATTACAAGTAGATATTATTTATCGACAACTCTTATGTTTGAATATTTGCGATAATGTTCATAAGCAACAAATTAATTAATGAGTCATTTAATACTATGTAACAAATATTCATACACAATTTTAACCGGATATATTCTAGTAGGCACAACTGATATTTTGTGATACATTTTAAATAATTCAAGCATCAAAGATAATATACATATGTACGTACATACATACATACATATATCTTACAAGTGATTAACGGTAAATGATTTTGCCTACCACCGGTATACCGGTATTTACCGGAAAATTAAAAAAAACGTGGATTAGATAACTGAATGTGGTTACTATTCCTCAAAACGTTAACCTAGAATCGTACAAATTGAATCGTTAATAATTAAAAAAAAATAATAAATGTATTTAAAGTAAAGTCGTAACAATAAATAAATTAATTATTTTTATTTATAACAAATCATATTGATTTATTTCAAGTTTGGACCGTTTGAAAGTTTCGATCATAATTTGAAACAACCATCTGATAGCATTTTTTATGATTTGGTTAGTCTGTGTTGCCAATGAATTGATCAATTTAAAATTGCGACATTTTATACTGAAAATAAACAAATTCCAGACAACCGAATCCACAATACGCCATTTGCATCGATTTGTAATATGCAATTAAATGAGTGTATATGCACTTCACGATAAAAAATTCAAAACAGCATCTATAATATTCAAAATGATCGTAATAAATATAATATAACCAATATCACAGTATGACGATCACCAATCTCGAAACTGAAACTCGATTGTTATCATTTTAACATTATATATTTGCATTTAATACATCGGCAGACTGAGCTACTTAATTGATAATATCAAAAATTCAAAAGACAGATCGTATCGACCGCATTCGCAGAAATGTCAAATAGTTAAAGATGGTAACACAAAGCGAGAATTGCATATAAATAATTTATTTTTAAAATATCATCAAACACAGTCGCTGACATATTGCGCTCTGGGTTCGAACAATAAACAACTGTTTCACTATAATCGAAACATGTATTATGCGTGAATTTGTATAATTCGTGCGTTTCGGTGATGTATGCCAACATTGAAGAGTCAACACGAAATCTGGTAATTTTTCGAAAAAAAAAAAGAAAATGGCTAATGTATTCAAATGTCATTCTATTTGGCCCAAACAAAAACTGGTCCACATGACAGTGATGCAACATTCACGCGTTGTGAGATAACAGTCCATAAGTGTGCTTGACTTGTCAGATTAAATTATTGACCGATGGACAGTTGCGGTGTGTCGCAATCGACGGATTTATGTTGACAATGGGCGAATGCGCCACAGTTTGAAGAGCGCTGTTCCGCCCAGTTTGGAAATGTCGCGCAATCGGGCGACACTCCACGATGCACATTTGCATACGAAACAAACAAACGCTTAATTTTCAAGAATTAACAAGAAATCAACTAAAATTCAAACAATACTGACAAGGCTGTTTGCCATATTGTTTGGGGCTCATTAAAATAAAATATAATAAAAAAAATATGCAAATTCAACAAATCGCATATTAACGACGAATCCGTTGCAAAATTGTTTTAATTTTAAACTACCGTTCTAAAAAATTCGTGTTATATTTTTTTACAAACGACTGTTGTATTATGGTTTTTTTTTTGTTTTGTCTTTGGCGAGCAGCGACTTCAAACTGGTTATCGAAAAGAAATAAATACAAAATTTCTTCTCACGGACGAAACGCGCGTTTATTTATCATAATAATAAAAGCGTCAAAAATATCGTAAAATGAGAAGCGACGTGTTTTTTTAAGATCCTCGACAAACTGGAATTTGTGAAATTACTTTTTTACGAAGCAATAGTCGGAAATATCACATAAATTTCAGTACGGATTTCAATTTTTAAGCCCATGAATGCTTTTTAAAGATGCGGAAATAGTCTATTAACAATAACTGTCGCGTCCCACTCAACGTAAAAAATATATTGGGCAATAATATTATAACTCAATTTGACTTTTGATACATACACATATTATTTTTACGAAACAAGATTGACTATATCATCAGCTCGAAAGGATGTCGCATTACATCTAAAACTTTCGATATATATTTTGTGTAAACAATAAAAAAACCCATAATATAATGTACGGTTGAGAAAAACCAGAAGCGATGAATTGGAGACGTACATACGTAGATAAATATGTATAACCAATAAGAAATCTAGTCGTGAAAGCATAATTTTTAAAATCTGATTTACCGATTAAACTATTAAACTCAAATTTTAATATTCAAAGATACATGAAGCATGCGTGTAATATCAGAAAGTGAGATTGATATTAAAAAAAAAAAACATGAAGAGTTTAACATGAAGAGATATTCTGGTCAAACACTGACACTGGTTTGACCACTTGTCGCATATATTTAGTATCAAATTTAAATCAATGCTTCGTAATCGCTTAATCTCGTACTCCATAAAAAATAAAAAACATCCGAAAGAACATTGTGCGTATACGCGTTTGTTCAATAAAAAAATAATAAATTCGTGTTTTTTAACATTTACATACGAACAAATTCACCCGATGCAATTTAATGTATCGGTTAAAAGATTTTATTGATATCTAAACAATCAACTTTGGTAATATATTTTTTTTTAATATTAATCTATATACTTATATGATTAAAACTAACCAATGATACGAAAATACAAGTGTGCTTCACGGGAGATCCTTTTTATTTATATATTGTATGTATGTATTATACAATATCTATACGAGATCAGAATACATACATACATACATATGTAAATGAAAATTCACCGCGTGAGTAATCCTATTGTACAAATAGTGTTCAACGGTCTCATAATTTCAGATAAATGTCAAAATTTAAAATTCTCGCTATATTTTATGTCGAGAATTTGTATTCGGCGATCGCAAGCAGCGGGTTAACGTGGGCCACGCTCAACAGGTTAAACGCATGAGATGTTTCAGAAGAATTTGCACATTTTTAATAATCGAACTAGTCAATATTGTATGCAAATAATTTATGGAAAGTATGTTTACTGCATAGTGAATATCAAACATTGTGTAAAATAATATAATTATATTTAAATTTTTGGATAAATATACGTACAAATTATTTCAAAATCAATATGATTAATGATTATACACGTTTTTCTATGTAAGTAAAAATAAAACAGTCAAATGAACAATTAATTTTTTTTTTAATTTGCATCCGTTTAATATTATTTCATTTTCAGTGTCTATGTGTATATATTTACATATATAGTATTATATTTAGGTGATCATTTTATATGTTTTTAGGTTATGGGATAAAACCAGGACATATTTTTCAAAAGAATGTTTCTAGATACTTCAATTATTAAAAACAATGAACATTAGAAAGTAATGGATGCGCATTTATGAAACCAATTTCAGTATTTATAAACAGGCCCATCCCAAGAATTCTGCCAGGATAGATACCCAAAAAACCAGTACTGTACTGGTAAAACCAGTACGAATGGTCACCTTATATTTATGGGAATTGCATTCATCCGTTTCTATTTCTTTCATTCTAAGCTGTCAACAAATGACAAAATGCACACACTGGTCAAATTAAGCGGGAGTTTAATAAGATAACTCATGTGAGTACATAAGTAATATTCGAAGATTTGTTATTTTAGTGAGAATTAATTAATATTAGGTAGATGAAATATTTTTTTAAAATTTCAAAATCATCAATAAATAAAATCAAATACAACTAAGTATATACAAAGTATTATAAGAAATGAAAAGAAACAGCATAATGTGTAAAGGCACGGAAATCCCTTGGTGTCGAACCCCTACTCTTTTTCGATGAAAGATCCGAATTTGATTTACTATGGTGCGATTTGAGATTGAATGAAATAAGGCTTCCGGTGGAAAATCAACGGTATTAATAAGTAAAAAGAAGAAGGCGATAGAGATTTGAGAGATGAAAACTGAAGATCTGACTATCAGAGTCTGAGCGACAGTCTCTGGCGAAAACAGATAAAAGCGTAGAAGACCCTGAACTGAATATCCATATATGATACACATGATCATTAATTATATATGTAATTTAAATAAAATTCAATAGTTACCATATAAAAGTAACTTGCAAAATCTGCAACATTATTAATATGGGAAATCAGCTTTATCCTGAGAATGTAATATGTTTTATTTTAAATACATAGTATAGGATTCACAATAAGGATGTAACATTAAATGACATACCAATTATTTTCGTTTTATATTGAATGAAAAAAATGTCTGTTCTTTTCTTCGATTGAAAACTAATATTAAATTCATTTGTTTTTCTTTCATATTCATTTTTTTATTTTCAAATTTCAAATGATTTTTATTTCTACTGTGTATGAGAATAGACACCGTAGGTAAAATTGGTGACTGAATCTTTTCTCTATTTGAATCGAATAGGAACAGGTGGCATCATCTTGTTTGAGAAGCGGTGGTATACGCACAGGTGGAATGTTTTATTGTCCGGTGGCTCTCTCGAACCAGCATATCGCCATCGGCCAAAGAAAGCGACCGGTAATTGTCCGACGGCGGCAGCAGCGACCCAACAACAGTAGCTCTTGTTTACCACGGCTGATCTCCAACTGACGACGGTCAGTTTTAGCATCAGCCATCCTTGGGCATGTCCACACTTGGTAGAATCAGTAAACAATAACAGATTTCGCTCGCAACGCCTCTGAACACGCGCCCAAAAGTAGGAGGCGTTTCGCGTCAACTTTGAAACCGCTCTGACGTTCGTCAACTTGGAAACCGTTTAAAATAAAACAAACGACGTTTAAATGTAATAATATCAATCAAACAGATTTTAATACATATATTCCACGCAAAAATTAAATAAATTCATTTAACTATGAAAAGACCTAACGAAAAAAGAATTGCAAATTTTTCAATCGGACTTGCGCACTCGGTTTAGTATTCAACTGCTACGAAATTCCTAGTAAATTTATTATTGTTTATTTTCAACAATTTATTGAATAAATAACCGACTGTATATAAACGACAGCTACCTGACGACTTTCTTTGATATAACGAGCGTTCGTGTGTTCGGAACTGGTCCAGCAAACACGCAACTACCGCCAGCACACATTGTACGGGTTAAAAAATAAATTATTCGTGTGTAATAAAAATACAGAAGCGATTTACATTAATCAAACGAAACAACCTAATTGTATACGCACATTTACGATAACGTTTCCTTCTCTCTGCGACTGATTGGATCATACGTCACTTACATACATACAAATATCCGATAATAGATAATCATTGCATTATGCTTACTATCAGAATCATAGAATATACATATGTATTTAGGTACGTGTTTTTAAATTAAACTCAATCAATTGTACCGGTTTGCTTGTTATAAATTTAATCATCCACATTAAGATATATGTACATACTATACGAGATAGTAATTTCATCAAAATTGGAACTGCAATCTATTAATGCACTACCAAACCAATATGTATACTCGTATGAATGTAAAAATGTATGCGTAAATAGGTTTTTGAGCTCTTTCTCCTATTATGCTGTAGATTAACATTAGAATAATATAATACTATGATTACTAACCAAATTAAATTAAATTGTAAAATAGAAAATGATCAGTAGATCAGTAGCTATTAAAATAGATATAAGATGTATTGTGAACATAATTTCGTAATAATAAAAAGCATTTAAAAATCAAATGCGTTGGCTTCCGATAAATTTAGGAAGGTTTGCCCAAAGTTAATACAGAGTAATAGCTCAATCGGTAGATCATTCTGCTCATTATCAAAAGGTATCTGGTCCAAACATTCAAACTGTAAAATATATTTTATATGATTTATCGGATATTGATGATTGTATCCATCTTAATGATTAATTACGCCGTGTAATTGTGCAATAATTAATATTGACGACATTTGAGTAGAAAAGGAAGAGACAAATTTTTGACCAAATTGGTTTTATACAGGTTATAAGCCTACAAAATATGTACAGAATCGTTATTGAAACTCTTCACAATTGTAAGATGGAAATTTCATCCAAAGCGACGAATTATTAATGCCATGGTCATAAAATTATTGAGGATTAATGTAAGCCTCATTAATAGTAAGAGTTTATGTGATTTTCAATATGTTACTAACAGTTATGGTAAGTTCATCGCCCTTGGACAGTTGTGCATCTTCAACTCGACCACTATTGTCAGTGGCACTTCTGCGAGAGAAATCTCGACAAGTGAGCTTCCTTATCGGCACTAAGACGTGTCCCCCGGTCTCCGCACACCCCCATCGTATAAAAGGATATTAATTGACCCGTCCGTATCTAAATTGGTCATTACCAAGATACCGATACGGCCGTACATTGAATGTATCTTAAAGGCTCAAGGCGCCGCGGTAGTTGCGGAGCCTCGGCGTTAAGATAAAACCGCCGAATTGAAGCGTCCCGTGTTGTCTGAGACCCTGTGGAAATATTGCGCGGTCCGCGTATAACGAGCCTCTCAGACGGTTCAATTTTTGTATGCAAATCGACCCGATCAGCCGGCCGAAAGCCGTTAATGGCACGAAATTGCCGAGAAATTTGTCAGCAGTGCGCGCAATTGGAAATCTTATAAATTTCGCAAGTAAAAATAGTATAGCGTGCGTAAAAAAAAAATCGACGCGTGAAAGTGAAATATCGGTCGTTTAAATAATACAGGTTACGAAATTTAAAAATTATTGACGGGAAAATTTATTTGGATTTTGCATACAAGTCTTTGTCGTTTTAAATTTTGTAGGTATGTATGTATGTTACGGTCAATGTAATACTTAGCCCGTTTATTGTGATAATTTTAATTTTTCAACCAAACCTTAGCCAATCTAACTTTATTATAATCTAAACCAAACTAACCTAACATAACCGTTAATAATCTGAATAATCAAATTAACCGGTTATTGTTAATAATAAGAGCTAATCACATTTAATGAAACATTATTTTATATGCATGCAAATGTATATTTACAAAATCGCTACTTATAATATCGGTAAAATAATTACAAATTTTTCCAATAAAGAATCAAAGGTTCACTAATTTCGTCTCTGAATATTTTTAAGTTTATGTTTAACATACTTTATATATTATTTTAACATTATACGTGTGTGTGAAAATTCATAGAACAAAATAAATATTTTTTAGAGCTATCAAATCAATTGAAAATACTATATAAAAAGTTATTCTACGTACATATATTCAAAAAGTAAAATAATAAATTTACTTAAAATTCTATTCATATTATATGAATAAGGGAAAATAAGGGAACTAAACATTTTAAATATGGGAAATATGTACTACATATATACAATTTTCAATTACTTTCTTTCAGTATAATGTATAAAACATTCGAAATAAATTGCTTTGTTTAGTTTTATTGATCTGTTTAGTTGGTTTATATTATATGTTATCTACTAACTCTAGGATCTTTTTGGTTTTTAATTAATCGGATGAATTGAAGGTAATTAATATTTTTTTCTGTTACTTATACATTAGGTATAAACATTGTGTTTATGCTATCATCGGAATTAAAATACGGAGAAGTAATCAACATACCTGACACAAGTGATAATATAAGGGATAAGGACAAAAAATTTCTTTAAAACGAGCAATCGGAAAAATCTAGAGAACCAGTTTGGTGGCGATCAGCGTATTGGCGTTAATTATATCAAAAGCTTATAAGCTCACAATGCTTTAATTGCCGAATATTAAACGACACCAAAAGCTATCGACGTAAATTGAGTATTACCGCTAAGATAAAATCTTTTTAAATCGAAAATAGATCAATCTCACTACCAATCATTATTTCAACAAAAAAAATTAATAATTTCTCGAATTTCATTGTTGGAACGAACCAGGCAAGATGTGCCTGATAAATTGGGATATCGAAAGTACAATGAACTCAACATAATAAAGCAACCCGAAAGTCATGTGTGAATCATAAAAATGAATATCTCACTCACGTCTACTACATAATACATAATACACACACACGAGAGTATTTTTCACGTCGCCCCAATAATGCGCTATTTAATAAGTGTGTCTATTTGCAGCAGCCCTGTTATTAGCGAGCCGCGGCCGGGAACTTGGTGATCTTTTCATCACGATTTGAAGCGTCCGATACGATTTTACGCGGTTGTACGAAATCGACGATTAGATTGAGAATTTTCGATGCGAAAAAAAAATCAGAATCTGTAGTTACTAATACTGAAATGAATGATATTGAACGTGTGCATGTGCGTATCGATTTTGTGTGAGAATGGCGACTGGTTTTATGAACCGCTGTGACCTCTGCTTGTGTAAAACCAAGATAGTTCGAGAGTCCATCTATCGTATGAAGTTATGCGAATATTAATATTTCGTAGCAGATAACAATTGTGAGCCATCGTGAATAATTATAAATCTCACGGTTAAAGCCAACCACTTATGGCCGGCTTTCAATTATAAGCGCGGCAACGGTTAATGAATCACAACCGGTGTGGAGTATCACGTTTTACCAACACACACTACTTTTCTTAATGCTTGTGTGTGTATGGATTAAGCATTGTTATTTTCAAAAATATACACATACATTCTGCTATCTATAAGGATGCATTCATATTAATATTGATTTTAAATGTATGCACCTAAAATGTAATTAAATTTCATTGCACAAACTATTACTGTTGAATAGTGGTATGATATGTTGAAAGATACATACAATTTATATCCAAATTCGTATTATATTATAATACATTTATAACATAACATTCTTTTTACGCCTCTAAAGTACTTTCAGAATTGAGCTGACTGAAAAGCTAATTCAAACCATAAATGGACAAATGAATACGTACATTTTTCTATGGAAAACCGGTCAATTTAAATCGGAATAGACATGGTTCTAAATACCCCAAATAAGAATAAAATTTCCTGATATTACATGGTTATGTATTTATTAGAAAATGTATTTGTTATAAAACGGAAATTTATTACAAATTGGAAATATATTTTCTTATGGCAGCAAATTAAATGGCCAGTATTTAATCAAATTCAGTTAGTACTAAATCAGTTTACGGCCAGTATTTTATTATGGTCAGTTGTTTTAACAAAATGGTCAGTATTATAATATTAAATGTCATAAATAATAAGTGGACAGTATGAAATCTGAAGTATGTACATACATTCGCCAGAACAAATAGCAATGTCTGTTGGATGCAATTTTATATCAAGATCGTTTTAATCTCATTTAACCAAAAAGTAATACTGGCCATTCGTCAGAATAAAACTTACCAATTCACATTAATACCGATCATTTAATAAATACTGATCTTTTATTATTTCAACTGACCACTTGTATATTGAACGATGTATACGTAATATAAATTTTGACCATTCATATTTAAATACTGAAAAAAATAGACTAAAATACTTAACAGTAAAATACAAGCCTTTTCTTATTTGCTTTAGATGAGGTCAACATTTCAGCCATTCAGTGTATTCCATCTTATATTTAGAATATTATTTCATTTGCAATAAATTAATATCGACAGTATGTGTAATATTAAAAGATAAACTGTCAAAATAAACATAAATTGTATTTTTTTATATATTCTTTTCATTAACAATAGAATACAATACAAATTTCGCATATTGTTTTTGTCAAGAACTGGTTTTTTTATAAAAAATATAATTATCAATGACAATTGACGTTCCCAGAATTAATAAAGATATAATTAACGATAGAAATTGCAACTAATCTCAATGAACATTACATGCATAGGTACTCACTGTAAATTGATTTTTTTTTTCATCATTATTAGTACATCTCACTAGGAAACTTCCGCATAATTAGGACCTGCCGATGATGGTGCCGGTTTTTGTACCTACATAGACGTCTATACACATGGGATACATTAGTATTCAATATATGTTTCCCATGACGGTCCCATGCTATTTGACTAACGAGGTTTACACACCGCGGCCAGCCCCGCTGAGACAACACGAGTAAACTTGACCCCGGCGTCTCTTTAATAATTGATTAATTCCGTACGGAGGTTAAGCAAAGAACAATCTATTCTGGGAGCGATGGCGATAGCTCTATAGCCTGGCTACAAAGCTAGGAGACTCTCACATATCGAAAATAATATTCCCCGTTCATTAATTTTTGTATTATAAATCGGACGCGCGTTATTTATGACCGAAACGTTGCCCGCCGCTTAAATCGTGTATTAATCATGGTTCAATTATTGTTAAGTTATTCAACCGCGAACAAAAGCATTACCCGAACAGCGGACGCAAGTTGAACAACCCCAAAGGAAAATTCTAAGCTTAAATTTTTGTGAAAATGTCGCGAATATCATTATATTAGCTCCATCTACATATGTATATAACACTTCCTGAAATGAAATTAAATTAATAAAAATTTAATCGACTCTACTTGTGACGCATCGATCGTTTTGACACGTCCTTAAATTTTAATTTTAGAGTAGCTGATTTTATTTTTCTTTGACTTAATGAGACTTGCGCGTCTTAATTTATAGTAGTGTTCAGATTTGTATTAGATAACGAAAACTGGTTTATATAAACACTTTTTCATTGATTAAAGCTATTTTCTGTATACCTGTATTGTACATACATATATTTATGTACCTAATATGCATATTTTTTTTGTATATATACCTATATATAAATTTAATTTCCATAACAAAACCAACATTTTTGTGAAACGATTAAATAAAGTTTAATGGGTAAAGATTAATTTATAAAATTTTATGTTAAATAAAGAAGAATATAAAGCATATGTCGAACAATTCAATTCTAAAAAATTAATAATATAAAGTGATTTGTATAAAATAAGTATGTTATGATAAATTAGAATAAATATGTGAACCTAATATATGTATGTACATACATATGTACCTTAGACGGAGCTTTTGAGTCAATAAACATATCAGAAATGGTGAGTAAAAAGAGTGCTTTAAAATATCGTATATTTTGTATACCCATGTGTAATGAATATTTTTAGGAAATATGACACGTGCAACTTTATCCATGACCACTTTATTTGAATAAAAACTATTTTTTTTTATATTTGTGGGTTTCTGATCATTTTACTGTACAATAATTGTGCTATTCTTCTATTCTATAGTCAAATTCAAAGACAATGTATCGGTAACGTGTTTCGGTAATCATAGTTCATCACCGCAGCCACCTCTCTAATGATTGCTCAGCAGCCGTGTCTGTACCCTCCCAAATCACAATAGCTTGAACTTTTTTTAGTACAGGGTATTCCTTGATTATAAAATAGTATTATTTTCTAGTTCATTTTTGGATAATTTTTAAATTTAATCAAGTACATTGATTTGTTTTCGATTTCGACTTTTTTTTGTCGATTTTACTTTTTACGAAATGTGTCACTTTACAATGTCAATTCAATCTGTATAGTGAGAGGTTTAAATGACACCGTGTGGTGATGAGTGATGAAGGAAAATCGGTAAAAGAGATAAGACTGACCAAAAAGCTTTGAGAGGGTCAATTGTTGAGAATATTTTAAAACCCATGGGTTAATAATTTCAAAAGAAGCTGAGATTTTTTAGAAGAACTTTCAAAAGATTTCGTGGTCGATAAATTTAAATATTGACTTTCAATCAAAATTCATAAAAGCCTTATTTACTTTGTAAATGCTCTGTAGATATCAAACCCAAATGCAACGGTTCAAAATTTGTAGTACTTTTATCAAATTAGGTAGAGCGATTATTAAGCGTAGTGCATAATTGTGGTTTATAGATCCAAAGTAATAGCTCATTGCATGAACTATTATTTTTAATATAATTGCTTTTTTTTGTATGAGTCTTCGATAAAACTGGCTTTTATAATACGTGAATCTCTTTCACTATACTCATCATTATAACGAAACCGCTGCCGGTACAACCGACAAATTACCATTGGGAAATATGTGATATTTTCCTAGTACAATTATTTACATAATTTTCTATAACGTAAACGTTGAATCTTGACAGAACATAGTGGTGGACCCAACAGTGAAGTTTTCCTTGTCTTTAATGTCATAACGTCGGATCGAAATATTAAACATAGATTATGTACATATTCGCAAAAAAGTTGCGTCCTTGTTATTTTCGATGATTGATTTCGCCTAATCGCATTCGCTTAAGACTGTTTGATCCGGAATGCTCCTCGGTTGCAACACTTTCTAAGGCAATCAAAAGATAACGTTGATTTGTAACGCGGCGTACCTGCTAGAGTGATGATCAATGAACAATCTGACCCACGCTCGTGCTGGGTCAAAACTTTTAAAGTGTTGTAAAAACGTGAACGAAAATAATTTACGAATAATTCCCCCCTTGGTTACCTATCATTCGGTGCGGAGGCAACTTTCTTAACAGCCGCTACGTGAAATTATGTGATTTCAATTTCACAAACAGTGCCCTGTTGTATTATAGTATACATGTATATATTTATGCATGTATGCATACATATAAATATCTAAAAATATCTTTTTTTTAATGCAGGTAGCATAAATGAATGTGCTGCTATTTACCAATTAACAACACATACATTTATTGATTGTATATGTATGTACTATGTATAGTTTGTCACTTATTTTAATTTTCGGAACTATTATGAAGATAGTGTAATATTTTCTTTGGTTCTCATTACTGTAGCTCTATTAGTAGATAAATGTATTATTGTAGCTCGACTGAAATCAATTTAAGTCAAATATAATAACCAATAGTGATTTGATAAAACAATAAATACTTCTAAACGTCGGTCTGCATGTATACAAATACGTAACCAATAAATACAAAAGTAAAATGTGGACTGTAATTTTAAAATGGAAGGCGATCGCCTTAGGAAAGAGTACGATAAACTCGTTACTGACTTGATTGCATTGAATAATATTGATAATAATTTATTATATATTATTGCGAATTTACTTAGGCATAGATGCATGTTTATGTATGTCAATATACATGTATAGAATAGAAGTCGTAATAGAAATATTTGGAACTTTTTACGTAGTACAAATATAATGCTTGCGGGTTTCGCTCTTCACCTTCCGCTTGAATCTCTAATACAATAGAAAAGCTTTCTGAATGAAAACAGCATGTTTTCCACCGCAATGTTCTCAAAATTGAAAAGTTAACCAAATTTTAAAAATAACAATACTTTACGCAGTTCGAGTCTGAATGTTGTATACGAATGGAAAACAATCTACAAAATTTTTGAAAATCATTTACCTTCTCTGTGTATTGCAGGGTAGGCGAAAGCGATTGAAGATGTTACCTTGGCCAACGTAAACAACACCCACGTTGGCACAGGGTGTTATTAGTCGACGTTACTTTGGTTGATTCGACAGCAATTTAATTCCGGTGATTTATATTGACACGTATAAGATAACTTACTGTGTTATTATCACACCGAAGCGGTAATCTAGCGTACAATCGGAATAGTCAAAATTTAAAACAACCAAAAAATACCTTAGTAAAAATCGATTAATATCAATAAAAAAACGTATTTTTAAAATATTTTATATTTATAAAAGATCCGTAAAATATTACGATACTTACATACATATATGAATTGTTGAATTACTGATCGTTTTGATTGCACACTGCCAACGATCGATTAATTTGGCTTAGACTGTAATTTTTATCGTTTTCGAGATTGATTTTAACAGCTCGTTTTCAGTTCCGAGCAGGCCGAAGCAGCCGCATTGAAAAGGTTGTTAGTCCAATTGGTCGATATGCCGAGTGCGGTTTATAATAATTAAATTTCTTACTGTCAAGCGTGGCGGACCCCTCACGGCGAATCGAATAATGAATTATTTTGCACGAACAAGTGAACGTTCGTTTCCCAAGACACGGTTCACTATACATGATCGAAACACTACGTGCACATATGTATGTATTATCTTGGCATAGTTGGAATTCAACTGTCGCGTAAAACAAACGTTGATTTAATATAATTAAATTTAAAATTTTCGACGGTCTTGAAAGGTTGAAGAAATTTAAACGTATGTAGTAATTTGTAAATCAATCGACTTTCAGACTGGAAGCAAATCAATATTCAAATTTCTATAATACCAACGTTTTTTTGGAAATTTGTACCCCAAATATGACATTTTCTATTTGTCATGAATTTAAAGCCCGGACCCAGAGGGTGCCGCGTATTGTTCAAATGTTGTAAATGCATTGTTAAAGGTTTGCCGAACCTTTTTTACAAAGGATTTACAACAATGGAACAATGAGCGGCACCTTGGCTATCCTACCTCTAGTCATGATTCATGACAAATAGGAAATGTTATATGACTCATGAAGTATGAATATAGACAGTATATATTGCAAAAAAATATATAAATTTTTCCTCATTTGGTTAGGTGATGGAATATAGATGCATATGTAGATATACGTATATATATATATATATATATATATATATATATATATATATATATATATATATATATATATATATATATATATATATATATATATATATATATTTAAGTGCATACCGTTTATTGTTCAAAGTTTATTGCGATAAGATTTCCGGTCTTTAGTGGGTATAATAAAGTAAGGGTAAAAGCTCAGGTAAAACCATCCATTGACCAGAATTTCAAGTTGCCATTAATTACACTGAGCAACAAAAAAAAATACCAGAGCGAGGACTAGCCAATCTTTACTAAGTTTGACCCACTGAATTCGAATATGATATTGATTTTTGTTGGTGGGTGATCGTTTACGAGATATGAGCGTTTAAAAAAAATGCGCGATTTTTACAGTTTTTTGGCTTTTGCGGTCTTTAACTCAAAATTTAGGATTGGTACGGTCAAAGTGAGTATTGAAATCAATAGTCAGATATTTTTCCTATTAATTGTTATATTTTATTGTTTTAAAATACTTCTAACTAATTGTCTAGCGAATTTTAAAAGTAAAAAATATATTTTTTTTACGGATTTGTATCCCTTGCTATTTTTCATTTATTTGGCAATTTTTTTATTTCACCACGTTTATAAGGATAACAATTAATAGAAAAAATATCTGACTGTTGATTTCAATACTCACTTTGAGGGTACCAATCCTAAATTTTGAGTTAAAGACCGCAAAAGCCAAAAAACTGTAAAAATCGCGCATTTTTTTAAACGCTCATACCTCGTAAACGATCACCCACCAACAAAAATCAATATCATATTCGAATTTAGTGGGTCAAACTTAGTAAAGATTGGTTAGTCTCCGCTCTGGTAACTCAAAAACGTGATTTTTTGTTGCTCAGTGTTATTATTAAGGCCAATGTTTGAAATATTTACAAAGCGTTTTATATCATTATATTAATTAATAATTTATTTTAAATTATTTTAAATGCGAATGTTTTATCGCCTATGAACATATGATACATTGAAGTGTAAAGAAACACGTGCATTTTAATCTGAACAATAATACGCGCTCGTTAGTTTTATTTGAATAATCAATCTTTGCTTCGATTATGATATATTATATGTATATGCATTATATAATATATATGTACATACATACAAATATATCGTACGCTTTTGATAACGGTACACCGACTATTTCAATCGTGTAGTGAAATAAAATAATTAATTAATTTGTCATTCAATTTGAATCAATTTTACCGGAGTCGTTATCCGACTAATGCATTGTGAGAAGATACTATCTCCAGCCCCCTGATTGACATGATGACTCGGCAAAATCTTATCCCCTTGTGCCAATAATGAGTCTATTATGATAGTTGCTCGTGTGTATGTATGCATGTAGCGTCTTGCCGTTAGTTCTACAAATATAATACTTATTGATGACTACTATGTATGTTTTAAAACGGCATTGGTATAGTAGCTTGTGTATTCGGAAGTGGGTACGGAAATCATCTGCTGTTTGGGTAAAAAAAGCCGAAGCTACATTCGGCATTAAAATTAAAAATTAGTGATAAATATCCAAGATGACCTATACGCCTAGAGAGGTCTTCGAATACAACAGGTGTACTATGTTGCGTTTTCATTGTATTTTAATTTTAATTGGTTTTTCTGCGCTCTCAACTAAATAATTATGCGATGACCCATCTAGATAGGTTGTTTTTTTCACGTGCAATTATAACTGAGCAAATTTATTATATTTAAGCGATTAATTAATATTTAACATTTCTACTTATGTATGTATTTAAGTATCAGATTGTGTAAAATTACACTTTGTGAGCGGCCATTTCACGCATCACGTCCTCTCGGCGTATTAAAGTAATCTAGTTTTTCATCTAATAGCTACTACGTTACGCTTAATAATACCCTCGGGGACACAATGGTCAAACGTGTGACTGTTAACAGGTCCATATCACGAAACGGCTATTACGACATTTATTTTAAAAATAATAATAAACAACGTCGATTTCGTTCGTGTGCGGAATATTAGTAGCTTTTTATCATTTGAATTTTCCGAACAGTCACATTGGCCTCCGATGTAATCAATCAATTTCGTCTTTGTGCTTTGGATATTTTCTTCACTTTTGTCGACGCTTGCTAAATTTGTCACATGTCAAATGTGGCTTTTGTGTAGTCGCAAGCGAGCGGCACAATACAGAAGTGGGCTTTATTTTATTTTTTTATTTACCTCAAGTCGTATTTCAACATCTTCATAAACGACAAATATTGTCTACTTGAGAACGAGTAGCGTCAGTGCGAATTTCCAAGAAATTAATCGGTATGCAAAATATGCGCGGTCGGGATTATTAATAGTCAATACAAACTAAAAAATATAGTGAAGTTTTAGTTATTAAAAAGTTGTCGAAACATAATGAATCTTTATTATATCCTGATATAAGAAAATATATTACAAATCCTAATAAAAAATGCACGTCAGCTTACTTTTGCATATGTATACCGATCGCTTCAATATCTACCATACAACAATGGAATGCACTTGCCGATACTCTACGCGTACTCCGGTCATTATTTCACCTTACAATAATAACTATACGATTAAACATAATCAAGCGTGAACACACAAAAGTAAATTAATGCTTCTATTGTGCTCAAAAGTCGTTGCCTCCACTTATGTACATACATACATACATTCGGTATTTTTTATCCATTTCATTCTATGTATAAAAGAAGAAGAGAGTCTTGTGTGTAATGTGTACATATGTACATTAATTGGATACGAATAATCAAGTGGTATTGCAAAAGCAAACAAAATTCTAATGTAACGGTTCACATGCTTACGAGCACGATGATTTTTGAATTTCTTATACAGATTTACCGCTCACAGAGTTTCCTCCTGATTTTACTGCGACACTAAACTTGTGCTTGAGTGAGATTATTTAATCGAACAATTTGTTGCGTGCTGGTTAATTGTTATAAATCAGTCTTTTTTTTGCAGCGCGTTACGAAATCCATGCATATTGCTTACACGATTTCCATATAAATTTAATAAATCTTTGGAGAAGGTACTACTTAAACTAATTTATACACTTCCATCATTTGAAGAATATTCTGTGAAAGTTTCTTCTCGGTATATAATTAAGTAAACGATGTTGTACGATTATTCTAGTATTCTTTTTAATCATGACATCATAATCATCGCTCGGCCGATTTCGACGATTTTTATTATTATAACAACTTTTTTGCATGGTTATGAAAGTATATTAGAAATGCATTTTTTTCACCATTTGAATACGAGGCAAAATGGCGGCATTTCTAAGCGTTATTAAATCGAATAATGAAAGTAGATTATATTATATTATAACCTATAAAATTTGCGATAAAATGTATATAATTTCTTCCTACAAAACGACTACCTACATACGTTCTAAATTAAAATAGCCCATTGTTAAAACATTTGCAATATTCGCAAAATTTCTTATCTTTAAAATACTTTATCTATGAAAGGTTTGAAACCTTTTATAGATAAATAATTCCATAAAATGTTGTAAAGTAAAATATCCTTGTTTTTTTTTGTTATCTAAAGTAGGTTAAGTAATTTTTCGGCTCCAGGTACTTTAAGTAAAGTACTTTTTGGCCTTAAAAAAATTATAAAGGGCATTTAAAAACAAGCTTTATATTCCAATTTCCTCTTCAAGTATATAGTTACCTATGTATCTACTAAATAAATGCAATTTAAAAGCAAATCTGTGTACGAAAAAATATGTATAAGAAGTAATGTTTGCTAAATTGAACTGAACCGAACTTAAATACATACATACATTAGTTCAGAATCGAACTTCTTTAATTAATTTAAACTTTCAATAAAAACTTTCTTTTGATATTATATGTACCTATATACATTTCGGTATATGTATGTACAAAGTATATACCTATACGTCAATATGACAAATAAGTTCGAAAATATATGAAATTGATCACCATTCGGCCTCAACGAAAGCTCAGGCTTTTGTCGAAAAGCAAAAAGGACACAAAAAAGCTGAGACTATTCGCATGATCCATATATCAATGTCGAAACACAAACGTACACAATATACAAAAATAAAAGTGAAAAAACGAGACAAACTGCGTGAAGATAGCGCTCGCGCATAAATAAACAAATAAATTGATAATAATTTGTTTCTGTCCGTCTGTACGTGAATCAATCAGTGGTTAGAAAGTGCGGGCGTTTCGGTTTTACGCAGAAGATAAACGGCCGATCGTCGGGTGTGAGTTATTGCGGTCGGATTCCAAAAAGCTTCGGTCACGACCCCCCAAGTTCCGTCATTTTCCATCGACCGAAGAAAGGGGTGAATGGGGCAAAAAATCTTGAGAAACACTGGAAAATTATACCTACTTAAAGAAAACGGAATTTTAAACAGTGTATGCATTATTCGATTAATAGGAACATGCCGCACACTAACAGAATTATATTATGCTCATTTTATTATAAGTATTAACATTTTATTTTGAAGTCTCCTGTTCATTAATTAGCTACGCCTTACATTTAATAGCGTTGAAAATAAACAATAATTTAAATGTCCTTGTTGTTGAGTTGTACCTATAGTATAAGTACTACATATATTGTATACGAGTGTGCGCATAATTTACAGTAACATAATAGAATTTACTTTAACGACGCATTCATGTTTTCCACGTTTCATAACAATAATAATAAATTAGTAAACCTCTTTAAGAACATGATATTGTTTGCTAATCACAGAAATATAAGTGACAATGCTTCTTAATATACATACATATATAATACTCGCAATTTATATGTTTAAAGCAATTTAAACATATAAACAAATTAAATAATATTTCAACGCCATTTATAAAAAAAATCAAATACATTAACTTATATGTTTTCAGATTGATTTGAAAAAAAAATGGACGTTCAATGCGGCTGTGAAAGTTACCCACGATTATTGAGAAAACGTTCAACGGTTTATTGATTGATGTAGATTTCAATGTAAATTGAAAATTAAACGTCATAAAAGTTATAATTAATTTCGAATGTAAATTATGACTCTTTTTATAGACATATTTATTAATTTTAGGACAATATAAAAAACAGATTAATAATTTTAAATCATGTGCGTTCATTATCAAATATTTTCTTACGCGTTTAGTCGACGAAAGTTTTTCGCACTCATTTATGAATTTGTTAAACCATATCGAATCCGTGCAGATCGTTCGGCGACTAATGAAGAACACTTTTAAGATCTATAGATCACGACCGGCGCCCCAGTAATTACAATTGAATTATTTAGTTCGTCTGTATCAATAAAGCTCACCATTTATGGGAACTGGTCGCGCGCGGCCAACCCAACCAGGCCAATCAAACCGTTTTAATTATGATAATTTATAAGGCATTGTACTGTGCAAGTGATTTGAATTCATAGGAAAGGTTACCTAGATGGCTTTTTTAATTATTTTTGTTCAAATTTATTAAGTATTAATATGGGCATTTGGCGACAGTACGGTTTCACCGTCTGCGTAATTTATTGAAAATCAATGAAATAGCAGCGTGCAATACTAGCTGGGAGGCAAATAATCAAGTCAGCTTCACCTGAGCCAGCGCCGGTAGGCTATTAATTACAGTTTATCGTTGTAGAACGATTTAATGGTGTGGTCCATTGTGTGGCGCGACATCACAAAGGAGAGGAGAAAGGACGCTGATTGCTCCGCGTCGTACAATCAATTGTTCGCAGGATGTGTTCATTTCGACTCGCGCAATATAAATTACAATATGCCGGTTCGTTGCACTGAATGCGTACCGAAATCGACGTGGACATCATCCAAGACACAGTTAGATCCTGGATATATTATGTTAAGGACAATCTGCGTCCTTGGCAGCATTTGAACAGATGATCTCTCGCAAGTCGACTACGTGACCTAGTAATGGGTAATGTGTGCACAGCTGACGACCAAAATTCACGTTTTGTCACAAAGAAAACACACTATTGTCCATTCTAGAACAAGGCCGTGAAAATATCATGGTTCAGTGCATTCCAAAAATTTTTAAAGGTCTGAAAATTAATCAGGCTTCAATTCAGTAGATTTAAAAGATTTTTAAAATTTTATTTTTCTAAGAGCGGGAAATGATCTAGCAACTTTAAGCCTAGTCAGAAGTGATTAAACAGACAACTCGCTAATAAATACATCATCCGATTTTCTAAGCCGATACGCTAATTTAAAAATAATATTGTGACGCTAGCTGAATTTACAAAACTCATAAGCTTTATATTTTTTTTTTCAGAAAATGTGAAGGTATGATGTCCGCTTTATAAATAATTTATTACTCACCCTAATAGTGGCATTATAAATACATTTATTCCAAAATGTAAATGGGTGGATTATGAATAACTTTGTACTTATTATACATAGGTTAATAAGTATATTATATAATTATTATACAAATTTGGTTATAGAAAAAAAAATTATACTTATTTATAATTATTATTATAATTACAAATAAGTATAATTATAATTACAATTTATAATTATTATACTTATTATACAAATTAGGTTATAGAAAAAAAATAGTAGTATTTCACCTGTAAACAATTCGCATTAAATAGCTTATTTCATTCAGTATTAAAACAATAATTGATTTAAAGAAAACAATATCCTTACGAATAAATTTAAACTAGAGGGTTTCTACACCCGTACATACTCGAAGGTGGTGCAAACTATCGGATCACATTAGAATACTTCAAAGTAAAAGAATTACAAATATTTTCAGACAAATGGAATGTCGACATACGGCAGCACTCCATTTATTTAGTGTAATAACGTATCAAACAATAGCAAGTATTACGAAATATGTTATACGTGCTCAAACGGAATACTGCGAATGTCAGACCTATGTAAGCTTGCCACTGACAGGTGCTCAATTGGTACACACAATCGCGATTGTATTGCAGAATGTTGCGCAGTTTCATGACACAATACGACAAAAAAATCAACTAATAAGTAATCATTATTTATCTTAAGGCCAGTTTAAATACTTCGATTCGTATGATTTCCGATTATTTTTTGAGGGGCTTTCGCAAGCTTGCGAAATATACGGATTAACGGAACATCATTCATTGTGCGTTGTTTCAGTTACGTATTATATACAGAGTAGATATGTGAATAAATAGCGATTTTTGGTACAATCACCACCAGGTACTATTACTACTTATTCACTACCTTCACTTGCAAAGACATATGTATGTGTATAGTATACATGCGCGTACAGAATGATGATTAATGATCGCAAATGCGCTCTCCTCCCATCTTCTCGTACGATCGCTTTAAAAGCAGTGTTTCTCAACGGGTTATGACAGGGAATCCGTTGCGATTCGATCGGTGAACGACATCCGCAACGGTTGATTTACAGCGTTGAATCGTCGCTTTGAGATCGGAACCATTGTTTGTACTTGGGTACATAACATTGATTTAAACGCCTCTCAATTTTTTAAATAACTGATGGTGTCTCGTGAGACGACAATGCAAAAAATTTCTTCTTTATCAGTGGCAGGGCATGCGATTTTCCTTGCAGAGAATTCCAGTAACATTTTAAGCGGTATATTTAACGAACTGTAGTACCACTCTAAAACTCTTTTAGTACTAAATAAAATCAGTTTAATTTAATTGTTCCGCCTAAATTTTACTAAGATAATGTTTATAACATTAAATTGGTACCCAAACCCTTGAATTCCAACGATTTCTCATTCATAAGAATCGTTGACAAATAAGTTTCTTATTCAATATAAGAAATTTCATACACGCAAATGATAGACGAAGTAAAAATACCAATGAACATGTGTTTTTTTTTTATTTACTTAAATTTTATAAGCACACAAAGTTTGAGTTTTCATTTTCTACTATTTATGTTCATACATACATAATTTTAATCAAGTCGATCGTTCCTCAGTATTATTCAATTTCACAATAATGGCGAAATGGCGTGTTGATTTTTATTAATGAATAAAAGAAAACCTATTTTTATAGCGAGAAAAACAATATCATTTCCCGTATCAATTAATCATAGTTAACGAACGTAATTACTCATACTGTTTATTTTCAATTTTCTAATCGATATCTATAAAATATTTATAGTACATAAATACATCAGTTGAAAGAATAAATACATATATACATTTACCGCGGTGTGCGTAAAAGAAGCGGAAGCTCGATTGATCAGATGACAAGTGAAAACGGTATTCGAACCGGAAACTCTCTCGTTTAAAGCGACAATAACAAAAGATACAGAGAACACAACCGGTATGTTATCTGACCATCAATTTTCCACCTGTCAATCCAAGAAAATTATACGTTAAGTAAATATAATACATAGATGCACACGAGGACGTTTTCATAATACATATTATATTTTCTTAAATAAAAGTAGTACGATCGGGATTTTGTTTGTTTATTTATTTATATATCTTTAAAAAATTGTATAATGAAGACTCACCTATTTCCACAGCTGTTGTATTTGCACATAACACTGATTCAATCAATTATCTCACAACACTTAATGTTAAATGAACAAAAGCGTACCACCAATTGCACTTACAAAAAGTCAAATGTAAATTCAATATAAGTAATAATATTTAAAACGATGTAACTAAATAAAATATCACACTTTTATTTATGCACACTCGATATTGAGCAATTAAATTAAATTTAAAAATTTTCACTCGCTGTTCAGCCACTTCTGAGGACAAATTACATAAAATACAATCAATACTCGAAACAAATCGTACAATTGAAATGAAAAAATTATAAATCAAATTTAAATACACGGCCATCGTAATTGGAAAAACCTTTGGTCATGAAAACGAGTGGTGATTTTTTCAATTGAAATAAATGGCAACATAAAAGGCACTCTTTTTCGAATTACAACTGTTAATTGACGTCGAACCGTTAAACTGGATTTATGTACGCATCTGAGGCTAAAAGTTGTCCGGCGCGTTAGATTGTTGTCGTAACTCGATCTTTAGTTATACATACATGTATGTATGCATCTCCCACAATATGTATTTTAATCATCTATACTCCTTATAAATTTCATAGAAACTTCCAAAACCATCATACGAAATTTAAGTATGTAAGTACGGCGTCGACCTTTTTCCGCGTACGTTGTACATATGTTTGAGGTGACTAGAAATTTACACAACTTTTGTAAAGCATATGCGCAAATATTTGCCGTTGTTCGTGTGTACATGTTATAACTTCACTATGCGACTTCACCATGTGCATTGTCTCCTTTATCAATTAACACCGTACGGCGATCGAAACTGTTCAAAAATATAATAATTTTCCACCAAAACTAGCGCTGTGAAATTTGTGTCATATTGAAATTAAAGGTCGATCTTATTCGTCTTCGAAAGATCAATGTATGCAAAAGTGAGCTACTGAAAGTTCGAGGACGATTCGATCAGTAAAATTCTATAATAAATCAAGACGTGTCCAAAATCAACTGTGGGTGCAGCGAATGAAGGTCTATGATCTGCTGTTAATGTATAAATGTGTAATTATGACAAATTAATCGTATTAGCGCCGTGAAAAACATTTCGATGACAATGAATCTTAAATTATTGCATTTACATTGAAACTAGAAATTAATAATTAACTACAACATCATCATCTTCAGCCATTCACTGCTGGATAAAGGCCTCTCCAACACGCTTCCACTCGTATCTGTTTTGCACGACTCTCATCCATCTTATCCCATATATTTTCCTAATTTCGTCTAACCATCTGCCCTACGGTCTTCCTTTCACCCTTCTATACTCACTCGGGTACAATTCTAGCACTTCTTTTGTCCACCTTTCGTCCTTTATTCTAGCCACGTGGCCCGCCCATTGCCATTTCAAGCTCTTCACTCTATCTACTATGCTTGTCATACTTCTCACTCACGTATTCCATTTCCTGTCTTTCCTCATCAAGTCAAGCATACAGCGTTTAATGCTTCTTTGACTTCATTGGACTTTGTCTAGCAACTTGGCGTCCAATGTCCAAAGTTTCACATCCATACGTCATCACTGGCAAAACGCATTGATCGAAGATCTTATTCATCAGCCAAACTATTATTTTTTTTATTTAAAAACCGCATTCATTCTTCCAAATGCACTCCTATTGTCGTTACTACCGGACATGTATATTATTTGTTCTAAATATAAATAACTATTGACTAATTCTACTATTTTATTATCTACTGAAATACTATCAGGCATGCAATAGTTATTGAACATAAGTTTTTATTTTATTTTATTTTTTTATTTAGTTTTTTCTTATAGATACATACTAGAGGTTGCATTACCGATTTACCGGTAAACCACCAAAAAAGCAACTTTGGTAATTACCGGTAAATTGTAAAATTACCGGAAACGATTTTTTGGCGAATTAAGGACAGCTCCAGGCATATTATAACGAAAGTTTAATGTAGATATGCATGTGGAATGGGGAGTTTTGTTTTTCGACTCTGGCAACACAGAATGAATTAAATAACGAATTAAATTTATTAATATGTAAAGTCAGATCAATAATAAATTTGTATAGAAGTTCTCCTGTAAAAAATGATAATCTTCAAAAACATATAAAAGATGAATTAGGAAAAGAGCTTACTTTGTATCGAGATTACAAAACTCGATGGAATTCCTTACCGAAAATGCTGGAACGATTTTATGAAATTAAAAATGCGATCTTAAAAAGTTTGATTGATATAAAATCGGAGATAAAAATCGATAATATTGAATTTGATAAAATCTCCGACATAATATTGGCATTACAACCGAAAAAATAGCTGTAGAAGCTCTATGTCGTGAAGACATAAATCTATATACAGCCGACATAACATTGAAATTTAGGCTTGATGACCTGTCTAAATACAGTTTTTTTTAGCCATGGAACTTAAAGAAGAGCTAATAATTCTAATAAAGGAAAGTAGAACGATATACTCCGACGTGGTTAATTATATTAGTGAGCCTGATACAATTAATGATTTTGATGAATATGGAATATTTAATATAACGAATAAAACTACAGTAATGGAAAAAATCATAGATTTAACTGAGTATGAATTTTTGAGGGATGAGAACTATAAAATTTCTGAACAAAAAGACAGAGAAGGAAATCGAATGGAAATAGTCGAAATATTAACACAAAGAAAAAATTTAACGACAAAAATAAAGTGGATAAATCGAAAAAAAATGTAAACAATGTTATTCAGAGAGAAATGTCATATTTGGAACTCGAAAAAATTCGTGGCAAATATTTAAACATTGCATTTCAACATCTTATGACTAGTCACCGGAGCCTGAGGGGGCCGTGTATTGTTCAAAGGTTGTAAATGCATTGTTAAAGGTTTGCCGAACAATGGATAGCACTGTGACTATCCTACCTCTAGTCATAAGTAAAGCTCGGACCCTGAGGGGGCTGTATATTGTTCAAATGTTGTAAATGCATTGTTAAAGGTTTGCCGAACCTTTTTTACAAAGGATTTGTAACCACCAACAAGTGTTGAATCAGAACGAGCATTTTCATCTGCGGGACAAATATGCACAAAATTCGCGTCAAGTCTAAACGACGAAAGTATCGATATGATTTGTTTCCTGAGAGCATATTTTAATTCTGAAAATTCATTGTACCAAATAAAATGAACATTTTTTATAAACTTTAATTTACCGGTAAATAACCGGTAAACCGGTAATGGGAAAAATTATTTATCATTTACCGGTTATTGCAATTTGACGGTAAATTGCAAGCTCTAATACATACACATACATATGTACAACATATTCTGAATTAATAAACCGCATGTGTCTACGAAGAATATTATATTTAAAAAAATATTTTAAAATGTTGAAATCGTCAAAATATAATCCTATTAAGAGTAAATAAATATATATGTTATAAATTATTAAGAGTTAAAACTGGAAATAACATGGAATTTCTTCTAACAAAGTGAAGATCACTAATGGTAACGATCACTAATGGAACTATTTTAAATTTATTATTTTTTATACACATATAGGTATCAGTTATGCTATTTCATTGAAATTGATTTGTAATGTCAAAATAACTGTCATTTATAAGCATATATAATCCGGCGTGAAAAACTCGTCATTGCGTTTTTGTCTGTCACGAATATTTAAGTACATAAACTGTTAAGAAATATCTGTAATATTAACTAATACAATTTTTATCGATTTACTATGAGTTTGGCAGTCACATCTCGATATGAAACACGGAATAATAATACGCCAAGAATCGTTAATGTTTTATTACGTTACAGGCATTACTATATTATCAATTAATCAACATAGTCATTGTAAATATTATACATAGTTTTAAGAAAAAAAAACATATGTTCTGTTTTTCCAATAGTAAATAGGCAAAAATGAAACATAATATAACTACGTTTCATAAAAAATGTTTCTAGTTTTATAATTATAAATTGTGAACTTATCGTAGTTTGGAACGGCCTGTATTTTAGTGTATTTTTATCAGTATTTAAGTATGAAAGCTAAGTATTTATATTAAACGGCCAGTATCCATCGTTCAGTGGTCAGTATAAATAATAAAAAGTCAGAATTTACATTAAATGGTCTAATGTAATGTTAAATAATCAGTTTTATTTTGACGAATGGCCAGTATTAATTTTTGATTAGTATCAACACAAGATTGCTATTTGTTCTGGCGAATGTACATATGTACGTCGGAATTTTATACTGTCCATTTGTTATTAATACCGACATTTAATAAGATAACACTGACCATGTTTTACTAAAATGGATGTGGCTATTTTTACATAAAGTATCGACGAATTATTGACTATTTGTACATACAGTATCGACGAATTATTGGCTAGTTGTAGATACAGTACATAGTACATAAGAAGATTATAAGAATTAGGATTTAAGATTAGTAAATTATAAGATTAGAAATTTCTAGAAGTCATTAAGAAACTTTTCCTTCGGCCGTTGCACATAACATAAAAGCGCAAAATTTGACCGTATTCAAAACTAAGAGATTCGATTCAATCCCACTTATTTGATGCTTTTTTGCACTGCTGCCATAGTCAATAATTCGTCGATACTGTATGTACAAATAGCCACATCCTATTAAAATACTGGCCGAAATTGATTTTTATACTTACCGAAATTGATTAAAGTACTGGCCGTTTAATCTGTTGCCGTTTGGAACCAGGTGACTCGAACATACATAAATACCTCATATGTATTATATTATATATGTACATTTGTGCATGTGTATGAACACAATCGGTCTCGCGCTCTTTCGTGCACTGTCTTCGGAACAATTTCGTCTGTGTGTATAATAAATAAATTATATGTATGTACGCATATTGGTATGTTATAAATGCGCATTGTGAGCGATCAAACAACATGTGCGGTTAGCCCAAAAAATGTTTGGCGTTTTTGAAGAGAGTGAACGGCGAGTGGACGTAACGTTTCATAATAATTCGTCCGGCGGCCAGCTTTACATACACACACCTGTTGGCGTAAAAATAACGCAACAAGTGCGAGAGGGGAATTCGGAAGAACAGGTTGTATGGTGCCCGCCCCAAGAGGCCACCTCACGAGAGAGGACAGAGGCTGACGTCATCGGCCCTTGGTCCAGGCCCTTGCCTTCACTCATTATGGAGGGACGATTCCAATGCGTTGTTTGCTATTTTTAGGGCAACTTTTTTGTCCAACAATAAAGACCCAAACGAGTTATATATTTTTTTTTGTTTCTGAGGAATTCTCTTACCTTCTACTATTGTGTTTTTAAAATTGCAAATTTTATTTCATTTGCAACAAACGTATCGAACCAAGGACATGCATCGGAATTGTGGTATCTATTTCAATATGCTTCGCTTTAACGTTGTTATTTTGATTCAATCATTAAAATGTACTGTTGCAACAGCATTAAATTACTAAATGTTTCATATTGTAATCTTAAATGAAAGGAAAATGTATTAATCGTACATATTCGTGATATGAAAAATATTTATAATCGGCTTAGCGATGTTCGAATATCAATGAAAATTATCTACGATAAAACATTGAAGTATATTATATGTATACATAAATATTCAACTATGAATAATAATTTAAAATGTAATATTTTAATTTTTTAAAATTTCTTAATCAAGTATTTATTTAAAAAAATAGTAACCAACATATATGTAGGTATTTTTCTAATATTTCTGATAGATTTTTCGTATATTAAAAATATATCTATAAGATATTTTTTTTAGTCTTTCATGAGGCTTGGAATAAATTGTCCCAGGGCCCGGGATTCCTATTGGCGGTCTTGTACATATGTACATAGTTAAAAAAAAGAGATTGGCCGGCAACTTGCTTTTGCCCACAAAAAATGGTTCACTATTGTCAGACCCTTTTGAAATTGAATATAACCTAGAGCAAAAAAAGGTTGATAATAATAATTGACAATAGTGAACCATTTTTATGGGCAAAGGCAACTTGTTCGCCAATATCTGGTTATAAATAAAGATCAGCGTTGGAAGGATGCTTTTCATATAACAATAGATCGCTCCATTAGTGTTCAAAGCAAGAGAGCAAAAAACGCCAGGGGGAAATACGAGGAAGTATTTTCAAAGGTATCTAATACGATATTTTTTCACCATCGTAATGGCGGATGATACTTCCACTTATATTGATGACCAAAATGAGCAAAATGGCAAAGTATGAAAACGATCGGATAAGAGCAAAAATTTTTCCTTAATAGTGATCGTAAGTAAAAGTAAGAAGAGTTTAGTAAAAATCATGGTTTTTCTAAAAAATTGATAATACTGAAATTTTTTTTGTGCGAAAGGCATCCATCGATCGCCTAAGACTGGTTATAAATATACTTCGGCGTTGGCTTGGTGCTATTTAAATAATAATACTTAGACGTCTCCATTAGTTAATAAAGCAAAAGAGCAAAAAATCATAGCTGACAATAGTGAACCATTTTTTTTCTTCAAAAAACATCGTCGATCTTTGGTTTTTAAACGGTAATTTAAGCGTTTTTTCAGCACATTATTTTATGTTCAAAGAATTGATAATAATAAAAATATTCGCGCTTATTAGTCATAGATTAAACTTTTGTTCGGTTCTCGGTATGATATGAATCACAAATATTTGTGGAAACCTTTTTCTTAAATATTGAATAACGTACAAATTAATGATCCATGCATCGATTGTATTTTTCGCTGACTCATAAAATATTCTTCGATATAAACCTATTAAATATTAAATGTAAAATCTACTCTTCGTACACTAATTGGGTGACATTAATTTGCGTTATTTTGTCATAAGCATATACATATGTATGTATGTACATACATATGAACCTACATATATATGTATGTATAATATATGTTATGATAAATGCACGCTTTGTTTCATTATTATTGAAATATAGATGTTCTGATTGAAATATAAGTAACTTAACATTTAAATACATATATGTATGTATGTACATACTTGTCGAAAACAATTGTTGAATTTGATGATTCATTTATTTGTTAAAGTGCGTTTCATCGACATGTGTTAAAAATGCGTAGTGTTTGAACAATAACAATTTTTATTGGCGTTCCGTCTCGCCTATATTTTCTTTTGTTTAATTGAAAATTTATGTTATCTAAACACATATTTAAACATCTCGTATAAACACGAAAGCAATAAATTTTGGTAATCGTGACACGAGACAATGGATCGAAAAATAAGTGTTTTTATTTCGATTACTCGCTCTATTAATTTTACGAAGCCTTCAGTTTTGACACTTTTCAACGGTATGACAAAACTTTTGTAATTTTCAATAAAACAAAAATAAGATCCAAAGATGTAAAATATTATTTACCATGAATGTGTATTTACATACATATGTATGTGCATACAAATGTACATATTGATATGTATTAATTCGTTCTTCATGTTTAAATAAACGAAATAATGCAGATACATTGGTACAAATAAAATAATGAGAAAATTGAATAAAAGTGAAATAAATATGTATAGTAAAATTGAATTTAGCACCAACCAAGGATACTTTCAGAATAAAATTAAGTTATGCAATGAATCCTTTATTATTAATATAATATATTAATATAATATATATATATATATATATATATATATATATATATATATATATATATATATATATATATATATATATATATATATATATATATATATATATATGTCGTTAAAAGCGTTTTTATATAATGTATAAGTGATCATATAGATATATGTAAAATAGTTATAGAATTTTAAAGCGTATTTTATTCGATAAATAATTATTTAATATTAATTGAAAATGAACACCCCCATTATGGCTCAGTCTTAATGAAAATTGAACTTAATTTTAATGATTAGAAAATATGATATTTTCATTTCAATTTAGCATTACCTAAATAAAATATTAAAAGCGAAATATCAGATCCTTACTATTGATTACGTTTAAGAAAAAACCATATGAAATTTCGCATCGACATATGTACATATGTATAATAAACATATGTATATATTTATTCTGTTTCTAATGTCAAAATTTTAATTATTAAATCCTTTCACTGTAAGTGGGCGAATAAAATATTTAAATCTTTCAAATCCCATTTAATGCTAAGTCAAAGGAATAAAATCGAAAATCGCTGTCTTTCACAGAAAATGATTATAAACTTTCAGAAAAGTCAAATAAACCATGAAAAGCAGACGATTTAGATGCAGCACATATTTTATCAGATTATCCCCCAAATAATTACGTATACTAGTTCCACAAATTATGCTGAAGATTCGTTCTACGAGAAAAAAACATTTTCTCATGGCATACCATGGCAGTAGATAGACCTAATTGTTCAAAATCACTGATGGATTTGCTTCCGATATCAAAACTACAAACCTTAGATTGCATTCTGACAATTCATCCGAAACTAATTATCAATTAAGCTCTAGCATATTGGTCCGACTATACGATAAGTCACATGTTTCAAATGTGCTTAAAAAATTTAATTTATGATTGGTCGAATTCTTTATATTAAAAAAAAATGTGTATATATATATATATATATATATATATATATATATATATATATATATAGATTTGATTGTTCACTTGAATATAAAACCACCCCCTTAATTTCATGTCACTTTTTTACAGTCGAGACAATACGGTATTTGTCGCACATGACGTGCGACGAATAGATGTCGGGATGAATAAAAATATCCATTTTGTAAAACGGAGTAAATCAAGATGGACGGACGGGTGTATTAATTTTGCGAAACTTTTAGCAGCCGCGTTGAAGTTTCAACAGATGCATAATATACATACATACTGTATGCAATGCGGCTGTCAAATGGGCTGTTCGCAAAAGTCGAACACACTGAATCGGCGAACAAACACGTGAAAAATAGAAATACACACTTATGACAAGCTCAATGCAGACACACCGAGGTAAATCACTGTCGATCACAATTCACTAAGATCGAGTGTTTTGGTTTAGTCGAAATTGGCGCGTGTAGTTTGACGTATGTATGCGCGTGCGCACCGGCTGCATGACCGGCAGCGACCGGTGCGGTCCGGTCCTCACCGACCGGACTCACTTGTTACACTGAGATCACCTTGCAAGGCCTGCCCAGTCGGGCCGGGCCGCTTTCTCTGGCGGGCCGCATGGCCGCATGGCCGCATACACCGACACCAACGCCCCCTTGGCTCCTACCAGCCCGTCAGTGGCGCATGCTGTCCAACAAGAAGACGCCCCTATCATTGAGCGACAACATCTCATCGATCGAAGACGATCTTGTCGATCAAAAGTGTTGCTCTGAGGTACCTAGTACGTTAGGGCTGCCATACGTCCCGGCAGATCTATAAACCAGGGACATGCCCTGGTTTATAGATCTATGTCCCTGTGTCCCAGTCCATGAATCAGTTGTCCCGGTTTTCTATCTAGCAGTCAGTCAAAACTAGTCTTCGGCGGTGGAGCGTGCTTTTTCCAGGAAAGAGGGCGTTTTGGGACTATTTTCCAGGAAACGGGGCAACCTACAAAGCTATAGAGCAAAAAAAAGGTTCACCATAAAAATGAACAATGGTGCGCAGGGTCGCGCCGGCCTATGGTCATAAGTAGACATACATAGGATAGACACACTGCTTTTTCCAGGAATTGGGGCGGCTTAGCTCTATTTGCAAAGCTAGAGTCCAAAAAAAAAACGTTCGGCGAACCTTTAACAATGCAATGAACAATACGCAGCACCCTATGGGTCCGTTTTTTTCAAGACGGCACCATGGCATGAAACCAGCACAGAAAAAAATAGGATCCTTTTGTCAATTTCTATTGCTAACCTTTTTTTCTCTCTAGAGAAAAAGGTTAACAATAGAAATTGACAATAGGATCCCGTTTCGGTCCCTTCGTCCGCCGAAAATTGGTCATAAGTAGAGGTCGGACCGGAAGCGTGCCGTTCTTTGTTTATTGTTCGTTGTGCATTGTTCATTTTTATGATGATCCTTTGTTAAAGGTTCGCCGAACCTTTTTTTATTGCACTCTGGCTTTGTGAATAGACCCAAAATGCCGTGATTCCTGGAAAAAGCACGCTCTCTATCCGCTCTTTAGTCATAAGTAGTCACCGGAGCCTGAGGAGGCCGTGTATTGTTCAAAGGTTGTAAATGCATTGTTAAAGGTTTGCCGAACAATGGATAGCGCTGTCACTATCCTACCTCTAGTCATAAGTAAAGCTCGGACCCTGAGGGGGCTGTATATTGTTCAAATGTTGTAAATGCATTGTTAAAGGTTTGCCGAACCTTTTTTACAAAGGATTTACAACAATTGAACAATAAACGGCACGCTTCCGGTCCTACCTCTAATCATAAGTAGAGTACGGACCCAAAACGCGCCGTTCATTGTTCAATTGTTGTAAATGCTTTATAAAAAAGGTTCGGAAAACCTTAAAATAAGGTTCACCATAAAAATGAAAAATGGTGCGCAGGGTCGCACCGAAGCTTAGTCATATGTGAGTTAGTCAGACAGAAACAATTAAAGAAAAACAGGTATATATGAGAATGAAAGGTGTAAGAGTGACAAGAGGCCAAGAATAATAATCATATCCTCACCCGTGCGCTCGTATCACGGTCATTTCACCGTGTGACGTAATCGTATACACAAAGTCTGGGGGTGCCAAAATCGTCATCAAATATTAGCTCTTTCATCCATCTCACCTCACACATTTTCATAATTTTGTCCACCTCCTTTTCCTATGATACTAAAATGAAAATACAAATATTGTTCCCTTAGTTTAATTTACATAAATAGCTGGCGAGCTCAGAATATTGAGATACAACACAACTGTGTTGAAATCATGAGTTTTTCAATTCCACCTTCTGTCATTCGATTTCCAAACGTCCCGGTCGGCATCTCGACAATTGTGTAGCCCTATAGTACGCACTTCAAACCGACAGTAAACGGAATTAAGTATCAGTCGTCAGTAAGGGACGGTGGTCGGTCTGGACAAAAAAATGGATTCACTATTGTCAATTTCTATTGAAGGACAATAGTTAACCCTCTTTCCTGGGAAATGGAAACGCCACAGCCGATCTCTAGTCATCAGCAGACTTAGGCGGCCAGGCTGCTTTAACCCAGAAAAAATAGTTCACCATTGTCAATTACTATTGTCCTACAAAGCAAGAGAGCAGAAAAAGGTTGCCAATAGTGAATAGCGATCGAGTTGCCGCCATAAAATAGCAATAGACCTCTCCATTTTACGAAAAAGCAGGAGAGCAAAAAAAAATGGTTGACAATAGAAATTGACAATAGTGAACCATTTTTTTAGCAGTCGAGTATCATATGATAATTGATAAGTCAAAAATTGGATGTTTTGAAACAATGACTTAAGTGAAAATGAAAAAATGACTAAAGATTTTGATCACAGAATAAAGAGCTTCTAAATTCTTGATTTTTGAAAAAAAAGTTTTTTTCAAAACCAGACATTTTTACTGAAAGCTTTTTGCCAGTATACCAACGATATGGCTTATATATGAACAATCCACATATAATAAATGTAATTAGTAGACTACGGATACAGACCAGGAATCGGTGTTGTTTGGCTCCATTTACAAAGCTAGAGTGCAAAAAAAAGGTTCGGCGAACCTTTAACAAAGCATTTACAACAATTGAACAATGGACGGCGCGCTGTGGGTCCGGTGTCTAGTAATTAGTGTTAAAGCGTCATGTAGCAAGTCGATTGCTCCAGAGTGAGAAACATAACAATTCCACCTTATTATTTTATAAAGTTTCAGCTTTCAATTTTTTCATTGGCCAATAAAATTTCCTATTATGCCACAATGGTCTGAAAATTTCAAAATTAAATTATTATATATATGTATACAAATATTCTCACTTGCGGTTGCATTGCACGTCTTTCATTGATACAATGCATTGAAAATGAGTCAGATTTATTCCAAAGGTCCTCAAGAACATCCCACACACTTTATGTCCTTAGTGCACCGACTCCATATACCTACTCTAGAAACAAGTTACGCTAATTCTTCATAAAATTTAAAATATGTACGACACTATAATTATTTTTATTGTTTAAAAAAGTATTTTGTATGATGGAGTGAAATCGTTTTAATAATACGTAATTAGAGTCAATGGTAACTTCTATCAATTGATCGCAACACACGTAAATATCGGTCAATATGACGGAAGACTTTTTTAATTACACATATTTCGCATCAAACGCTTGTTGGCACCGCGATATTAACATATGTATGTATTTCTAATAATACGATTATTTTTTGCGGTGTGGATTACATACATGTGGATCATTAAAATGAGATATATCTTATTTGCATATAAATCATACGTCACTGTCGCAAAAAATGTCTAATTGTGACATTATTTATTTATTTATTAATAATTTCGCTTTAATTGTTGGCTGCTTGTGTTTCATCGTCGAACGGTTAAATAGACAACTTAATTACATGCGAACAAATGCGTACAAAGTGGAAAATAAATTGCTGCTAACCAGCGTACAAGTAACAAAAGTTCACGTAATTTAATTATGAAACTGATTTACTATTTGCTTAGTATGATTAGCACCGCTGTCTTATAGTTATGATTGATCACGTTAATCAAATCTAATAATCCATTTTTTTAACGTCAAAATACATATACATAAATGTGTACACTTTCACATAAATGCATGGCTTATGTTCATACATATGTACTTAGAATGTTTTTGAGGCTAAAACTCTACAAGAAAGCGTTTTTTATTGATTTTAATTTATAAAAAAATGAAAATAATGTTAATGGACACATTAAAAGAAGATGTACAGCTTCATCCTACAATAAAATACCGTTTAAAATTTCCGCATATTTCAAGTAAAGATGTGGGTAAAATAATTATTCAAATTACGTACGTTTAAAAAATGTATATAAGTATGCCGCTTCGATAAAATAATACGTTTATTTTCCGTGAAGAATTATTGAATTTTTCATCAATAAATTAAATTGAATTAAAGGAATAATATTAATTTATTTAAAAAAAAATTGTAAGCAACAAGTAAATTCTTGTATAAATATGTCAGGTAAAACAAAATAATTTACTTGAGTGCTTTTTTACCTACTTTTCGCAAAAGGGATAGCGATCGAATAGATAAAACGACAAATGAAACGGGCACTACGAGTCAATTGTTTGAGAATTTGCATAAAAAAGGTAACAAAGATGAAAGCAATAAATAAACGAAAGATTTTTACCATTTAAGATAAGCCATCTATGTATTTTTCTAAGAAATCGGCGAGTTAAAAGCTTCGGTTCGGATTGCAAATTATGTATGTACATGTATATGAAAGAAATTTCAAGAAGTGTACATCCAATTTAAAATACCGCCAAAAAGAAGAGATCAATACATGTATTTATATGTACATTATACACAAAAATCTCTCGACATACTGGTATGAAATTATAAATTCCTTCGCACAAAGAAAGCCACATGTTTATCAAAAAGGTAAAAAGTCTATTTAAATCAACGAGGAAGGATTTTGGAGAGAATCATTTTATGAACAACAAACTGATCTCTTCCATAAAGAGAAAATTATGTACATATGTATTCATATGGTAAACGGATTATTTCGCACATTGTGATGTCGCACACGACAACCATTGCTATGAATATCGCGAATACGGTATGTCTGGAACTCGAGTTCTCGTTAGTATGATAGTTCGCGTTGTCAACTCTCGATGGATGGAATTTTCGGGTGCCAGATGTTCCAGGATAGAGATTTTAGTGACGTTTGCGAGATCGTTTTGTGCGGAATAAACACCGAACCACTTACATATATTTAAAAGGCATATTTCGTCACGCTGGTTGTTCGTAAAGTCGGACGTTACACCGACAAAGCGCATGCGATGACGTATTATTATTTGTCCGTTTGTTTTTGCAATTCTCTTCAACGTCACCTTATTGGGCAGTTCGCTCTTCGAGTTCACGTTTACGTCTCTTCAGAGATGAAATCAAAGGAAGCAGAGGAAAAAAAAAATTGTATAATCAACTAGGGGTGAGTGATATTTTCACTTTTGAATACTTCAAAACATTATAAATGACTGCATATAATAATGAACTATAAATATAAATTCATCAAAATCCTCAACCCTTGTATTCGTGTTAAAAGTTTATGTGTTGGAGATGTCTCTTGACCCAAGGTAGGAAAGAGTAAGCTCCAGAGCGAATTTCCATTTAGTTGCGTGTCTCTGTGTGAATGAGCCCGTCATCTTCGATGAATGATTTCGGTGATTGTATGTGTATGGTGTGGTCATGTGTATACATATACATATATTTACTAAGTATGTGTGTGCGTGGCCGCATCTCGTGGCCGCATGTCGCAGGTGCCTGCGGGCCGCAGCAACAGGTTCATTTGTTCTCACCGCACTGCGGGATACACTGACCGGTAGTGGGAGATGTAAAGATCGCATCACACTGCTGCACTGATATAATTATACAATTAAATCATTTGTATTTCGGCCTCGATTTCAGCTTTCAGCTTCCCCAGTCTTCAATTTACACTACAAGTTTTTTTTTGTATGTTTAAAACTATCAAAAAAAAATATCCCACGTACAAGATACCGCATCCCTCGCTGTGTGTTCGCGCCCTACCTGACGCACTCGGGAAGGGCATTGTACATGAGCACACCCCTGTGAAAAACACCACCAGCTGTTTTCTTTTCTCTTACTCTATATACAACTTAAGTTAATAGTTAAATAAAACATAACTGTTTAATATTTTTGGGTAATGGGGCCGCACAAATTTTAATTATTCTTTTGGGACGTACATAGTACTTATTTTGTATTTTTAGATTCGAGCAGGCCATGAACATGCATGGCATTTGATTAAATACTGTGAATCTTAATCAAATCGGTTATTTGTAAATGTCAATCAGAAGCTTCTTAAAAGAAAAGGTTTTTAAAATAACATCTACAAACTTTATAAATTTTGCCCCACCCTCCCTCTATTGAAAAAAGCTAAAATGACGTTCCTGGCGTGGCTAATCTTAATATAACAGCAGATGACGACTTACATATACTTTGAAAACATAAATATTAGTCGTAATTACATAATATAATATAATCCTTATTCAATATGCTTAGTAGCAAAAACTTCTTAATATATACACTTCTACAATATTCTTACTTAGTACAAACATTTACTTAATTTTAGATGGTGAGCTATGAAAGCTTGTTGCATGCAAGATGCCCCTTATTTGTACATACACCTATGTATGTACATACATACTCTCAATTCTTCTAGTTCAAGGGTTCGAAACTAAAGTATTATATTATTCCTTAAATAAAATTAACTATTTAAACAAACTTGATATTTTCCGATATTTATCGATATTAAATATTTATGACTTCAAATTGAAAAAAAATTATAAAAAATAATCTTGAAATAATTTATTAAAAATCCTACATAATTTATTAACAATCCACTACATAAGTATATTAGTAATTGAATATTTTCTGTAATCGCGATTTCAATTTTTTTACTACAGCTTCCGCTCTTTCTATTATATGTATGTATGTATGTACATATGTAGGAATGGACATTAATACATAATGGCGCAAATGTAACTAAAATTTATAATTCGTTATTAAAATCTATATATGTGCCTACATTGTGTGTACTATAGTGTGTTTGGATGTAAATCATACATTGTAATATATATGAAAAAAGCCACCACGATAAAAAGCATTCGAGCACATATTTCAATTCTAAATAAGAGATGAATCAAATATGATTATCTCAATTTGCAATTTGTACCATTGTATATTATCTATCATAACAATAAGTTCAGTCATAACAAGTTTCATATGTACCTAAGTAAGTATGTATTATATGATGTCTAATCTTATTACAAAATCAACCCGGCAATTATAATAAGTTCATAATGGACCCAAAATTGTTTGTGTTTTTTCTTGTACATACATATATTCAAAATTGTATAACTACATATGTATATACATATATTCAAAATATAGTGTGCTCCATGCTTAAAGATAGCAATACTGCTATATACGTTCACCGTGTGCTCAATGTACACATGTGTACATTAACCAGTGTCCATTCTCTGCGGTGTGATTAAGCCTATACGAGTGGACAGACATACACTCACATACACAAATATATGTGTATATACGTATACAAATTCTTCTCGAACATACACTTGTTCCATCGTAGACTTTGCATATGTGTGGGTGTATGCACAACACTATGGTCAAGAAATACATCCATACGTGCGATTGGACGGAAAGTGAGCGTGCATTGTTATCTTATTAATTGACCTGGCAGAAATATAATTGAATTAATTAATCATAATTTAATACGAAACAAAAGGTTCGATGATGGCATCAAAAGAGGAGAATAAATTATTTAATGTCGGGCAAATTACTCCCGATCGATAGCGGTGCTCCGGGCAAATATCCGGTTTATTGACTGCAGACGGATAATAAGGGTTATCAAACACTGGAATTAAAATCGTTATCATTCCCATGTCGTTTATTCGGAGAATTGTCATATTATCGAGTACGATTTGCCCATGGCAATCAGTATAAAATCAGTGTCGGCGAAATCAAAAACACGCATAAAATAAGCACTCGTCGGAGAAAAGTAGTCCGCGCGCTGTGTTTTCCTTTTTTTTATTAAATAAAAATAAATAAAATATCGCGATATTATGGTCGACGACTTTTATTGTTCCGATCTCACGAAAGCTGGTTTTTTCTCTCCATAAAAACATCCAGCAACATAAAAATATGCGTATGAAAATGTGACATATTTTAATGAATTAAACCCCGTGGCGTTATTGTCTACTTTAATGACAGTAAATTATCGATTTATACAATGTTATTTGTGAATTTGTCATGATAATGTTTCATGGATTCTTTGAGTTAACTTTAAGTAGTAATCTCAGAACGTTTTAAATTTATTTATTTAATTTATGTACTTAGCCAGTTGGAGAGGTGGCATATCCGATTTTTCTTGCACTAGGATCAATGAACAATAATCCCAGGAAAAAGGGTTGATTATTATCAATTCAGTGCATTTTAGTGCATTTTACCGGGAACCTAAACGTGAGGGTTGCCGAAAAAATGTACAGTATGAATTTTGCAAATAAATCATCCCCTACCTAATCATCGCTTTTCAGGGAATAGCTCGGTCTTCCCGATATTGATTTTTATAATAAACAATAGGTCAATTCTGTAAGAATATTCTCAATGGGCAAATATTAAGTTTTGGTGGGTTTCAAAAATGAAACCAAACCAAATAAAACGTCCAGCATGAAACATATTTTCTGACAAAGATCGATCGTAATCTTGTTACAGGATTACCATCCCCGATAGACCTTTGTCCGTCCGAAACAATAGTTGTTAATAAGAAAATATGAAATTTGTGGTTTGTTTATATTTTTCGAATATAATTTGCGGTGAGAACGGGAGGTTATTAGCCTTGAGTAAAAAATCGTGTAAGCTAAGAGCATAAATCTAGTCTAATTTTGTATATAAAGCTTTATAAGCTTTTGAGGCAAATCATTCTTAAGTATAATTTTTACTCCACACACTCAGCAATATGACGAATTAAAAAAAAATCAAAAATAATCTAAAATCAACACCAAGCAAATGACGAGTACGTACTTCTGATGATAAATGGTCATCTTACGTACATACAGACAGACCTTTCACGGCACACAGCCGTGAAAATCTCCCTGTTTTTATCGCACAGCTTTACTTGTGTATGTGCCAGCAGGATACAAGAGTACTCCAGCCAATTTGTATCCTTCTCTCGCACACGTAAGTAAGTGTGTGCGATAAAAATAGGGAGATTTTCATAGAATGCCCCTGATACATTACATGCCTATCTATTTGGTAAATTTATCAATTTATGCAACACTCAAAGACACCTCTGTACTGCGATGCATTTAATTAGTTTACAATATTTATAGCATGTATTTCTATGTCTTTATTTGATGCTGGATGATTCCAAGGCTTATTTTTTCATTACAGTCAAAAAATTACGTGCTCGTTTTTAATATATTATAATATGTATGTACGAGCGAGCATTGTCGGCTAATACGAACGGACATAACTCGCAAACGAAACGGTTCCCAGAAAGAAAGCCATCTATCAAACCATTGGCAGCCACTGACAGCCACTCTTCACTTATGGTGATTGTGATATCGAAGCGTATAACAACCCCTTGTGAGCACTTAATTAATGTGATACGTTTGTGATTCGGTAACGATCAAAGTGACCGTGAGAATTTTGACCTCAACTCTAATTATGTTCATACATACATGTATGTATATAAGTAATATATTACATGACATATGTACATATACGCATACTAAAGTGTAACTTACATCAATACGGATGAGTATGTACTTGATTTTTGTTTCAAATATTTTCATTTAAATCTTCCGAAATCTTTTATTCAAAATTAGCATCAAAGCATATATAAAGCAAAGTAGATACATATGTACATATATATTCTGAGCAATATTCACCCATCTAACCCCACATTGTTCTTACTTTAATCATTCATATCACTTGTGATTTTCTTTCTTTTACGTTTTCTTGTGTACCATTCGAGAACTTCTTTTGTCCGTTTTTTTTAAAGATACAATGTGACCGACCCATTTCAATCATATAAGTTGCTTCACTATGTCAACTACTCTTATAAATACCTCTCACCAAAATTCTCCGTGAACTATTTATGTATCTTGGTTATGCTGAACAAACTTCTTTAAATACATTGAAGCTTGTATAGGTACAATATGTTATCATTTAATTCCAAAATTTTGCATCCATGCTACACTATTGCCAAAACAAGTCGTTCTAAATTTTCTTTTTCAGACAAAACAGCATTTTTCCTCAAATCGCACTCCATCTTAATTTCAATACCCGTTCATAAAAATCAAAACTTATAGCATTTATAACACCGGTTTCTTTTGATTAATCGTAAGGTAATAAAAGTTGATACATTAGGATTAGAGCATTGTTTTCGAATAGTAATAAACAATTTCGAAAAATCATATCATTTGCACATTGGAGAAAGTTTCAAAAGTTTTCTTGTTGCTTGTGATGCAAAATCAATGGATAAGATAATCTAGAACAAAAAAAACAGCTTCTCCTCTAAATAAATAGCCAAAATTGTAATTTTTCTTCGTGAACAATTTATACATGCATACATCCGGTTCTAAATTTTTAAGTTGATGAATATAAATACATAATAATAAAATATCTACAATATGATTAGTCAGTTGCCTGTTAGGTAACAAAAACCACTGCATAGCTTAAACAGTCATCGGATTTTCCTTTACCATCAGGTAAATCCGCATTATGCCGATAGCAACTATCGTACTCCATTCTAAAATTGAATTGTTCAATTTCAATACATACATATATACATAGTTACATTATATAATTTGAAACACGAATCGATACATTCTTGCGTACACACATATATACATATGTACACGTGTACGTTCGAGAGAATAAATTAAAAAATCTTAAGTAGTTGTCTAATTTATATGCATCAAAATTAGATAAATGGCTACTTAGTTGTACGGGCCGTAGCTGTAGGCCACATCGGTTAGTAGCTGTTACTCCTCGTATAATTTTATTATAGATAAATTTATACCGATACGTTTTGTATACAAACATGCGTGCGTATGTGTGTACAGATAGAACAACAATTCCGAATATTTTTCCCACACGAGACACGGATGGCTCGATCGCAAGAGCAGCCGTCGCCGTTCAAAGAGTACCGGTTCGCGTCCGATACGAAGATAGTAATATTGGAAATAAAAAATGACACAAACTTGTTTCCACATTGCACTCTTATTTTCATTGATGAAAATTGGGTTTATAATTGTATGGGATAGAATTTCGAATGCATTTTAATAAGGTTTCCCATTTCCATTCCAGCTTAACAAAGGGAAGCGTCACATATCATTTTATTAGTTTTATAATCTTTCGAGTTTCAACAAGAATTTTTTTTCCTGTGGGAAACTCAAACACGCACTTTCTACAATTTGTGGCGTTAATTTGTTTTAATGATGATTGCCGTTGTGCTGTGTCCACGGTGCTTTTTTCAAAGCCGATGAGAAATCCAATACTACTCCGAGACAATCAGCCGAAAAGTTGATCGATCAATCAGACGAACTATCTGTATGTAAATGTTCGAGACTTTCGACACAGATCAGCGAGATGTTTTTTTCAATTTCCTCACATTGATTTATAAATTCATTAAAAAATTACATAGCGAGAAAAAAATTGTAATTAAGACGTTGCACGATCAATTTTTTGCGTCGATCTGGAAGAATCTCAATTTTTATCAGCATGGCGCCAACAATTCCATTGAAGCTCGTTTACTCAAAGCCCCAAATTGTGATCTACAAATAAATTAATTTCAAAGTTTACTAAAACTATATTAAACACATTCTTCGTGTTTGGATTCTAATAAATAAAAAGTACTGAGTATGTATTTCAACTCTAAAAACCTATTAAAAAGTGTAAAAATCAAAATTTCAAAATATGATATCATCAGTTTTATCGAAATATTATTATGTAGACATCGATTTCAACTTATTATCCAGAGGAAATCCGCTCATTATGATAAATTGTGCATGTATTTTAATAATGTGAGAATATTGTTCGAAAACGATTATCCCATACTTACGGATTGTATCGTTAAAATTAAGATATTGTAATTAAGCTCGCATTAATCGTACATTCACTAATTGACTACAATAAAATGATAAATCAAACTGTAAAGCACGATAAACAACTTAATTCGATCTCGAACTAAATATTTATTTTAACTATTCAATCAATAGGACATACCTACTAGCTACATATCCAGTTTGTATACATTTCATTTTGCGCAATGTGTGTAACAATGGTAATATACCGATTTTTTTTGTCTTCGTGTCTTGTTTAACGGATGCTGTTACGCAAACCACTTTCGCAATAGCGATAATGGAAATCGTTAATGGGGCTATTAGTGATTTTTAGGTCGCATTTTACAATCTCTACGAAATTGGCTTCCCATTTTAATATTTGCATATCACACGTCGTCCCTGCTCATACCAACAGTTAAATCCGCAGTCGGCTTTACTTTCTATTTTATAAAAGCAAATAATTAATCCATAAAAAAATCTTGCAATTAAACTACAAGATTTCAAAAATATATAAAGATTTTTGTTGACTTAATAAATTTAATTTAAAAAAATAAAACTTTTAATGATTATTAACATTTCAATGTATGTATATATATACATATGCACACATTTATGTATGTACATACATATGTACGTATACCAAGTTCATTTTTATCTTTTTCTATTTGAATATCAATTGACACTCATATACCCATATACATAGTATGTACATACATACATATGTATAGGAAGTATACAACTCTATAAAATCTAGTGTGAAAATATCATTGTGAGATTTTCGTCTAAAGTACATTTAATTGAATACATGATTCCCAATGGACACAAACAAACAAAACAACCAATATTAATTTTCGAAACATTATGCTAAGATTTAAAAACAATATTGTATGTGTTACAGCAGCGGTTTCCAAACATTATGCTACTGCGCCTCCCTAAAAAAAATTTTTTTTTTCCGCGCCTCCCTACCTTTTGTTTTTTAATAGATATAATAATATAGACAGGTTTTAAATAATAAACCTTTATTTAAAGAAAATACTGAACACTACAATAGACAGAATAATAAAAAGGTTTTGCTAGGTTTTAACTAGGGTTGCCATACGTCCCATATATACGGGACTGGTCACCGTGATTTGACAGAATGTTAAATTACAAGAAACGCAAATATCAGAATGCAAAGATCGAAAATCGAAAGATCTTAGGTCGAAAGATCAAAAAAAAATGGTGCATGGTAAACGGTACATACTCACGTACATTTTTTTTGATCTTTCGACTTAAGATCTTTCGATTTTCGATCTTTGCCTTCCGATATTTGCGTTTTCTGTAATTAAACATTCTGTCAAGTCACGTAGACCCATACGGGACATGTCCCGTATTTCACTACTCGGTCCCGTATTACAATTTGTCCCGTTTTCTCCCTAAACTTTTCTCCAAAAACAGACTGTCGATTTCTTTAAGACTGCATTGATAAGTGGTCCCAATCATTCAAAAAATTTAATGCTTTCGATTGGATGTCTCTCAAGCAAGTTCCTGAATGGGGGGAAATAGAACGAACCGTTGAATATTTGCAAGTAAGGAACATCGATGTTGGAAACAGTGAGCTTCTTTTCAACCAGTTCGTATATTTAAAAGATTATTTAAATAAAAATAATACCAACGAAAAGTGGGAGACAACGCTGAAATTGAGTATGGAAGAGAAATGGCTGAAGTTTTTTAGAGATACCAAGCATATTGAACAGAAGTCATGTTTAATAAAACTATGTGAGTATATATTTGCCATTCCAGCCCACAATGCCAATGTGGAGAGAATATTTTCCCTGATGTCAAACACAATAGTCGGACGATAGAAATAAGCTGGCAGTTGAGACAGTTGAGGCAATTTTGGTTTGCCAGTATAATTTTAAAATGACTTGCGCCCAATTTCATCATCATGTAAAAGAGGAAAACGATTTAATTAAAAAAGTTAAATCATCGTTAAAATACGATTGGTCTAAAAAAAGACTAATTTTTTAAAATAAACTATTACCTATCTATGTACTTTTCCATATTTTATTTATATAGTACTTAAATGTCCCGTATCAATGCTTGACAATTATGGCAACCCTAGCTATAAAATTAATTTATACGAACGCGTATATTTATTTTTATATTAAATTACTAATTAAACTACATCTAACACATAAAAATTTAATGCGAAGGATTTTGTTGTTTATCAAATCTTGGGGGCAATATGGAGAGTGCCACTCGTAACTCCTTTTCGACTATTAAACTGGCTTGATATTTGGTTTTCATTGCAGCTAGTGCCGAAAAGCCCGTTTCGCATAAATAAGACGTTACAAACGGTAGGAGTACTTACATTGCTTTGCAATACAAAGATTCATACTCTCCACTAAGATTCATCCAAAATTTAATTATGGTTTCATTTTGAAACTTTTGTTTTAGTGAGCTATCGCATGATAATTCTATCAATTTTTCTTTTTCGGTGGTTGTCAGCTCGAATTCATCTTCTTCATTGTAGTTAAATGGATTCTGTATCCACAAAAACTTTGAGAAATCAAGGTCTTTGAAATAATTGGAAAAATGCAGCACTAAACCATCCAAGTGGTCGATAAAAAGATTTTTACTTGCTTCAATATTGGCTGTGGCCCAGAAATCTTTGGAAAGTGAAAACATATCCAACTCATTCTTTTGTAAATTTGATTTCCATAACTTCAACTTTTTAATGAAAGCTTTTAATTTGTCTTTTTGAACAAGTGGATGTATTTGTGATACCTGCATTGATTTATTTAAACCGCACAATTTTCCAAAATATTCAACCAAATAGGCAAGTTTAACAATAAAATTATCGTTCGTCCACAAATGTGCCTCTTCGTGTTGGTTTTCTTTGAAAAAGGTTGCTATTTCTTCTTTGAGTTCAAACACCCCTTGAATAAATTTTGCACGGGATAGCCAGCGAACTTCACAATAATTCAAAAGTGAGGTATAATTAGCTTCCATAGGACATTGCTCTCAAAGGACTGTTCTTAATGTAGTTTATAATTTTTATAACTTTTGTAAAAATGCTGTTCTCATATTTTTTGACATATTTTCATATTTTTGCAATTAAATGGGCATATTTTTGCAATTAAATTGGCCTCGCTCATATTTTTTGACACTAGAGCTGCTCTGTGAAGCATGCAGTGCGTCCAGATGGCATGTGGTGCATTCTTTTTGACCAATGCTTGAAGACCTGCTTTGTGGACATTGAGTGAGCTCCGTCGTACACAGTTCAACGCAAGTATTCCACTTTATGTCGTTTTCTTCAAAAAAAAAACTGTCTATTATATTAATAATTTCAATGGATGTGCTCTTTCCAAGAATGGGTTTGCAAAATAATATATCTTTTAATATATTATTATCCGCGACATATCGAACATATGCAATTAAATGGGCATCTTTAGCTAAAACGGAGCGTTTGCAAAGGCGCAATTTTTAAAATCTTCCTCTCCGGATAATTTTTTATAGGAATTAAATGTACATATGTATATACATATATAAAAATGAAAGAAAAATAAAAATAAAAATTCATACATTGCATTTATACTGTTAAGCTACGATATGAAGTTTTATTTATTTGTTGATATTATGATATGAAAATTATTTTTTATTAAAAAGTTTTGGCGCCTCCCCTGGCAATAGTCCGCGCCTCCCCAGGGAGGCGCGCCTCCCAGTTTGGAAACCGCTGTGTTACAGTGAAAGCATATTTCAAGTGAAAATATATTTTCACCAATTCAAGCAGTGAAAATGTATCCAACAATGAATTATCAACGTTTAACTCTTTAAATTTAACCCTAACAACCCAATCTTAAATAAATAGGGCCAACCCTTACTTAACTTACATACCTATCCCAACCCTTGAATAATACCAACCCTAACAATCTAATCTTAAATGAATAAAACCAACCCTGAAAATGTAACTGGTTATGATTTCACTGAAACGTCAGTGAAAATATATTTTCACTTGAAATATAATTTCACTGTGACATTAATTCACGCATGCATATTTATCTACATATAATACCATTCTGCAACACTCTCTTCAGATATGAAGAGAAAACTGCTAAAAATCTATGGCTTCAAAACTGTCGAGATCATCTCCCCACCTATGTATATCTAAACAACGGATAATCGATTAACTCTCTCGCCATCCGGTTATCCGTCGTCGGATCTGCGTCCGGGAACTTGGGAACAATAAATTTTAATTGGGGACGCCAGCCGCTTTATTGGACGAGACAATTACACTACGGCGAGCCACACTTGCGCAACTCGTATATACATATGTATGTACATATAATATTATATGTACATATGTATATGTATACTATATATATATTTCGTCACCGACTAGCCGCGTCTCCAGGGCCGCCTCGGGCTTAACGGTAGCCCCGGCCAGAGCCGTCTACGAACATGATGCAACCATCAACGCGTTCGATGATTGAACAGGTGAATTTTTTCGAGATTGAGAGGTGATTTTTGTATCGGTTTAGATTCTAGGATATATTTAGAGTTTTTACCTTTTTACTAAGATAGTATATACATAAATAGGACATTTCAGCCATTTTCAATTTTATGAATGTATATAAGTATTATCTGAACTTGTTGCTGAAACACCACATGATTTCAGAACAATCTGATATACACTATTATGATTCCACCTAAATGAGAAATAATAGTTCTTGAAATCGCTTATATGGTAACTAATTAAATATTTAATATTAATTGTGATTGTATCTTATTAAATAATTTCTTAGTGTGTATGCTTCAATATTGCCAATAGATTTTTTAAAAATATAATACTTTAACACGGAAGTCTTGAAATGCTTGTGCATATGTAAAAGCAACGGTATCGGGACATTACAACGCATGATCATTTCATCGCGGGACAACTTTATCGTGATGGCATTTTATCACACAAACTTTTCATCACGGCAGTATTTTATCGTGTGGATATTTCATTTTACGGGCATTGCATCGCGGGGATAACTTGATAATGTTGTTTGGAATCATGGTTACTATTTTTTTTATTATGTAAAATTAATTGAAAACTTTCAAGTTTTCGATTATCAACAAAACAAAAAAACGCGGGGGGGGGGGGTCCACACCGGGTGATACCATTTTTGGGGTGACACCAAATTGTTCAAATTGAAAAACGCTAATTCGACATATTCGTTGTATGACACGCCTAAGCGCCTCATTGCAATGTCTGCATATATAAAGCTACCGCGACATCCGTCTGGTACAGTTATGTATATATATATATATACATATATATATATATATATATATATATATATATATATATATATATATATATATATATATATATATATATTTATTTATTTATTTATTTTTTCCGATCCTTGCAAAAAATTTATGTGTGATGACTGATATCAACTACGAATGTAATTTACTAAAAAATATATAAAAAAACCTTCATGGTCTAAAACGAAAGGACTCGGAGAAACTCCATAGGGAAATTGATAGGGGGTGGGGGGGGGGGGGAGACACAATTGTTTTACCGCACCTAGTGACACTACCCCTAGCGACGCCACTGAATGCGGATGCCTACATTTCAGAGTGCAGTTTTGACTAGGTAAAACTTGCATCAATGAATCTATCATTCGTACCGGTTTCTAATGCTCTCGACAAGTGCTCGCTGCTACTGTTATAAATAATTTAACGACAAGTGCTTCACCTCGATCACTAGGTACAATTGCACCGGATTACTTGAGAAAAACAAAAACACTAATCACGACTTTCCTTTTTTTGACTCTGTCTTTCAGATACGCCCCTGAGCAAAACGCCAATGGGAGATATGTACATACATACATATGTATGTATGTATGAACCACGCCTTCCATTGTCTAGAAGCCCACTAATAGCACTGCTATTATTTGTTCTCACGGTTAAATGTGAAAAGTAATACTTTGTAAATGTTATTAAATGCATATGTAGGTACGCATATTCAGCATGATTTGATTAAAAGTAAACAGTAAGGGTCGTAAGACGCCATAACTACGTACATATGTATGTATTTATGACCGCGTTCCTAGCAAGTTGTATGAAGATGTGAGAATATAGACTTACTTTTACATATGTAGTAAGATACAATGTAGTAACTTGTATCTTATTGTAATTCGTATTCGTCATATTGGTAAATGTGCTGAAATATATTGGACAAGTATTCGTTTTATGGCGACCCAAAAAAGTCAAAATTTGTAATTAATTAAACGTACATAAATCGACAAGAAACATCCATACAAAGTGAAAGAAATTGAAGCCAATCAATCGATAAGCCGCATTTAAAAATGTATAATTTAGTTGATATGGTTTTGCGCAAAAAATCTATGTCATTACAAAACAGCAATATTTCATTCCATTTTGTTATTACAATAACATGATGTAAAAATGAAATTTATTTAATACGATCGCTTGATGATTTGTGAGGAAAACCTTCAAAAATTTAAATTTATTATGTCGATCTGCGATTAATATAATTTTCTACTTTCATATCGCTATTACATTCTATTTTTTTTTCCAAAGACGTTATTAAATTGTAATAAATTACTTTATCAAAATAAATTAATTAGAAGCTAGATAGCGTTTTCGCATAATTTTTACATGGAAACTATTAGTGGAATAAAATACTGCAGTAAATTAGGTGCTATAATAACAACGTATGTCAGACGTAGTTAAAATTATATCTCAACAAAATTAAAAGCACATTTAATACATTCGTCATTAAGATGCATTCATCCAATGTGACCTGAATATAACGGGTACATAACTCTTTTATTGACGCATAACATTAATTAATAAATTTATGAAAATTATAAAAAATTCTCAATTGATTAAATGAGTGAAAGTTTTAATACCGAAAACAGTTCACATAATATTAAAAATAATAATAGAAAATAGTCAGATTATGATCAACATTCATACATACATATGTATGTACATATGAATGTTAATCAGGGGTTGGCAAAATTTAGCGACTCCGACTCCAGCTTTATTTTATGATTCGACTCCGACTCCAACTCCGACTCCAAACTCGGACCCCATTTTAGTTAAATGGATTTTCTTTGCCAACGTATAAAATTATTAGTAAGAAGAATAATAGTGATTTTCAAAATATAAAAAAAAAGAAATTAAAAGAAATCAATAAAAATTTAAGAGCAACCAAATTAATTGAATTATTGGTAATTAAATACGTATAAATATGTGTGTGAATTTCATACACAAACAAATCAATTTAATAAAAAAATGAGAATATAAAAAAAGTATAAGACAGAGGAAACATCGTCTTGACCAGAACACATCAAAATATGTGCAATTTAACGATTTTATTCATAACTAGCTGAACCCGGCATGCATTGCAATGCCAGAATAAGGCATGCAATTCCCGTTCCCGTTCCCGTTCCCGTTTCAAGTGATAGTTGGAGCTTTACTAAAAGCCGAAAGTCTCTTCAAACCAACTAGGATCGTGGTTACCAACAAACACATTTCCTTGAATACACAATAGGGTTTCAAACTTTCGCGTCGGATAAGTCATAATTAAGAATATTTTCATTAAGAGGTTTTTTATCACAGTAATCTTCCCGGACATGCATAAAACAAATCCTGGAAGTTCCATCGTAATCGGTTGAGTGGTTTAGGAGCCTATACGAGACAGACAGACAAAAGACATCCAATTTTATATTATTCATAATGTAATTTAAATTTATGATTTTTATAAAGAAAATATTAAATTACAATTTATTAGTCGATTTACTTCAATAAAATTAGAGACTTTAGTTGACGCATACCGTAATACTATTAATTAAAAATAATAACAATAACAAACAAACGTCAACCGTAAACGTCAAATAGAATGTCGGCGGGCAAATTACAAACGCGTCTTACACGATATATTTGCACCATCGTAATGGCGGAGGCTCCATTTACTTATATTGATGACCAAAATGAGCAATATGGCAAAGTATGAAAACGATCGGATAAGAGATAAAAATGACCACTAACACGAAAGCCATGTGAAACGTAAAGGAGGTATGTAAAAAGGAGTCGCAGTCGGTTGATTTTTTCCACAGCCCTGATCTGATGTAAAGCATTCGCGCATTGTATAGCTACATTATAAAGCTACCTGTCGATACAACGATCATATATAAATTTTAATATTATATTAATACTGGACATGTGGGTGTTATCTTTGTTGTTATTATCGGAACATTTTGTAACACTTTTATTTTATATTTTATTTTAACTACTCATCAAAAATCACGGCTTGCGGTACCGCCTCTACGCACACTATAAAAATGGCCTCAAGGTAAAAGTTTACCGTTTATCTATTGCTATTATTAATTTTTTTTTTACATATTAAAGGCCGACTCGTTATGCGTTAGAATTTCAGAGGCGAAAAGTTTTGACAGTAATCCTGGTATAGTGGGCTCAACACGTCGTTGCGAGAGAGATCTCGTTTTTGTATGTGAACTTGATGTACAGGTGACTTTTACCTGACGTAACAATCACTGGCCGAAATTTAAAGCTTTGTCCACGGTAACCTTCGATTTAATTGACAAGCGCTGATCGCAATCGTCGCTAAAAATGAAAAAATATGCCAAAAATTGCACAAAAACTCAATATGTAGGTTTCTATGTGGAATTCCTACAGTATATGTATATTAACGATTTCGCTTGTCATTTGCATTGAGCAATTTGTGCCTCATTTATAATGCAATACTAAATCATTATAGCGTTGTGTGAAGTAAAAGGTGCATTTGTGATACGACACGTTTGTTTGTTTTGTTTATGAATCACGAATTTATGACCGGATAAATATTGGTTACAATTTAATGCATTTTTTTGCATGTGTATTTCAACTACGCTTCTTAATCAAATTTTCTTGTGCAACACCTTTTTTTAGTCATGAAATAAAAACCCAATACTAGACAGTTGTTGACATTGCGTATAAAATATATTGATCTCTATTAAACGTGGAAACTCATGAACATTCGATTGTATTTTTGATACAGACTTAATCGTTAAAAAATGCATAATATTACTCAATTCACTTACTACATAGTACATTTAAAGAACATAATCGATTCTATCAAACCTAATTAAAAACAATAAAACAATAGTATTTATAATGACTGTGTAATCAATGTATTGCTCGCGTGCTTTCGTTGATAAAAGGTGTATCGCAAAACCTTTTAAAAAAATAAAATGAATGTACATTGCCTTCAGAGTGCAGTGGCACTAAAATCAGGTTTTAATCTGCATTTAATTGGGTGTTTATTTTGCAATTATTAGTGGGGTGCGACAAAGAGGAACGTATCTGATGATCGTCGTAGCGAGCGAGACAGTTGCCTAATCGACAAAAGAATCTTTTAACCCTCAATGGCGTGTACGATTTAATTCAATTTCGCATTCACGAGCACCCATCATAATGTCATAAATTGAAACAGAGAAAAATATTTCAACTGCCCTTACATATGTAAATGTATGTGTATGTCATATTATAATGACTTTCGAATACATAATATGTAAGCCAGAGGCAGCAATCGATTTTACTCACAAGCTGCAAGCGAAATTGCAGTGCTTTGAATCATAATAGAAATTTATGGGGAGAAATTTTATTACAATAGAGTGAAAGGTCCATTGCGTCAATTCATCGCAAATAACAACGTTTTATTGCAATTTTCAATAAATAACTTTTACCTTTGTTGCGGAAACAATTAAAACAAAATTTAAATATTATACGATAGCTTCTATTATATTATTACTCGTAATGACATTGGCCATAGCTGTACAAATAATTTTCAAAACCGATTTCTAAAAACTATTTAGCCTACAAATACCATCTTAAATAAAAATACTTTAAAGATTTTCTATTACATATTTCCCATATTAACTAATGAAAAATCATCAAATTATCCATCAAAATTTGATCCCGATTTATCGATTTACTATATGTACATACATACATATATGGTGCAATGAATAGTTTAAATACGCAATTAATTGCTTATGGATTTAAGCCTTGTTCTTTTAAAGTTAAATTTATTAATTTCTTAAAAATCATGATTAGATACTTTTTAATATTTTAAAACTATTTTTTATTAAATTAAGTTTCCGTGTCCATATATAATATGATATCCACAAAGGATTATTCAAATTTCATTAAAAGATTATTCAAAAGGTAGTAAGCGATTTATCATTCAGATTTAATGTTCAACTATCAAACAAGATACTAACTTTTCATATAGGGTTTAATGAAATTAATGCACCATCGCTATATTTTATGCATATGTATAACACAACATGTACATATGTATAACACAACCATTTTATTTTTCCCATAAAGAAACTAATTCATTAACAGTGATTCGCATGTAACGTACATATGTAGATTTTCAGTGGAATGGAATTTTAATAGTATGCAGGAACTCTTCGGAATTGCCTTAACAACGCAGAAAAACCATATTTTTCCAGAGACGTTAATTGAAATGTCTTAAATGTGACGACGATGGATCCGCGATTGACAGGGTCTGACCGCGTATGGTTGAAGAAGAGGAAGAGTTGTGAAGAAAGTGCGTTGTCGGTGTCACGTACGTGGCCCTCTGGTCAACTGGCTTGCCAGTACATATATTACGGTACCCGGACTCCAACCGGACGATTGGCAACCGGTTCGGTAACTGAACACTTTAACATGTATGCATTTTTAATAGTCGTCGCTCGTTAAATTGACCAGACGGGCACCGCAACGACCGCACCAGATTTCGCATCATTTTTCCTGAATTTCCAGTGTAGACAATTGCTCGAACCGGCTTGTGTAGGGTTGAATTTTGTAGTATACTGGAAGAAAACGGTTTTAACAATTTTCAAATGAATGCTTTATGTATGTACATACAATGGTACATACATACATATGTATATCAAAAAGTATGACTAATCGCAGTCATACTTTTTGATATACATGCTAGTTTTCTATGGTTACGCTATGGCCAGCTAGTTTTCTTTTATACTGTGAAAATAATTTTCGAGTAAAGATTTTCGGGTTCGAATTTTTGCATGAGCACAAAACTTCATCTATTGTTAATACGTATATGTACATAGATCATTTGCTTATTTTATATTGGATAAAGTCTGCATAAGATAATTTAAACAAAATGAAAAAGCCGATATTTGCCTGCTTCTTGAAAGTACATACCTTACATGTATGTACATAATTTCAATAAAATAAGAAACATTAACTTATTTTTATGTCATTCAATATAAAATATTCGTACATAATGAGAATGAAAAAAATTTAAACAACAAAAAACAAATCCAAATATTATATTATCATTCTCTTTTAAAATAAAGTAATTTGACTAATATGAAACAATTTGTAACAACACAATTTGTTCCGATTACTTTCTAAACGTTCACAAAAAAATTGTCTGACAATCAACAAAAAGAAGTCATGGTTAGAAACTAACAAAAAGCTACACAATCTGCGCATGCTAATTACGACTAATCGATCACGTTGTCAAAATCTTTTAGTCTGCACTTTCTAAAACCTTCGTTTGTAATCTTAAACAAAACCATTGAATACCTAGACATTGATCCTGACTAAATCTAATAAATTGACTGAAAATATTTCCTAGACAGTATGTACATATGTAGATATTGTAGCCTTACGATAAAATTTAAAATTTAGACAATTATTGATATTTCATATTTTGATCGCATGTGATGAAAGTCATATACGTAAAAGAAAACTAATGTTTTTAAATGAACAGTGAATTGTTTCGAATAATTTTTCATATAAATTTGATTGAGGGATGTTCACATTGTGTGTTCGAGACAGCTCTTTAATGTGTACCTAATTGACGCGACGAACTCGCCGACACAATTCACCTGCAATCGCGCCGCATTCCGTTTGCACTTGCACCTACATAACTAGCGCGCTGCATCTCCACAGGCTCTCAAACGTTTTACCGTCTCTTTTTTTCCCTTTTTATTAGAAAATCATCAGACACGCAAAAATTCCCTTTTACCGAGCGAGCTCCCTAATCACCGATACCGAGAGAATGACTTCGTCGCCCACGCGCTCACCACCGATGATTGTAAATTGTGTGCGGAGTTCGCGGCCCGCGGCGACCGTCGATAATTCTTTGTTCGTACAACCAGCTCGTAAGTGCTGTCTTTATGCCAAATCAAAACTGGAAGCTTCTAGTCATCACGAGCTCGTTTCATTCACTTTGAAACCTAGCCCGAAGGGCTTTGTCTTCTATTCAATATCCGGTCGTTAGAGACTGAGCGTGCTCCGCTACTGCACTTCGCTTGACACGGTCTGACCTGATTCTGAAAGCGATAATTTTAAAACAATTGCAAGTCTGATAATATATAACCTTTGGGAAATAGTTTCGCTTTATCACCGTTTAGATGGGACTCGACGATGACCGTTTACCACGATGACGACAATGAGCCGAGGTTTTCGCATACAAATTTACGTCGAGTGCTTTTCTTTGGCAGCGAAAAATGTTCGGGTATCTAATATTTATTTAATCGCTAAACAAAACATACTTTAGCCGTGTATTTATTTAATTAAATCCTGATTTATATTATTAAAAGATAAATCTAAAAAAAAATAATTCAAAATTTTTGAATTTTGAGTTAAAAATAATAAGACTATATTTATTTTCTTCATATGTCAAGAACTATTGTGATTGTTTTAAAAAGCAAATACTGCGCAATATCTAATTGATGCTTGCCGTTTTTATTAATTATATATTAGATCAAATTTGCACTTCGATAAGATGAAATTATCCATCATTTAAAGCTAAAGAGAATTACAAAAGGACAAATAAAATAAGGATATGGCTATTTGTAGATACATTATCGACGAATTATAGACCATTTGTAGATACAGTATCGACGAATTATTGACCATTTGTAGATACAGAATCTACGAATTATTGACTATTTGTTGGTACAGTACATATGAAATATTATCAAATGACACGTCTTTTTAACGGCAACCAAATGTCAAATGATAGACAGTTAGTGCAAAATTGTCCAAAATTCGTCGATACTGTATCAATAAATAGCCACAACCATAAAATAATACGTCAACGCTTGCGCTTTGGTTGTCAGTGCGTATGACGTACAATCACCGTGACGATATAATTATTTTATAAACATGTGTAAGTATGTATGTATGTATGTTCATATACCATTCATTATCTACTGCTAGATGAAATTTTCTCCAACAGGCTTCCATTTATTTGTCTCTTTTTTCTCATCCATCTCACCGTACACATTTTTTTAAATTTAGTCCACCCGTCTGCCTTGCCGCCTTCCTTTCACTCTTTTATATTCTCTCGGAACTTCCTCTGTCCACTTTTCATCCATTCGATCCAGAGAAGATCCAGAATATTTGAATATTCACCCGATTTTCAGCTATACGAATATTCGTTTATACTATTTCGAATGAAATTTGAAATATATCTTAAAATGAAAAGAATTGTACACTTGAACAATACACATAGGTAGTCATTTTCTCTTTCATTATATCAGATCGACCGTTCATATAAATGTAAAGGCGGCCGAAAGAAATAAGAATTGAAAAAAATATATTACTAAAAAATATGAAACAAAACATCGTGCTTTTTATAATTCATTTAGGTTTTCTTTTTGTATTCCTACTTGTGAATTGCTGTTGCAAGTTACAACTTGTAACACACCCGAACTATAATTCGGGGAAATAATAGGATAATAGGCATAGCATCGGTCCGCATAGAAATAGATCTTTTATTTATTTTATTTTTTATTTTTACATACATACAAATATACCGATGCGCCTTCCTGGCCAATTACAAACAATGCAGCATTTTTATTACGTAAATCGCTGAATTACGAGATATTGAAAACTTGAAATTAATGAGACATGTTTGAATTTTTACATACATTTTATTTTTTATTAATCATAGTGTATATTATCATATAGTGGTGACATAGTAGGTTTTTAGCCAATTTAATCAGGAACCGTTTTAACAATGAAATCAGAAAAATTGGCTCTGATAGGAAACGATCAACCCGGAGTCACAAATATCCAAGTCTGACCAGCAGCATTACAGAATAAATTCGTTTCAATCGAGGTCGATCGGGATCGGACCCGGCGTCCTCCCGGCGCTTAACAAAAGCCCTACCACCTAGCCAATGCTGATTCTATTATCTATGCTCTATTATTATTTATTTTCTATTATCTTTGCGACTGCCAAATTTGACTATTGGTTGGTCACAGTGGTGTAGTAGGGCCAGGTCGGGGCAGGTCACCGCCCTGGCTTTTTGATTAATATGAAAATTGTTTTATGAGTAAAATTAAAAAAATATGTTGGCTAATATTAATAACACTTGAGACGAGAAGAATAAGAGGCGACTTAATCGTAGTCTTTAGAGGTTACACTCTCAGACTCCAAAAAGAAAAATCAAATAAATTGATCAGAGATTCCTTCTTTTCAAACAGAGTGGTTAAAGTTTGGAATAATCCAATTCTGAAAACCAAAATATTTTTAAAAACAAGCTAGAAGTCTTTCTTAAACTCTTATCATTTTTGTGATTCTTCTTTTTCAATATCTTTTCTATATTTTTGTTTTCTTTTAGTTATTATGTTGCTTATTATTATGAAGTTTTTAGAAGATATAAAAAAAACATCATAATTTCAACAAGAATATTTGGTAATTAGCATTTGATTTTGAACTACCAATATTAGGATTCATATTTTTTAAGTGATGAAAAAAGAAGGGGGGGGGTCATAAAAATTAAATACCGCCCGGGTTCTTTTTTATTTATCACTACACCGCTGGTTGATCATCGAAAGAACTAGATGTGGGATTGAGCGTAAAAACCATAGATCTAGAATAACCTAGATATGGCATTACATACAAATTTCGTTGGAGATCTTGTCGCCACTAACTGAGGGGTGCGGGGGGAAGTTGGAAAAAAAAAGTTTTTTCTCTACGACGCAGCGGTCGGCGTTTTTTTCACTTCCCCCCGCTAGTTAAATCCCCCGCAACCCTCAGTTAGTGACGAAAAGATGAAAAGATCTCCGCATATCTATCGACAAGATCTCCGCAATCGACCTTTCCTACTTAGAAGCTACTAACCTACTGAGAGAAAAGTGTGCATGCGCCATGTATTTTGCATGCGCCAAAAGGGAGACCAGTATAAACCGTGAGGGTGGATCTATGTATTATACATCTATGGTAAAAACACTATATGTATATTCATGAATGAACTTGAAAGCGGTCCTGTTCAGAACTAAACGATTTTTCTGTATTTATGATTAATTTTTATTCTGATTGAAATTTTCAACATTATATTTGGACAATATTCACATTGCTATGGCCACTCCCCACCTTAATGAATGATAAATTTATGTATAAATAGAGGGCTACCGGCTATTAGTGCTATCGCTGTGTATAGTATGTATAGCTGTTATCATTAGTATTAGCTCAGTGATGTGACTAGTCACACATCACCACACGACCGGCAGTCCCTCTTCCACCTTGTAGCAAATAAAGGAAAGTACAATCAAAGAAAGGAGTATCATTAATTATTGCCAAACACATTATTCTCCAATATTTCTCACACAAGGTAAGTTTTTTGCACTACATACTCGCATGCACTTATTTTTTCTTTTTTTTTTAATAATATGATTTATACAAATGCTAATAAAATTAAAGAGCAGCCGATTTAAGTTTGCACACAGGCGGCCGAACTCCTAGGCGTAACGCTGCCACCAGTCCATATTTAGAATCAATACTTCACTTGTGTACATTCATATGTAAACTCAAAAGCAAATAAAAACACGGAAAAAGCACCGAGAGCATTGAGGAGCCCGCAGTTGAAAGTTGCACGTTAATCCGCGGTCGGCGATCCTGATGAGTTACAAGAGACGTCACCATCGTCATTGCCCCGAGGATGCACCGAGGAGGATAAGGATGAATCGGTGCCGCCGATGGCGAAGATTGCGCCCCGTCAGTTGTTGCGACTGATTGACAAAAAATCGGTTGTTGGCTGCCATGTATCGGCGGTCAAAACGCGCGCGTTCCCCGTCCTCAATTAGGCCAATAAGCGTCCATCTTCCGGCCATAAACGCTATTCAGTGTTGGCAGCCTTCGGTTACGGCACGACAATACATAAATATCGGTTAAATATTGACCGCGAAACCGACGGCCAATACAAACTGACCCCCGAGACACGCGAAGAGTCGATACTCTACCACAAGTTTAATCTTAAGCTTCTACATATGTACGTACTAAACAAAATTTATACACCTACATATGCACCTAAACTAATCGTGTAAACTTCGACGTTTTAAAATTCTATTTATTTATTGCATCGTGTTTTCTACAGCATTAATTGGTGAGATTAAGCTACTAACTTATCTTTCGTGGGTACATGTTACAGTCCAAATGCAAGTACAAGTTCACTCTGGTTCCTTCGTGAACATATATACATATGTACTAGTTAGTTTATCTATATTTTGTATTAGTGTTAACAGTCAAATAGACTGCCATCAGGTATCGCATTAAACGGAAATGTCAAAACTATTGAGCTGTCAAAACCTTTGAGATCTCAAAATGCCAAGTATTTGAAATAGGAAATCCTATGTAAACCGCATTACAACGTTGTTGTAATTAGCACATTCTAAAGAAAAATACTATTTTCTCTTTACTAATTTATTAAACTACATCATCATCATCAACAGCCGGGGCTCACCAACACGCTTCCACTCGTCTCTGTTTTGTGCAATTCTCGTCCATCTCACCCCACACATTTTCCTAATTTCGTCTACCCATCTTCCCTGCGGTCTTCCTTTTATCATTTTGCATTCACTTGGGTACCATTCTAGAACTTATTTTGTCCACCTTTCGTCCATTCTTCTAGCCACGTGGCTCACCTATTGCCATTTCAATCTCTTCACTCCATCCACTATATCTACTACCTTTGTCACACTTCTCACCCACGTATTCAGCTTCCTGTTTTTCATCGTTATGCTAAGCATTCAGCGTTCTATACTTCTTTGAGTGCATTGGACTTTTTGTAGCATCTGGGCGTTCAATCTCCAAGTTTCACATTCATACGTCGTCACTGTCAAAACGCATTGATCGAAGATCTTTTTATTCAGCAAAGTGACATTTTTGATTTAAAATTAACATGCATTCGTCCAGATGAACTCCATTCTAATTTCATACGTCTCTTTATTTCTTCTTCTTTACTACCGGACATGTCTATTATTTGACCTAAATATAAATAATTATTTACTACTTCTAATATTTTATCATCTAATGCAGCGGTTCCCAACCTGTGGTACCACTTGATGGTACGCGGTTGATGGTTGGTGGTACGTGAAAAAAAAATTAGCAATGGCGGACATGCAGGAATGTATGATTTGCAATCATAAAAATAGAAATAATTTTTATATAATTAATAAACCTTAAAATTAAAATTAATAAATCTTAATTAATCATAGTCGACGAAAATCTGGCAATCGATACGTTTTCCTCTGATCCGGCATGGATTTTGGAGTGCATTATATCGCTCCAATAAATAAATAACTTGAATTTGACACTTGAGAACCGCTCGATAACGATCTTTAATGCTGCAGATAAAATTTAAAGTATGATTAGAAACTTAGATTTTTGGAATCTATGTATCGAAAATGATCAAACTGAAGTATGTATTTGAAAATTTACATAATTTCTTATCTGAAAACGAGATCAATATGTCTCGGTATATTCGTGAAAAAATAATTGAACTTAAGTGCTACCCCAAACCTTAAGAAGCAAACAATTGGATTTCAAACCCCTTTGATAATGATCATTTTCGCAGAGCTACGTAATTATCAATCAAGGAAACTTTCAAATTATAGTATTTAAAAACTGAATTCAAAATAAACAAGATTATTAATTTTTGACTATGAACAGCTTTCTGACATAGTGCTTAAATTTCCGTCTTAAATTTAGCACTGAACTGGTTGAGAAAGCTTTCTCTTCATATATTTTAATAAAAGAAAAATAGATATAGAAATAGATTGAATGCAGCTCCAGAATTAAGGGTACATCCAATTTTTTAAAACTATGTTCCTTGAAACAAGCACAAGTACATATCTCATTAAATATATTTTGTAAGGAGATTTAATTAATGAAAGAAAATATATTATAAGTACTTTGTAATTTGGTGTTTTTATTAAAAGCATTTATCAATAATAGAAGTATGACAAAATAGTAGATAAATATATTAAACTTTGAGCATATTATAGTTGTGACACATAACATTTTTTCCACAAAATTTCTTAACAAAACAGATCTATTGCGTCTATCCTGCCTTCACATTCCTTACCATGCAAATACTATATATGTAATTACACTCGCTAAAACAAATTTCATGAAATACAATCATTTAATATGGTTGTACAATTTAGCGTTATGTACTACCAAGTAGTACGCGAGTCAAAAAAGGTTGGGAATCGCTGATCTAATGAAATGCTATCAGGTATGCAATAACTATTGAACATTATTTTCGTGATATCTACGTTATCTACGTCTTTCATTATATTGATATAATCTATAATTTATGCGTCCTTTTAACAACAGACCTACAATAGTAAGTTGACTAAACATACATACATACAATATTGCGATTTATGTTTGAATAAGTATTTAAATTCATCTTTATTCAAATCTCATTGGAATCAATTTAAAAATAAATAGCGACTTATTTAATTAAATACAACAAATAATGAAAGTGAATTTTAGTAATAAATACGTTTTAAGGTTATTTACATTTCCTCGTCTGTATTCAAGCGTATCAAAATAATGTATTATACCAACAGTAGAGTATCTTTCCAATGTGATGGTTCTTCAAGGATTGCTGTCTTTCAATGTATTTTCAATGGACAATGTCCAACAGATGTCACGGCTACAAATGGCGAACAAACAGCGACCGAACGCTGAATCGAACCGCAAGTAAATTAGGGTAGTAACCACCATCATTCGATAATTTCCCCAACATTATATTACATACATATATTGGAGAGCAGTAATGTGACAGCGAATGCAGTCTCCGGAATAATTGCAAGTGGCGAAAATACAATTTTCAACGCCTTTAAAAAGTTACAAAAACAAAATCGACCGATGAACGACATACATACATAGTATATGTATGATATACAATCACACATCTATTCACAATAATTGTAAATACATTGAGTACATTTATGAATACTTTTTTCGGGGAAAAAAAGTAAGCTCCTTTTCTAGTGTGAATTGTAATATAAAATATGCCTTCATGGGAAAATGGGTTTTTAGAGTGAACGAAACATTCATATGTATGTACTTATATCTAGTTGTATTTGTAAGAATGTAGCAGCGGTGTTACACAGTGGGCGATTTTTAAAAAAATATACTGCTATCGGATTAATTTTCTTTATATTACAGTTGCGTAATAACAAAAGAAACAGTGCCGACTGATTAGCTATGAATAATAGTGTGTACGAATTAAGTATTATTCTTTCACAATTAAATCGATTCATCTATTAAAGGAAAGTAATTGGTAAATTTAGATATCTCTAAATCCAATCATGTTCTAATCATACGAAATTAATGGTTTTTCCCAATTGTTATATTAAAATTGAGATAATAAGCACTACAAAATTGAACAAGCGAATCGTGTGTTTTTTTCTTGTAATTAATGCACACAATGGAAATCTTATCATTATACCTTAGATATTCAGATCAACTTTTAATTAGAAAGAATGTAAGAATTATATATATATATATATATATATATATATATATATATATATATATATATATATATATATATATATATATATATATATATGAATATATACATATATGTATATATAATTTAGGAACCGTCTTAAATATTTCACTTCATATTTTCCAACTGTGTAATTCAGTTTATTGTAGGTACCATCAATATGTAAAAAAGCGTATATTAAAATAATGATGAACAAACTTCGGATTGATTATCTATATTCTATGTACATATATATCGAATCGAATTAATAACATATTTTTTGTAAAGAAAACTGATTCAAGGTCCGCTAATTTTATAATTATATCATCGTGTATAATTGGTGGCAATCTGAACCTCTTTCAAATTTTGTATGAGAAAAAGGCATTCGGTACATCTTAGGTCCGAGGTCCATTAGAGAGACGCCACTGACCTCCAGCGATAGCCAACCATCGTTGCGTAAAAGATACACCTACATCCTCCGAAACTAATGTTCCAAGTCGCGATAAAGTCTCTTGAGTCCTCGGGCCGCGAGAACTAGAAGCCGTTCTCTTACCGGTCAGGGTACTATATTCGACTGTCTCTTTCGTTCTCGCCTTGTGCTATTGAGAATGAGAGGGATAAAGACAAATTGTCGCATCCCTATTTGGACAATATGTTGTTATTATGCAAATGAAGTCGAGAGATCGGATCCACTTTTAATACATCAATTAGGGCTGCCACACAACTCATCATACGTATATGAACTATCTGATACTAATTAAATCGACCTCTTCATTGTACGTATGCGAAACTCCATCGTAAGAAAACTTAAAATTAAATTTAATTCTAATATTTTACTTTTTGATAAATACACTTTCTGTTTGGAGCCATTATACGTACGCATATGTAATATTATGCGAAAAGCACATTTCTTCAGATTAAATGGTTTAATCAATTCCTTCTCAGGATAATGTGGTGTCCCTGTTAGGCTTTTTACGTTTCTCGGTTAAAATTTTATCTCAGTTTTATTGTCTTCTTGATGATGATGGTGTATTTGTTACAATCAACCGGCGACGACTGGAAATCTCGAATGTATCGAATAAAGTCATGGAATTTACGACCTAGAGGCCACAATGTATGGTGTTTATGGAATAATTTCGACTGAAAATTTTTGTCGGCATTGTTTATAAGATGACATCTTTTTGTGTCCAACAAATATGACATGTAATAAATTTTTTTTTTATTTAAAAACATGCCTCAAAAATTTTCATTGACTTTAAATGAAACTTCCTTGATGATATTTTATGTACATTGAATGATAGTCAACTTTTTATCAAAGACTTGTTCTGTAACACCAATACTAAAATGTATTAAAAATTTTCCCATGTCTAATTATTACTATTATTAAAGAAATTTGTGTCAAATAAACTGTATTTGTTTCAAATATTTGGCGAAAGGTTTGTACATATGTAGATTTTACGATAGTAGTTTTGCTAATTGGGAAATGATTTATGGTTACATCAAATATTTTAACGCAAATTTATAATTCCGTTTGATTTATATCGGTAGTAAAATGGATAATATAATAAAACAAACTTGTACAGAATTAAATCGTATTCAAATTGATCAATCTATAATATACCTAATAGGCAAATTTTCTTGAAAAATTTAAGCTCGTATAATAATATATTCGTTTAACAAATCTATAATGGAAAGATCGTGTGAACGACTCGTATCGTATCGTTAAAAATTACGTTTGAAATTGTTTTCAAAAACGATTAAATAAAAGCAAAACAAAAAGAACCATATGAAATACAGTGTTGGCACGGCTCTTCTTACTAAACGGGTTCTTTTCTCATTTACCTGCGAGATGCGGCCGGTATCAGTTTTTAAATGAACCATTAAGTACAATGAAATACAGAGCTGTCGTCTTGGACAATCTCAAAGACAATAGAACGGGTCTTTCACGTTCGTCTCTCGGCTCTTTTGAGGTCATCCGGAGTCTTTTCGAGGTAACTCCTCTCCGACGAGAGAAAGAGAGAGACCCAACGGTTACAATTAACCGCGACCCGACGATATGCTAATGCACACAAATAATTGATACCACATACAAGCGTATTTACATATCCAAAAGTAAACATTTCACAATACATACAAACATATTTATACATATATGCATATACATACATATATATATATATATATGTACATAGGTACACATGAAAAAAAAAAAATCGGGTGTGACCAACCCATGACTTTATCTATGTATTTGAGGAATATAAGAAGGTTACAAAACAAAATTCGATATTGAACTAATAACTATGATAGTGATACAAATTGAGCGCAAATATATGCAAATACTTGCACAAGACAAAATTTCTACTTCCGGTTGGCGGATTTTGTTCAAATTTTTTTAATTATTTAAAATCAGTATAATTATTATACACATTTAATATCAAGAGGATAAAAATAATTTAAAAGGTCAAAATAAAATAATGAAATATTGTTTTAAAAACAAATACTACTTCCGGTTTACAAATTCTAACCAAAACGTTACCAAATCTAAGTTAGTACATAAAGAATACAAATATAAATTTTCAGCTTAATACGTTCAGGGGTGTGGACAGGATCCAGGCGACAACATTTTTGACCTTTCTAATAGGAGAAAATCCCACTTCCGGTTCATTAAATTTGATGGTTTTATTTTTTATTTTTACTTAAAATCACTATCTTTATTATACACAATATATATCAAGACGCTTAAAGTAATTTAAAAGGTCAAAAAAGTAATGAAAAAATAATGAAATATTGTTTTTAAAAAAAATACTACTTCCGGTTTACGAATTCTGACCAAAACATTACCAAATCTAAGTTAGTACATAAAGAATACAAATATAAATTTTCAGCTTAATACGTGCAGGGGTGTGGACAGGATCCAGGCGACAACATTTTTGACCTTTCTAATAGGAGAAAATCCCACTTCCGGTTCATTAAATTTGATGGTTTTATTTTTTATTTTTACTTAAAATCACTATCTTTATTATACACATAATATATCAAGACGCTTAAATTAATTTAAAAGGTCAAAATAAAATAATGAAATATTGTTTTTAAAAAAAATACTACTACCGGCTTACGAATTCTGACCAAAACGTTACCAAATCTAAGTTAGTACATAAACAACACAAATATAAATTTTCAGCTTAATACGTTCAGGGGTGTGGACAGGATCCAGGCGACAACATTTTTGACCTTCCTTCCGGATGCTTCCGGAAGGGAAAAAATCCCACTTCCGGTTTATTAAATTTAGTAATTTTTTTTTATTTTAATCACATTGATACAAGAATTATACTTGCATTTTTTTGTGAAGACCACACATATTTAAGGGGTCGAAAAAAATAGTGGAAGAAAAATCGAACAAGAGTAAACTGCCACTTCCGGTCGACGGACGCTTACCAAATTTTATACATAACTTGGTATTGAGCTTAAACTGATCGATATGAAATTTCAGTTCGAATAATCAAAAGGCTTTTGAGAAAAACATAAAAAACCTCGATTCTCTAGAGTAAAAGTACTACTTCCGGTTCAGATAAAAATATTTAAAAAATATAAAATTATAAAAATTATTATTTCTGTAAAAAAATTCATATGTAAAAAAAATTCAGTCCGATTCAGTTAGTAGTTTGGGAGAAAATCGAATTCAAAAACTTAAAAAAAAGAGGACACCTATAAGGGGAGGTACCATTTCCGGTCAACTTAAAAATTTCGACGTGTCGATAAGAATTTCAGTAACCGATACTAAGTTTCGGTTTGATAGGACTAACGGTGTTGAGAAAATCCCCAAAGTACACAGACACACACACAGACACACACAGACACACACACAGACACACACACACACACATTTTTTCTAGATCATGAAAACGTGATCAGTAATCGATTCGGAGTTCGAATCAGTCAAAATCTCGAGTTCGAATTTTCGCATGATCACAAAACTTAATCTATTGTTACTACGTACATAGATAAAGTAACAATTATATCAATATGACAAATAAACCATGTGGTATTATGTTTACGACATAATACCACAAAACAAAACAAAAATCGAATACTGTTGAATAATTGAAAAATTTGTGGCATTTATAATTGTGGAGGAAATAGTCAAAATTCAAATAAACTTGGCACCTTTAAAGACAATCTGCAAATTAAATATTATTTACCCTTATGTTGCCTTTTAATATGGGTGACCATACGTTCCATTTTTGCCGGACCAGTACCGTATTTTTAGATGCTTTGCGGTCGTCCCGTCGATTTCGTAAGATTGTTTGATTTTTCCCGTTTTGTCCGTCCACTGACCGATGCACAAAAGAACTTTCGTTATTGTTTTTATTTCCACATTTTTTCAAATCAATTTGTTTCCCAAAAACAAATATTAGTAAATTAACATACAATATATTCAATTTAAATATTTTATAGCATGGCTCATTTTACATGTTTCTGAAATAAAAATAGCTTTTTGCTATTATTTTCATCATAATCATTTTTAAATTACTGTACAATACAATATTATATTATATTTAATATTTTATCTTGTGTTATTTATTCTTGTAAAATACATTCTTATAAAATATTTTTTTACTTAACAAAAGAAAAGATGAAAATTAAAGAATTAAAAATTTTCCATTGCATATAATTAATTTTTGGAAAATTTGTAGCTATTGTATTTGTTAATATTACACGCTTACGAAAAAACCAGTCTGCGGTGCAAAAACATCGGTTATAATATGTATATTATTTTTTTATCTTCTTTCTATTTTCTTTGTACACAAGACTTGTACATTCTGAAAAAATATACAATTCCTTGAAAATATTAATGGTTATTAGAATTAAAAACTATACATTTTGGGACAATTTTTTTGGAGAGCGCTTTGAGTCCTGGGATTACCTGGTTACCCTACTTATAATATGCTAAATTTTAGTTAACCAATTTTCCAACATATTTTCCACGAAAGTACTCACATACATACATCACATACAAAATTACAAAAAACTGTAGCATAAAAAACATATTATTTGAGATTGGTATTTAGTAAACTTATTTCATCTTTAAAACATTTAAATTTCTACCTTTATTTTCAGATAGTTAAGTAGTCGAAAAATGAGGATTGGATTGTGAAATTTTGAGATAGATATCTTGATTGACCCATTTTCAATCACGTAGATAATTTTCAGCACTATTTTCGTGATAACTGGTTTTTATTTATTATTTTTTTAATTTCATAAGTGTTAATAATCATAAAATCTAAAATCAAGAATGGGCAAATGGAAAATTAATTGCTAACACCATTGGACCTAATATCTAGAGCTGACAAGAGAAGGAAAAATCCTCGAGGCCCTGATTAAGGAGAAAATCATAACAAGAATATATGAAAGAAAACTATAATACATGATTAAAAACCGACCGCAAATAACGAATCTACATATACATACATTCGCCAAATATCTCACATATGTACATATTCATTAAGGGAGTTCTAAAAATTTGTTTTTGCCTGCGGTGCATACTTTTTATTTTATAATTATTTAACACGTCGAAAAATGAAAGTATATTATTTTCGATATGCTAAAACAAGCCCCCCCCTCCCCCTCATACCTAACAAAAATGGTACATTATCATTGTATTTCCAGGGCTTGAGTTCACTCTAAGCAGTCGTGTTAATATCAAAATCTGCATATACATATTTAAAGGAAATATCGATTGTCGAATGTGGGGTCCTCGCCAGAGGGTTCTTCTTTCAGTGGTGTGACGGCCCCGCGGAAAGATCTCACCGGCATTCGATTCGATTCTCAGCTTGTATTAACAATGTTTTAAAAACAATGAAGGCTCTCAAGGCAGGCAGGCAGGCAGGCAGGCACAACAGATAAGAGAGCGGTTAACGGCGGGGCCTGAAAGTGCATTGTTTGACTTCGCGGCCCCTTAATCGAACAATAGTAAGTCGAGATTGGCCATGATTCATCGCGGGCCGCAAGAGGGCCGGCCATTGTTTCGTCAATCACACGTTTCACTCATTTGGTTTTGTATGTAAAGTACACCCAGTTACACTTGTTCACCTGTAAAAGGAGTCCGCCTTTAGTTCCCCCCAATGCAATGCTTTGAGCCTTACCACTAAGCCGCAACCGACCAGAATGTCATTGTCGCGTCACTGCCCTCAACCTGCCCTTTTCACTGCAAGTCCACATGCATACCTAATAGATGCACTGCTCGTTACAGGCATTTATCCCTCTTGAGCCATGTAATAATCACATTTCAATGTTGCATATTGACGTAATTTCATGACCAAATCAAGAGTCGGGGATTATTAGACGAAATTATAGATGCACTGATCGGACCAATTATTTCGGTATAATGTTTGAACATCTCATCGATAACGTGTTTATATTATATGTATGTACATATAATGAAGTACGTTTAAGCTTTGTACTAATTGGATGTAAATTGCCAACCTATTGCAAGTCTATTTTAAGCTGCTTATATGCAATTTATGCGATGCTGGTGATTGCTTATTTATAAATCAATTTTATGCGTTTCATAATAAATCTGTACATAAATGAGAAAAACATACTAAACTAATATGTACATATAATATATACAGTAATTGGAAATGAAGTGAAACACCTTGGGAAAGTTACTATCCAGATATTTTTCTACTCTAAAGGATTCACGCAATTGAAAAAAATAGGTAGTTAGTGGAAATTTTATTTAACTGTTTTATTGAAATGTTTTTTTAGCTTTTTTCCCTATTAAACCTTAAATACTAATATTTAAATAGACTTTATATGCATTGTAAACAGAATATGAAATCTTTCAAAAATCAAATTGGTTTTACAAATTTAATAAAAAATTCTTAAAATGAAATAATTAAATTTTGTAATCTCTTAGAAATATTAATAATGGAATGTATCTACATAGATATTCTAATTTTTGTATTTGATTCTTTTTTTATGGTTTGAACTCAAAATTTTCCATTTAGTTATATGAAATATATAAAAACGGACGCGATGTATGTGGGTTTATTTGTGGCGGACTCGTGAACAAGGGCACAACAAAAGTATGATTTTTATTTGAAGCTATAATATTTGATAGAAAATAATCGAAGAAATATTATTATCAACTAGCTGAACCCGGCATGTGTTGCAATGCCACAGTAACGCGTGCTATTCCCGTTCCCGTTGTCGTTCCCGTTCCCGTTCCCGTTCTCGTTCCCGTTCCACAGACATTCAATTTTATATTAAGGTATAGATATATTTGCTAACGTGGGCCATCCGCTGTGTGTTTGTGGTACAGCCCTGAATGGTCAGTACATTCGAGTGCGAGGTAGGCGTGGCGCGATTATTGTCACACTCGCAGCATGATGCGTTGAAGGCGGGGTAGCTTTACTTTCGCGTCAGTAAAATCGTAATTACGAATATTATTATTAAGAGGTTTTTTCCCGTTTTTTTTCACAGTAATCTTCCCGGATACAACAAATCCTGAAAGTTCTATCGTAATCGGTTCAGCGGCTTAGGAGCCTATTCGAGACACATAGATAGACATTCAATTTTATATATACATACATATATAGATTTAATATTAGTGAGTTATAATTGTGCACAATATGAATAAATTAAAAATGGATTGAAGGAAAACAAACTACATTTTTATATCTAAAATATCCCTTGTTAGAACGAGGATTAAGGCACGATAAAAATAGCCCACATCCAATGTACAATTCTGAGGTTCTATCGATAAGAGTCCAAGAAGTTTATCTGTATATTTACCTATATATATGTATGTATGTATGTAGTTATCTACTACTGACATTGGAAACCACCACATATGTATGTCAGCAACTAATCGATATATCTGAATCACAGTCATAGTTTAGTTTAGTAATATACGCTCCACTCAAAGGCAGTAAATTGAAGCATCGGAACCAACGGGCCAATGATCGAATTTAATTTGTTTTGCAGGTTGAATTTTATGTGTTAAAAGTATGGTGTGGTTGTCAGTTCACGCGCGACCCAGGCAAATAAAGCAACCCGGTGTAGAGAGAGATTTTTATCTTCGCATAATAAGTCTTTGCGTCCGTCCGTCTGTCCGGACGACACTAAATTTAAGAGAGAGCCGGGAGAGTAACGGACCCACCGGCACGAACACATAACAATGATAAAGGAGAACTCTCAAGAACTCGTTTCGGACTTTTTTACGCATCCTCTTCTTTCGTGTCCTTTTGTGCTTTTTGCACACACATATTTCATTAGTGCAATTTTTGGATAAGTGGAAAAAAAGTTTAAAATTTTCAAACAAACATACATACATACATATATAAAATCGTAAAATCTTACTAAAATCATTCCTTTTTCTACAATATGACCTACGGAATATAAAAATTATGTGAAAATTCTAATGAAGTTAACATTTAAAATTAATTTGCAAAACATCTCCTATCGCAGTTAAACTTCATATTAGACAAGAAATACCCCCATTAAAGATATCTAGATCTCCAATTTAGCGCCTCGATTGTATTTTTCTCTTTCGGAATTGCTTCGTATGAAAAGTTACTATCGCGCATACGAAATTTGCATTTTATTGAGAAATTGCTATCGTTCGAAAGTAATAATCTGATATAAACGGCCATTAGCATATTCGAGGCATTTGTCAATGTTTTATTATTTTGTGAAACCGGACAGACCGGGATATGCCTATGTATGTATATACATATCGTACAAATATAAATACATACAATGTATGTATGTGTTGAGTTTACATTGCACACATGGAATAATTAAACGAAATCGTTTTTCAAATATTATAAAAGTAAAAATCAAGAAATATATGAAAAACCGTACTAAACATTGCCCTATTGTCTGGAATAAAAAAATTATTATTATTATCTACTACCAAAAAGAAACAAATAAATTTAAAAACTAATAAAAATATGTTTGAGATTTTTTTTTCATAATATGCGATGTTATAATTTTTATTGTAAAATAAAATAGTAGTGAAATGGTTTAAAAAAAAACCGGCTATAAGTGGTTAATATACTGTCAAGTCTTAAATTTTACACGTTGACACGTTATTTGTTATTTGATCATGTTTCGTACTCAATTATTTTGTTATACACTCAATATGATACACAAAAAATGAGATATTCAAACATCCATTAGAAAATGAAAATATTGATGGCCCCTTATAAGAATCGAGCCAATTTACGACCTCAGTAAGTCAGTTCACAGTAAAAATATATTATTTATGCGTAGCTAATAACTCAATCGCGGTCTTTGTCCGTGTGTGTAAATAATAGACGACAAAATAAATAAATAAGAATTTGCGCACAATTTTTATTATGCACATTTTATGCATAGCTTAGTGGCGAGCGGTTTATAAATCACTGCACTCATCTCGAGACCGGTTACTTTTTAAGCTCATAATGTATTGCGGCAGTTTTAAAAAAACCGGAATTGTAAATTACCCCGTTTATTACCAACACTTGAAATTCCAATTTAATTTTATATATATATATATATATATATATATTTTTTATATTTTTTATATATATATATATATATATATATATATATATATATATATATATATATATATATATATATATATATATATATATATACACAGCCCGGATACAAATAAAATTTTCAATCCCTTTGAACTTACCACCATTGAAATTAAAGAAGTCCATATTATGACGTGGATAAGCTTGCGAATCTTAAACAACGCACACACAATATATGTCAAACAAGTACTTTTATCACAATAAAACTCACATACACACGGCACCGTTGGACAATGTGCACTTTGCCCAATAGAAGGAAATTCAATTGCGTTATGTCCGAACAGTGTCCGGGGATGTAATGAAGTCCGTCGTAGCTTTTGATGAGTTTACTATATAATACATTCACATAGATAACATAGTAGTACTCGTATATTTCGGAGAATTCATCGCTAACCACATTGTATCGTACCACTTAGGCCACCCTAGACCTTCTCTAACCTATGTATGCATGCATGTAGATATGTACATATGTATGTATGTACATTCATGCAGGGAGCGAGGCGCACAGTGCAACTAATTTTAGGGGACGGCTTAACCCAATACGAAAAGGTTTTTTAAAAACAAGCTTTTGTTTTCATTAAATGAAATATAAAGTACTAAAATGACAAAAATAATTATGATTCCGATCCAAATGTTAAATCTTAAAAATTTCCCCACATGAATTAAATATATATGTAAGTACATAGCGGCAAACACATTGAATCAATATTATTGACTAGTAAAATTTATGCAATATCTATTTATATGATTTTCTTGGTTTGGCTAAATATAAATATTTTGTAGACATACAAATACGGGGGTAAATATATATGTATGTATATGTATGTATGTACGATAGAAACACACGGGCGACCGAACTCTGAACCAGCCAATTTACCTCTATGTTCCGTCCATTAACTTCAATATCCGGTGCAAAATTTTTACTACTAAAGTACAAAATATGATCATATGAAAATAAATTCTATTAGTCTCAAAGTTCCCTCTAGTTTGCTATTATTGTAGAGAAGAAGGAACGTTGGTGACCGAATATTGAGACTACATATGTATATACATATATCCTCTAGGAAGAGAGTGCAGTTGACCGCATCGATAATTAGATATAGTGTCCTCTCATTACCCTATTGATTGGTCTATTGTCTTTGCCCGAGTGTCCTGAAATTCTCGAGTGCTCGATCGCAACAATCGGACCGGACCGTATGACCGAAGTTAACTCGCTCGAATATCTCGTTTGCAAATAATTAATTATTATCTGTGTCAAATATGTATGTAAATTCAATTTATTTTTACAAATACTACAAACAAACCTTAGAATGATGACCTAGAAAATTACGATATATTAAAATATGAAAGGGTAATTCAGTTAGATAAAAATGTTGTCAGATGAAAGAGCCAAGTGAAGTATAGAAGAGGCTTGTAAAAAAGAAAATAGCTTTATATATAAATATGTATATCAAGAAATGGTTTTGCATTTTCTGAAAAAGAAAATTCTCTCAAAAATAGTATGAATCCACAAATATTTTTTTGTGTATATAAGAAAGTAATTGCATGTACCTGTGTAATTAAAATAATACATATGTAGCATCGAAGACGACCATAGAGTCGAAGCGTTGGTACCTTTGGAATTGGAACCTTGGAAGCGTTGGAACCTTTAAAATTGTATTGATTTAAATTTAAAATGCTTCTAACAGCAGAAGAAGGAAAAGATATACTGCGAATGGATTTGCTTCACGATTGACATATTTGTCTGTGGCTAATACAGAAAAAAGTTTATCAAAATTAAAATTGATCAAACGCAACTTATGTGTAAGTCATGAACGATTACAATTGAACGAGGTATTTTAAAAGATATTGGAATGGAAGAATTTATTCAAATTTTGTCACATTAAAAGCCAGAGAAGTTTCAATCAATTTCTGTCAAATTGATATAAAAAACAAAATTTTTAACTATTTTATTTTTCTAAACTTATAATTTAGCACAATTTTTAAATTTAAATATTTTATTTGAGATTTTTTGTTTGATTTTGTATTTTTTATTATCATTTTACATGATGTACATACATTTGTAAATAAGCGTTTTTAAATTTGATTGTATGAATTTTTTTAAATATGTCCCTTTGTAAAATTTATGAATTTCCTGACAATGCACATATGTACATACATAGATATAAATTATAGGTATGTATCGCAGGGGGGGGGGGGGGGAGCCGAGACAAAGTTCCTTGGCCCGGAGTGTTCGAGGGGCCCCGTATCGGAAATCGTGCGTGTTATATCATACTTTCTTATTTAATTATTTTAAAAAAATAGCAACTACCATATATGTAGGTATTTTTCTAATATGTAGTTCTGATAGATTTTTCGCATATTAAAAATATATCAATAAGATATATTATTTAGTTTGTCATAGTGTCCGGTTTATTCCCAGGATCCAGGATTCCTCTCGGCGGCCCTGTATGTGCTCATGTACTATGTACATATACTATGGTATAAACTAATTTAATATCGAAACTGGTATGACGGTATATTCGCTAGATGTAAAAAAAAGTAATTTGCTTTAATTACTCTTGCGAACGTTCAGCGTAACGTTCAAAGTAACAGCGTATACTGTCAATTTAGTCTGCTTTATTGCATTCCAAAAAGTTATGCTATTGTTGGGGGAGTAAAAGCACTACATGCGCAACTTTTTAACAAAGTGGCTAATTTATTTATTTTACAGTAACAGAGTACAACACCTTCATTAAATTTTCATGGTACATGTGCAATGTTTCAATTTTCAACTTCCTATTATTTTTTATGAAAAATAATATATAGCAAATACAAAATATCATCATCACAATGGATATGCTTACTTATATTATATTATTATCATATTGGATGATAGAACAAATTTATATTAACTTTATATTACAGCTTACATCGTATAAAAATAATGTATGAAGTTGTCATGAAACATACTGGCAATAATATTAACATTCCATCGAGTCACGATGTAGATGTACGTCCATTTGGGGAAACATTTCTATAAATTACTGTTTAGTTTAGTTTAGTACTGTTTGATCAGTAATCTTCAAATTCTTGCAGAATTAAGTTTCAATGTTCCCAACCAGCTCGGCTACATTAGATGCCGCTGTTTGTACTTTTCTTCTGGGACACGTACCGATTTGATGGTTTTGTCACCAGTTGCAAGGGGTATCAAGCCCCTCAACCAGATTTCAGTTAGATTTTTTCGATGTAAAATTTTCTGATCTGGTTGAGAGACTGTTTAATTTGAGATCGTAAATGTGCTTACATTTTATTTGTTCATATTTCATTTTATTTTTTATCTTTTTTATTTATTTAATTTTGTATCTTTTTATTGCTTTTTTCATGTATAAATGCTTAACTATAGTGACGCTCTGGAGTATATATGTATGTACATATGTAAAGTCACTATGCCCTAATTGTAGTAAATAAATAAATACATAAATCACGATCATTGAAAATTGAGTCAATAGAGCATTATTCACGTAGTGATTCACCCTAAAATGTATAATTGAATATACATACATACATAGATATATGCAAATGGTTGGTCCAGTGAAAGAGAAAATTAGCAAAGTGGCCAGAGAGCGGTGAAAGCCTTCGACGCCCGACTGTACAATGAACTAGATTGGAACCCCAAAGACATCCTTAATAAACAGCCAACAATGGATTACCACAGCGATTAGATTTGGAACAAACGAAGTCTACTTGAAATCAATAAATCAAACAATCGAAGATTTGTAAATCGGATTTTCAAATTATTTATTAACAGATTGACATTAAAACGTATCATCGAAATTAACAATAGTAATTACGATCAATTATGAAACATTTATAATTTCAGTTATCGCATAGCTTGTACATAAATATCTTGCTCAATTCAGCAAATTGAGTACATATGTATTTCATCATCATCATCATTTACAGCCACTCGCCATCCACTGCTGGATGAAGGCCTCTCCAACACGCTTCCACTCGTCTCTATTTTGCGCAACACTCATCCATCTCATTCCGCACATTTTCCTAATTTCGTTCACCCATCTTCCCTGCGGTCTTCCTTTTACTCTTTTGCTTTCTCTCGGGCACACATATGTATTTATATGTAGGTATATGTATAATAAATACAAATTATATAATACAAAGCAGTGGTGTAGTGCTAAATAAAAAAGAACCAGGGCGGTGTTTAATTTTTATGACCCCCCCTCTTTTTAATCACTTTAAAAATACGTATCGTAATATTGGTAGTTCAAATATTAATAATAAAAATTCGGGTGTGACCAACCCATGACTTTATCTATGTATTTGATGAATATAAGAAGGTTACAAAACAAAATTCGTTATTGAACTGATGACTATGATAGCGATACAAATTGAGCGCAAATGTATGGAAACTTGCACAAAACAAAAGATCTACTTTCAGTTATCAGATTTTGTTCAAATTTTTTTTATTACTAAAAATCACTATCAGTATTATACTCATTAAATATCAAGAAAATAAAAATAATTTTAAAGGTCAAAATAAAATAATGAAATATTGTTTTAAAAAAAAATACTACTTCCGGTTTACAAATTCTGACCAAAACCCTACCAGCTCTAAGTTAGTACATAAAGGATAGAAATATAAATTTTCAGCTTAATACGTTCAGGGGTGCGGACAGAGTAGTGGGCACAACATTTTTGACCTGTCCACGAGGAAAAAAATCCCACTTCCGGTTCATTAAATTAAGTAATTTTTTTTTTATTTTAACTTAAAATCACTATTTTTATTATACACATTAAATAGCAAGAAGCTTAAAACAATTTTAAAGGTCAAAATAAAATAATGAAAAAATAATGAAATATTGTTTTTAAAAAAAATACTACTTCCGGTTTACGAATTCTGACCAAAACCCTACCAGCTCTAAGTTAGTACATAAAGGATAGAAATATAAATCTTCAGCTTAATACGTTCAGGGTTGTGGACAGAGTAGTGGGCACAACATTTTCAACCTTTCTAAGTGAAAAAAATCCCACTTCCGGTTTATAAAATTTAATATTTTTTTTTCAGTTTCATCAAATTGCAACAAGAATTATACTTGAATTTTTTTGTGACGAACACACATGTTTAAGGGGTCGAAAAAAATAGTGGAAGAAAAATCGAACAAGAGTAAACTGCTACTTCCGGTTGACGGATGCTATTTAAATTTTATAATTAACTTGGTATTAAACTTAAACTTTTAGATATGAAATTTCAGTTCAATAAACCAAAAGGTTTCTGAAAAAAACATAAAAAACTTCGATTCTCTAGAGTAAAAGTACTGCTTCCGGTTCAGATAGAAATATTTAAAAAATATGAGGTTATAAAAATTATTATTTGTATTATATTTAAAAAAAATGTGGCTTGGGAGATAATTGAATTCAAAAACTTAAAAAAAGAGGACACCTATAAGGCGAGGTACCATTTCCGGTCAACTTAAAAATTTGAAAAAAATTTACGTCGTGTCGATAAGAATTTAAGTAACCGATACTAAGTTTCAGTTCGATAGGACTAACGGTGTTAAAAATATCCCCAAAATACACACCCACACAGACACACACACAGACACACACAGACACACACAGACACACACACACACACACACACACACACACACACACACACACACACACACACATTTTTTCTAGATCATGAAAACGTGATCAGTGATCGATTCTGAGTTCGAATCAGTTAAAATCTCGAGTTCGAATTTTCGCATGATCACAAAACTTCATCTATTGTTACTACGTACAGTGAGCGACAAAAATAGGTACGCAGTAGCAAAATTTCATTTTATTCGTATATATCGCAATATTTTTCATTTAAAAGTTTCTGAAATCATGACTAGGATCATTAAGATAATAAAACAAGACAAATTATTAATTATATTGATGTATTTATTGAGATATTGGAATTATTTACGAAATGGACATAGTTGGGAAAAAAGTATTGGCAGTTCTTCGGGAGTTTTTAATTTAATTTAAAGCGGTTTTCACGGTATACATTTTTTAAATGTTTCCTATTAATAATATATACATAAAACAATAATATATAAATAAAATAAAGCTTAATATTTAGTAATTCCCCCTTTGTTTTTGATTACTGCCTCAATTCTTCTGGGCATAGAATAAAACAATTTTTTTATAACATCTGGGGAAATATCCTTTTCCCATGCCTCCGTTATTATGTTTTCCAGCTCTTGAAGCGTTTTTGGATTGCAGGCTTTTACTTTCCTCTTCAAAATCGCCCATAAATTTTCGATAATGTTCAGGTCTGGACTGTTCCCGGGCCAGGTAAGGGATTTAATTCCCAAACTTTCTTTATAATTGGTTATCTAAAACAAGTCGATGATATTTACCACATAAAAAAACAAATTAAAGATAGAAAAACGGTTTGATAACTTACAGAACGAGCTCGATATCAAGGTGCAGATTCGTCCTGAAATATTGGTTCAGCGACGAATTCTGTGAGTGCTTCGATGGTGGGTAAAACACGTTCCTGTATCGTGTTTTCGTATTGGATGGCATTCATGGACCTTCGGACGAACTCTAGCGCCCCCATTCCATATCCTGTAATGCACCCCTATATCATGACATACGGGGAATGCTTCGCGGTCGCGAAACACAACTTGCGTGAAAACATACTCCACTTCTACGGCGAACTGTGGTCTTCCCATCTGATCCAATAAGATTCCAATTAGATTCATCTGAGAAAACCACCCTGTACCAGTCCTCTGATATCCAATTCTTCTTGTCCTTGGCCCATTTCAACTGCTTTTTCTTCATTGAAACCGCCAGAAGTGGCTTTTTCGCGAATTTGATCGCTCTAAACCCTAATTTATTCAGCTTCCTTTGGATCATACGGGTATGTACTGCTGTGGATGTTGAAGTGTAAACCTCATCCCTGATTTTAGAAGCAGTAATAAATTGATCTTGAGGAGCAGCACGTTTTATGACACGATTTTCACGTTCCATCAATTTTGACTTCCTTCCAGATCCTGGAGCCCTTGTTAATAATCCTGTATCACTGTATTTTTTGATGAATTTTCTCACAGAACCTTCACTGAACCCCACCCGACGAGCAATCTCTCGATACGCGATTCGCTCTTTCGTAAGAGCCAAAATTACCGCTTTTTCATCGGTCGACATTTGGCGTGCGGACGACATTTTTCCGATGCGATGCTATTGCAACCAAAGTTAACGCGAAACTAAATAGGGAATTGACCATCAGCTTTGTAAATCTTTGAACCAACGGTACATAGAGTTGTGTAAAAAAAAAAAGAGGTTGGGGTCTCATTGTTTACGGCAGGTAGAGAGGTTTGTTTCGCGCTGTTTGTCCGAAATCTATGTGCGTACCTATTTTTGTCGCTCACTGTACATAGATAAAGTAAAAATCAAATGCTAATTAACAAATATTCTTGTTCAAATAATGATGTTTTTTATATTTTCTAAAAACTTCATAATAATAAGTAACATAATAACTAAAAGAAAACAAAAATATAGAAAAGATATTGGAAAAGAAGAATTACAAAAATCTTCAAGTTTAAGAAAGACTTCTTTCTAGCTTGTTTTTAAAAATATTATGATTTTCAGAATTTACTACATTGTTGGGAAGATTATTTCAAACTTTAACCACTCTTTTTGAAAAGAAGGAATCTCTGATCAATTTATTCGAGTCTGAGAGTGTGACCGCTAAGATGAGTGTTTTTATTGAGCGTAATGAGTTTGGACATAAGACAGTGGTGATGATTAATATTAGCCAAATTTTTTTTTAATTTTACTCATAAAACAATTTTTTTACCAATCAAAGTGCCAGGGTGGTGACCTGGCTCAAAAAGAAGTATCAGGGCGGTGACCTGCTCCGACCTGGCCCAACTACACCACTGATTAGAAGTAATCTTTAGTAAGATTTAAAAGGTAAAATATTTTTGCGTCGCGGCTACCGGTAATTTTTGGTTTTTAAATGCTTTTTAATATTAGTAAATTATTTTTAAAATACGACTTTAATCTATTTTAATAGCTAGTGTTCTATTGAAAATTTTACATTTATACACCGCTTAAACATGAATAATCTAATAGTAAACATATATTTTAAAAAAAAATATATAAAAAAAAATTAAAAAAAAATTCAAATATATACATATATTTTTTTTTATTAGGGGCTGTGCCCCTATAAATTTTCAGCTTGATACGTTCAGGGGTGTGGACAGAGTAGTGGGCACAACATTTTTGACCTTTCTAAGAGGAGAAAATCCCACTTCCGGTTCATTAAATTTGGTGATTTTTTTTTTTTAGTTAAAATCACTATCTTTATTTTACAAAATAAATATCAAGAAGATTAAAATAATTTAAAACGTAAAAAAAAAATAATGAAATATTGTTTTAAAAAAAATACTACTTCCGGTTAACGAATTCTGATCAAAACATTAGCAGCTCTAAGTTAGTACATAAAGAATACAAATATAAATTTTAAGCTGGGCTGAATACCCGAAACCTTAATTTTGTTGCCGTTCCTTTCTTCGATATATGTACATATATATTGAGTGAATGCGACAGTTGCGCTTCGACCAGATAATACGTATTTTAAATCGACAAAATCGAGGTTTTTTATTCTCCAATTTTCTCCTCCGAAACTGGACCAATTTAAAAAAAAAATTCATCATCACTATGAGAAATATATTTTCCGTGCAACTGTGCGCGTATTTTTTTTTAAATTGACCGTTAAATAAGCACGCTGGACTCTTTTCGTGGGTGTAAAAAAGAGGCGATTTTATAGATGTTTGGCGGCTCGTAGCGCCTATAAAAAATAACTAATCAAAAAAAATAAATGCACAGATGCATGCCAATGGTAGATATCCATAGAATATTAAAAAATAATGTCTCTAGTGCCATAATTGAGGAAGGGAGAGGTGTAATACGTTTATATGGACAAGGCGCTGGTGTCCAGCCCTCTTAATACGTTCAGGGGTGTGGAAAGGATCCAGGCGACAACATTTTTGACCTTTCTAAGAGGAAAAAATTCCACTTCCGGTTTATTAAATTTAGTTAATTTTATTTTATTTTCATCACACTGATTCAAGAATTATATTTAATTTTTTTCGTGAACACACATGTTTAAAAGGTCGAAAAAAATGGTGGAAGAAAAATTGAACAAGAGTAAACTGCCACTTCCGGTTGAGGGATGCTTACCATATTTTATACATAACTTGGTATTACGCTTAAACTTTTATATATGAAATTTCAGTTTAATAAACCAAAAAGTTTCTGAGAAAAACATAAAAAAAACCTCGATTCTCTAGAGTGAAAGTACCACTTCCGGTTCAGTTAGCGGCTTGGGAGATAATTGAATTCAAAAACTTAAAAAAAAGAGGACACCTATGTATGTATAAGGGGAGGTACCATTTCTGGTCAACTTATCTTATATCGATTCTGAGTTCGAATCAGTCAAAATCTCGAGTTTGAATTTTCGCATGATCTCAAAACTTTATATATTGTCACTACGTATGTACATAGATAAAGTAAAAATTGAACGTGTTATTCCCACCCAACCAACGACCTCCCAACGACCAACCAACGACCACCCAACCAACCAGGATACATACAAAGTCTCTTTCCAAATTATATATTAGATATTAACTAAAGACTCTAAAGCAGAGCTACCGTTAATACATACATATGTATGTATGTAAATATGTGCCAGCAGTCTGGATCGACGGTTGCGTTTATGTTTAGCACCGAGAGGTTACCAGATTCGATCCCGTGCCAATCTTTAATACTGCTGGTCAGACTTGATTATTTGTGACTCCAAGTCGATCGTTTCCTATCAGAGTTTGCCAATTTATCTGATTTATTTGTTGAAACGATTCCATCAAATTGGCAAAAACCACCCTACCCGCTATGTCACAAATATCTGAATTAGATTTATGTGCAATATCTAAAAATTTATGTACAAGTCTAAATCCATAGATTTCTCTATGGATTAATTAATTAATTGTTAATTTCGTGTTCTTCAGCCTCTCAAAATACAGCGATTTATGTAATAAAAATGCTGCAATGTTTGTAATTAATTGTCTAGGAAGGCGCATTGGGGTTTACCTGTTGGGCCTTCCTGGAATATACATATCTAAAAATGTAAAAAAAATAAAAAAAATGCGCGTACCTATGTGTCAAACCTAATTCGTTAAATTGCTCATTTAATAAAAATGTCACATCATCATATAATTTTTTCAGACTTTTTACAATGTAAATTGAAATGAACATCTATTTTTTCATATTGAAAACAGATTTTTTTTATATTGAAAACTCTCATTTGGTTTAAATCCAAACAAATCACAAGAGGCAATATGCTTTGCTCAGTTGATAAAAAGCAAAGCAGTTCTTGTATATTTCAAGAAATCAACAAATATTATGACAATTTCGAGACTAGAGCTACGGGCTTCTACCGTTCATAAATTAAGCATTCTTTTGAAAATTTCATAAATGAACGATGTGACGAATTGATTATAACAAATCTTCATAATTAGATGCAGATTTGCATCAAATATTCATAATTGTAGATTTCAATTTTTATAAAATTACCAATTCCCTTTCATTTTCAACAAATATACCTACACATATGTATATACATACATATGTATGTATGTACATACAAAACCATTTTACAACTGTTGGGCGTGTAGAATTTACATGTTAGACACGAGAATGTGTATGCAGTTCTTGAATATCATAATGACAGTATCGATGGCACTTGTCCATTGTACCTACGAAGCTCGAAAGCACAAAGGTATGTCTTGTTGATGTGGCGAGATGAGTCCAACCGAAAGTAAGCAATGCGTGTCGGCGCTTTTTAAAACCGCGGATTGTTTCCCAACATATCGGGTGTCAACAGACGCGCATCGTACGGACAGATCGACATAATAGATAGCCACCGGTCATCGTGACTACCTGGCGAGTCATCAACCTCCCTACAACACCTCCCACTCCCACCTCCCAGGTGGGTCGTGATATATGGACGAGACATAATCAAATTTTGCGCTCGGTTTACCCACCTATAAACGGTTCTACATATATATGTACGTATTGAATTCCAACGTGCTTCAAATTCTCAAGCTCCAATATGTACGTACATACATATATGTCAGCAAATTGATCAAAGCATCCGTTCATATACATATGTACATATACGCAAATAGTTGATTACTGCGATTGATTCAGTGGCAGTGGTTTTATACCTATCAGTATTTACATATGCATATTTACGTACATTTATACATTTTAGACAATATTCTCATGACAGGTAGCAATAGAGAGCCAATTAGTTTCCTCAGATCGATTTATCCTTTCCACCCTCCTCAATTCAGGTCATCACCAAACGTGCATATGTATGTATGTATATGACGAAATTTTATGACGAATTTCAGATTGTGTTTCAAATCAATAACGGAATGTACTTTTTGATTCCAAATTACATATATTAGAATTCATCTAAATAATAATGAATCTGTGTGTTTATTCTTAATTTATAAAAAATATATTTTTTGCATTGTTTTTATCCAAATTTAAATGTCAGATCTTGTTAATTTTCTTGTTTCTAATATGCATGTACAAACTAATTTTGTTATTTGGATGGAACTAGGTAGGTACCTACTTTTTTGTTGCATATACAAGTTCTATAAAAAAAAATCATATACATATTATCTATGTATATTTATTCCTCATATGCTGGGTAGTGCTGCTAATAATCGGCTCGCTTTAAAAAAATACAAAGTTTCTTCTTTTTTTTTAATTCACTCAAAAAAAATGCTCACACGTTCTCATTTATGTATGTATACATACATATATTGTACAATTGTAACATTAATTTGTATTTTTGTTAACATTTTACTCGATTTTTTTTTAATTTTATGTGTGAACTGTAAATTTATTTTTTATATCTAAAATAAATGAAATTTTATATTAAAAAAAATGCAAGCAGTAAAACTATGGAAAAATAGAAGGAAGATTTAATTTTTTTGTGATAATATGCATAATATAAAAATAAATAAAATATATAAACTTTTTCCGCAACCCGAAAAGTTAAACATCATGTTTAAAATTAAAAAAATAGACATTAAATAAATGTTTTCAGAATTATAAATCATCGTGAAAATTCACAAGTTATCTCCACGACAATAGCCTAGCTCCGTAGTAATCTCCATAGCAATAGCTTAGCACCTTTGCCAATCATCATCAATATATGTACATTCAAAATATTACATCTAATATTTTAATAACACTGATAATTAAATTTTCATAAGATTTAGAACTGCAAATGTATTATTTTCAAAATTTAAATTCACTTCATATAAAAAACAAATGAATATATTTTTACACGAGAAGGAAAATTTCTATAACTAAATTATTAAAATGATTATGAAAAAAATAACACTGAAATCACTTTTTATCACAATTCGTAACTATTATAATACTAGTGTGGGGCCCGTTGATTTCAACGGGTGGTTTCGAAAAGAAATTGAAACTCGAAAGTTAAAGATATGGAATCGACTGGTTTCGGAAAGACAAAGGCACAAAAAAATGAAAATCATGAAAAAAATGAAAAATATGAAAATAATGAAAAATATGAAAAAAATGAAAAAAATGAAAAAAATGAAAAATATGAAAAAAATGAAAAAAAATGAAAAAACTGAAAATAATGAAAAAAATGGAAATAATGAAAAAAATGAAAAATTTGAAAAAAATGAAAAAACTGAAAATAATAAAAATATGAAAAAATGAAAAATATGAAAAAAAAAAATTTGTACCCATACTGGTTGATGGTTGATCATAAGAAATCGGAAATCGAAAAAGATTGTCGACGAAAGCCGAAGATACGCGAATGATTGGTTCCCCATACTTCTATAGGATAATCGAATATTAAGTAATTTTAGAGCGTTTTTTCTGTCGAGGCTGTAGTCTGTAATTTTAGACCTGTTCTGGGCGAGGGGGCCTTAGTTCGATTCCGTGATTTGGAATTAATTTTATTTTTCAAATATCGCTAAAATAAAAATTAATTTCAATAATTTCAATTAAAAATATATATTTAATTGTTTTATATGAAAAGAAAAAAAATGGTTCAAAACCTCGCTAAATGAAATTATTAAAATAACGTATTTTTAAATGGCGAGAAGGAATATTTCAATTAATGTTTAAAAAAAAAGGCGAAATGAAAAATTGGATTTGGCGTGATGTCCGAGACCATTAGCTCAATTAGACCCATATTCAGGCTATTTGGGGTGATCGGTTCGAGTCGCGACAAAGTCGTCTCGTCGAAAAATGAATTAATCGATTTTTATCGATTCATTCATTATGTTCGGCGAGAGTTAGGACACACACACACACACACACACATATTACCGTCTTTATATATATGATTCAATAGAAACTGGTGCGAATTATGATTTCTTCAAACGAAATATTCGGATGCTGCATACGAAGTACGGGTTTGCAGACAATGATATGCGATAAAACCATATTCGATACTTGAATTGCGATTGACTTTTTTGAAATTTTCAGCTTAATTCGAAAACAATATCATTGTATTGATTGATGGTTAATTGAAACGTTAAATACGTTAAGTATAAGGCTCGTCCGTAATTCGTCGACTGAAATTGAATTAAAATAAACATGTGAATTAATTTTATTAAATTCAGTTGCACGTAAATATGTACATGTGTATTGGCATTTGAAAACTTATTTACATATTTTACCTCTTTTTTTTCGTTTTATTATATTTGACAAAAACATATTTCCAACACTACGGGGTCTTCAGTGATAGTGCCTCTTACGGTTGTGACTGTGTATTAAATAAAATAAATTAAAACTTCTTTCAGCTTCTGGACCCAAAACGGCTGTTAACTCCAACAATCGATTCTTGAAATTAATATTTTCACGAAATTTAAAATATAAAATCAATAAATTGAATCGGATGTCCGAATACGGGAGTGCTTGAGGGAAACATTTTAATTGACGCGATGAAAGTTCACTAATATGGTTATGGTGTAGACCCAACGATCAGTCTATCAACTTCGGACAAACTGAATTAAAAAATGGCGTGGTTTCATAGGTTCAGTAAAATTACTACGTTCCCTCACAACATCCGGTTGAATACACTTTGTGCAAAACACTTTTTGCCCCCCACGATGTGTACAAAAACAGATGTATACATACATATATATGTATATAGGTTTATTTTATATTTTTTGATAATAATAGTGTCAATTTTTACAAAATTACTTACTTTCATAATATATCGTATTCATAATGTTCATATTGTTCTGAATCGAGTGTATATGATTCTTGATCTTGGTGTACTTTTTTACAAACCTCCTTTCCGTTTCACTTATTGACAGTAATTTGACATTTAAAAATCATATTTTAAATGTTGTCAATAAGTCCAACCAATCATTAGCATTTGTAATCAGACAATCGTATTTGTTGTCTAATTCCAATTCTATGATTTGCCTCCACAATTCTTTTGTCAGGTCTATTTTGGAGTTTAACTGCATAATATGGTCACCTAACAAAAAGTTGTACATTAATTTATTAAAAAAATTTCACAAAAATTCTGTCGGTTTCTCTATTATAAAATGTATGGATACTAACTACCCTTGGTTATATCCAAGCAAATTTATTTTGGAAATAACGGGCTTAGTCAGTCTAGAATCTCGTCGCCGTATTATATATGTATTATTACGACATATATTGCTTGTTCTTCGTGGAAATATTTATAATCGACCAATTCTTAGCGAATTCAATTTATATGCACCAGAAAATTATTTTAGAATACGCAAAATTTTCTGTTTTCGCCAATTATGTATAGTGAAAACTAACATTCTTTTAAATTCTCCTATATGCACAGTCATGGGGCTTTTTAACCATTTAGCTGATCAGACGGACATTGACATATTTAGTGTAACTTTTGGTCGGTTTATAGAATCCATTCGGAATATTGTGTTTCCTTAGTTTATACCATCTTTTCTGATTTTCTTTTTTTCTTTCATTGCTAATTTTATAATATAAGATTTCATTATATGTTTTTATTATGTAATTTACTTAAATGGGTTTTTACCTGTATAAATAAATAAATATGTATTAATGAGTTAATTTTTCAAATCTTAAATATTTATTGCTAAATTTATTATTTCTAGGAAAAAAAATAAAAGCAATTGTGTTTGCTTTGTATGAAGCTACCGAAAGCTACTCAATTGTTTTTAAAATTGTATGCAGGTAATTACTTATTTTTCTATAGAAATAAATTGAAAATCACGAACCTCATTATTATTCATTTAAAAATCTCCTAATTTCATAAATTTTCATTCTAACCTAATTTCATAACTGGACAGAGCGGGCTCCAGCACTCGATTGCTTATTTGTATCGTCTAATAAATATCATAAGACCAAAAATAGCAGTAAATTTTTACTCTAACATCCATAATTAATGGCGCTGGCTATTTTAGATCTTTTGATCAATGTTTTATAAAACGGCCTACAAATCAGTTCTTCGTTTATGAATCTGACGAAGTAAATAATTACCTTCGGTATTGGAAAGCGTTAAAATGTTTTAAGAATCGTGTTAATCATAAGATTTCATTAATAAATTTGTAGTATGTACGACTTTAGATATTAAAAGTGAAGATCATCGTGGGATTGTTCGAACGGTTGAATTATGTTCGTCGGTTGTCCAAGCAAAAAAGCAACCTAGAACAAATGTCTCGAGGCTTCGCGTGTTAACAGGGCAGGTGCTTGCTTTTGCTGGCTCCCTAAGAAGCTATAACTCAACTAAACACGAACATCTTCTGCAGCTTCCACGACCATAAAAACGGAGAGAAGAAGATTACTCGCGAATTAATAAATCGATAAATAAAAGCTCACAACGAGTCGCGCTTTCGATTTACGACCAAACAATAGACATAGTCGAAGTGAGGATTTTGATGTCGTAAAATTAGGTGTTTGGTCGGTATTGAGTGTCAACCAGATTCCTGGTATTCATTCCCATCCAATTACAAACCGGCTGAAATATTAAATGACTGTTCAGATTTTTATTGTTGCTACAACCGAGCAACGACGGGTCGTATCGTAAATTTTCATGTCGACACAATAGATTCTCTCTCAAGCAATCGAATATTTGGATTTTAGGTGGGACGAACACGATTTACCACTATGTTTATCATTTTTCGTGGAATGAAAGCCCTAAATTGTGTTAAAATCGTATTAATTAATTCCACCTAGTAGCATAAATCAAAACACCATTCTTATATAATGTTTATGGGTCTGATACACTATCATAATCGGTAACATACATACATAAGTTATACTTTTCACGATTTCGCAAACAAAATTTAAAAAAAAATCGGATACTAGCCACCCATGACTACATTAATATGTATATCTACATATAAAATTGAGAAATATAAAAAGTATAAAAACAAAATTCAATAATAGCGCACGCATATGTACATGTTCACACAAATCATGATGGGTATAAAAGCAAAGGTGCCTATGTCCACACATTTTCTTTCTATTCTGTTTAATAATGGATATTGGTTTACTTTTATTATATTCATAAGTAAAAGCATAAAATATTGGCTTCAATTTTAGTAAGCATAATCGCTTTCATAATCTCAAAAACGTTTTTATCGTTTTACTCTAAATTAACTGACGTAAGTGGATATGCATACATATATGTATGTAGGCAGGCACCTTTGCTTATGAGGGGTACAACCCCTCATATCGGCTACTGGGGCATTTTCAAGGTTGAGCACAAACGTAGGGAAACTCACACAAGGCAAAAGTTCTACTTCCGATTGTCAAATTTTGTTATTACTTAATATTACTATAAATATTATAAGCATAAAATATCATGTAGATAAAAATAATTTAAAAGGTCAAAATAATTTTCATTTACAAAATAAAGTTACATTTCATTCAGCTCGATAGGACTAACGGTGTTCAAAAAATCCCCAAAATACACAGACATAGATATATGAACTCACACAATTTTTTTCTAGACCATGAAAGCGTAACCCATGATCGATTCCGAGTTCGAATCAGTCAAAATCTCGAGTTCGAATTTTTCATGATCACAAAACTTGATCTCTTGTTACTACGTACATATAATAGATAAAGTAAAGATACATATGTAAGTATTTTATGTATTTACTATGACGCCTATGAACTTTTTGAACTTTTGGAAAGGAATTGCCGTATATATATACAGGTTTTAATGGCTATTATTGTTTCGGTTTATTGATTATAAAGCAATGTTCATTTCAATCATGCTGTATACAGTACACAGTGCTTAGGTCTACTATTGTACCTAATAAATTCGAACCGAGTAGTGTTTAATTTGCGCGGCGTGTAAAACTCAACCATACAATACGGCCAGTGCGGACGTGGTCTGAAATTCTAAAGGAAACCGAACATAAATGCATCGAGGAAGTTCTATATAAAACAATATTACGATATATACCTACATTCGAATCGTAATCCCATGTAATCATGTTTACTATGACGAAACATACTAAACTCAATCGATGTGTATGTACATAATACATACATATATTAACACGAAATGCGTTTTTAAGTTTCCATTCGTCTTCGGCTGCATTCCAAGGGACTCCAAGTTAAATAGCACACATACATATTTGGACATCCCAACTGTTAGTTTGTTAGCGGACGTACAGGCAAACATGATTCGTAAGTTTGCTCATTCCATGAAATCATCAAAACGTTACTCTACTTTGCCACATCCTGTTGTTTGTTTCATGAAATTGTCAGAAATATCTTCCGATTTCATGAGATATACAGGAATTATCTTGCTAATTACATTAAATAAGCAAAGTACATAGCTAGTAGTGCCCCTGTGTTTTTTTTAATTAGCCAAATAAAATTTCAGTATGTAAAAATTCTGTCTATATACGTAGTACAAAGATAATAGCAGAAAGGTTGGAGACTATCAGCGATGAAAACCAACCTTATAGAAGGAGCAGGGTTTAGGGTAAATTTCAGAACAATGGACCATCTCCAAATAGTCAGCGAACTAATTGAGCGCGCCGATGACTCAGTCATGATCGCACCGATGACTCGATGAGTATCAACGGCCATTGTGCCTAGGTTTCATCGATTATGAAAAAGCTTTCGACACAGTTAGTCACAATTAGTCTTCGGCGGTGGAGCGTAATTTTTCCAGGAAAGACGGTGTTTTGGGGCTATTTTCCAGGAAACAGGGCAAACTACAAAGCTAAAGAGCAACAAAAAAAATGTTCACTATAAAAATGAACAATGATGCGCAGGGTCGCGCCGGCCTATGGTCATAATGCAGTATTTAACGCTCTACAAATTCAGGAAGTGTCGGAACCCTATATGGGGCTGTTAGCTACAATATACAAAAGCGCCACAGCTTCGGTAAAACTTTTTTCAGATACACTTAATGAAGTATGGGACGTTTTATACTTGATATAATGAGAAAAAACGGGAAGCGGAATACGTGGGTGGAAAGTACATTACAAGGGTAGTGGATATAGTGGATAGAGTGAAGAGATTGAAATGACAACGGGTGGGCCACGTGAAAGTTGGATGGACGAAAGTTGCACAAAAGAAGTACTAAAATGGTACCCGAGAGAATACAACAGGGTAAAAGGGAGACCGCAGGGAAAATGGGTGGACGAAATTATGAAAATGTGTGAGGTGAGATGGATGAGAGTTGCACACAACAAAGCGTGTTGGAGAGGCCTTCCTTCAGCAGTGGATGGTGAATGGCTGTAGATGATGTTGATTATGATGATATGCGTAGTAATGTTCATATCAACTTGCGTTGCCAAAAGAGTTTGAAAAAATCATACGATGGCATGTACTGTGAACGAATAAATGAATTGACTAATTAAAGAACCAAATCGAAGTTAGAAAATTATTAAAAATCTATGTCCTATATTTCCAAAAAACCAAAATCCAGGATAGAGCAATAGATTAAAATTAAATCAAATGGCCCATATAGAGCGAGAGCCGCACATCAAATCAAATTGACGAATTCTCCGATATCGTAGCATGCATTATGATAAATATTTTAAATGTTCATAAATTCATTGGAAAATATCAATATCAATACATTACAAGTAAGTGTGTCAAATTGCCCAGGGGGTTCTAGATCCGCGGCGGATAGTAGCACCGGCCATTAACATAATTCAAGTGAGAACTCGAAGATTGGTTTCAGCGAGAGTGTCAGTTACTGACAGTGGCTGACGATGACCGCTTTTATTTGTATGCAAATTGCGGCACGACGACGTGTAACCGATCTGGGATTCGATCGCGTGATTCCCTTTAGTCCTTGCGACTTTGTGAGCCACTGCACTGCGCGAGTCCTCCCACACCGACGAACATGCATTAAACCTCGCCAGATTGTAAATTATGCGACTGCTTTGTGTTGCTAAACTGCCAGTGGACCGGATGAGGGATGGTCCTCTTATTTGTCATTCACGGTGAGATCTCACTATCTATCCAGATTTGGCCCTCTCTTAGTTTTCTCAAGTTTTGCATACTTAATATGTCAAACCCACAAATATGGCAAGTGATCTATGCCGAATCAATTAAATTCTTTCAGATACTCAAAGTTCATGTATCGAGAAAGATACTATAAGTCAGTGGCCTCCAAACTTATTGCTACTAGACCGCCTTTTTGAAAAAAATCTATTATTAGTGTCATTCTTCACTTCATAAAATAAAACAAATACATTTTTAAATGATAAAAATGTATCGATAAAAAAAAATACTAATGTAATTGACAGAACAATAAAATTCTTCTTCCAACTGTATTTATCAGTAAGCGGTATTTGTCGCAACTGTTTCGCACATGATTCACCGTACATCATTTTAATTAATACATAATACATAATAAGCTGCTGGTAAACTAGTTTCTCTTCTATTATACATGCATATGTGGTTTTTTACGTTTTTTTTTATTTTTTTTAATTAAATTTATACCAGGAAGTCCTTACAGGTAAACCCCAATGTGCCTTCCTGGCCAATTACAAACAATACAGCATTTTTATTATACAAGTCGCTGAATTACGAGACACTGAAAACTCGCAAATTAACGAGACATCTATGAATTGTACATTAATCATACTCAAATAGTGGTGACATAGTAGGTAGAAAGGATTTTAGCCAATTTTTAATCGGGAACCGTTTCAAAAATGAAATCAGAGAAAATTGGCAAACTCTGATAGGAAACGATCGACCTGAAGTCACAAATATCCAGGTCTGACAAGCATCACTACAAATATACTCATAAAAATTCTTCTCAATCGAGGTGAGCTCATGGGATCGAACCCTGCGCCTCTCGGTGTTAGGCAGAAGCTTACTGACCGAGCTATGCTGCTGGCTGCTGGCTGGTTTTGTGATTCTGTAAGGAACTTTGTAAGATTTTAAAATGCTAGCAATGCATTTTATGGAACATAAACTATTTTCTGAAACATTTGCTTCAGTTTATTAAATTTATGTAATTATAATATGTAATTTTCGTTGAAAATATTATATGAGTTTAAAAAAACGAATTCAGAATTCATAGTTTGAAGGTGCCGTTATAATTTACATGGTCTCATAAACTAAAAACTTTCATAACTTTCATACAGAGCTAACACATTGGTATTTCCAAGACGTCTATAATACATATGTATAATAGAACTCGTGAATCCCATTGATAAATATGATGAATGGTATTTTCTGGTCTTGATGTTTCTACTTCCCTTTCGTCAATATCTTCAGTGGATTTTCTCGTATAATCAGTCAAAAATTACGTGTATCTTAGGAACAAATATTATTGTTATGTTTTGAAAGTATATTTATATAAGTATATATTATTTTATTATGTTAGGTTATAAACAAGCTTTTCGCGCCTCCCTCTGTACTAGTCTGCGCTTTCCAGTTTGGAAATCGCTGCTATAAGATTTTTTATTTAACTTCATATTTCATATAGAAATCGACCCAAATATGAAGTTCAATTCCACAAACCCATATGACCAGAAAATTTGATACTTCTCTCATTGTCTTTGGATTATGCGAGAAGCAGCTAAACCTAATTTATAAAAATACATACATATGTACATAGTACATACATTCATAAGATACGTTTTACTACAGAATAATACATATGTATGTATATGTAAAATATTATCATCATATTAATCATCTCAATATATCCAAGTAGGTACACCGGAAAGTCACGCAGTTTATACAAGTCATTTATTTTCAGTTACGTGATAGTTACATATAACGATCTGCAAACGATTGCGATGTTGCAATGATCAGAACTTACTACGTGCGAATGTTAGTTTGATTCCCAAGCTTTCCATATCACAAAGATCATAGATTCAATGAGTGCCATCCCAGCTACAGGATCTGCTTCGTCGATGTATAATACATAGCATGTACTATTATTCTGTTTAAGCTTGTTTGCTATTTTAAAGCTTTGTTGAGATTTCATACCAAACATTCGGAAAACTGAAATCAATTCGCGATTGGTTTTTGCTCGAATTTACAATTGGCCAACTTCTCTGTTACATGTTCCATTTATGCTGTCACGCTGTATGTAGCATCTTCACGCGTGCAGGTGGAACTCTTGAACTTCGCAGCCATAACTCATCATTGTATAGCGAGTCTGATGGGCACGTTTCTTTACACATACACACGATATTTATTTGTATACGTCTATGTGTGCACTCTCGAGCTCTTAAGATTTAAATTAGCGATTATAATAAACGCAGCGGGAGCTGATATATTACTAGAACTGATAAAAACGATTCGTACTTCGGCGCTAAGGTCGTGTTTCATTTTCGCGTGCCTACATTGTTGTGGTCCGAGTAAAATTGTATTAAATGGTCCATACATCTTCATCCATTACAAGTCGACCTTTTGATCTAGTTTATCCCGGTCAAATGAATCAATTCTAACTGATGGTTTGATATTTGATCACTAAGGCCTGATATCTATTGCTGATAGCTTAATATTCCTCAATATACTCATAACTCGATTTCTGTAGGACTCGTATAAATTGTTTCGTCTCCAAAATACATCCTATAATATACATCAAAATACATCCTTTAATAATTTAAATAAACTTTTTATAATTTGTGAAGACGTGGCTAGAAGTAAAATGGACGAATTGTAACGTAGTCATAATATTTAAAATGTGTAATACAAATATAGTTACATGCTTGTGTGAGAAATCATATGCCGTCTATGTACTAGGGTTTCTGTATTCCCAGACTTTTTCAATTCCCGGGACACGGGACGGAGCCCGGGATCGTTCCCGGGATTCCCGGGATCACGGGACACATCTCAAAAAAACTTTTTTTTTCAATTTAATATATTTTTTATATAGCATTCGTTGTCGAACACAATTGTTTCATCTTCATCCGAATCTAAAAGAGTTTTTTCCATTGTGGAATCGTCAATACAAGAAGGATATACTCGCTTCATAATAGTTTCAGCATATGATTATACATTCGCTTTAATTAAAGAATGTTTTGTTCGGTATAAAATTAGAATTATTAAAAATTTGTGTTAACAAAAAAAGTTTTAGGTTTCTTCTTTCTTCGATTTTAATTTTCAATTCTCAGAATAATTCATCGGTAAGGTCAAGTCCTTCAGTATTGAAATTTTCCAAAAATATAATTACAAGAAACGATTTTGGCCAAACGCACAGAACCATTATGCTAATAAAATTTCTACGTTCGAGGAATGTGCTGTACTTACTGCTAAACAACAAACCTTTGAGAATTTGATTTTTTATATCCCTTCGTACAGTCGTGAAAATGTTGTATATTTTCAAGATTTTTTTCAATCCAATTCCCGGGATTCGAGATAGGAATTCCCGGGACAAGGGACAACAGAAATTCCGCGAATTCCCGGGAATGTCTGTCCCGGGTTGATCCGGGTCAGAAACCCTACTATGTACATATGTATGTACGTGTATACAGGGTACGCTGTATAAATTGTACTATCAGGGTTAGGATTATCCGGTTTGCGGACTATTTGCGGAAATAAATTCATTTTTTACTTTATCTACATATATAATATATGTACGCAGTAACAATAAATGAAGTTTTGTAATAATTTTTTTTTAATTTAATTATTTTTGAATGAGAATATGAACTCTTACAAACACGCAAAAAATTTAGGTTTACCTTGTTAAAATTCAAAAGGTCTACGTAACTATGTAAGAAAATTGTAATACGTTAATTGAAAGGTTCGAAAATGGCGTTCACAAAAGATTATGATACTACATATGTATGTGCCTACTGCATGTCCTTCCAAGCGAAAGAATATGAAAATGTCATCATATAAAGATTTGGATTTAGATTTAGGAAATTAAAAAACCTAGATCACTTAAAAGAGCTTGGGTCAAGTAAAGTGAATTGACGGAAAGTTGAAAAATGGAAAGAATGAAAATCGATTCGTCGACTCGTCGTCAACGTAGGTCGGGGTTATCTATCTCTTACATCATAATTTTTTTATTTGAATTTTTACAATGGGCGATTGTTGTAACATGTGGCGTGAACTATGTGTCAATGCAATTGATCGTATTGAGAAAAGATTTTCATCCTTAGAGCAGTTAATACGACGCTTGAATTCTCCTGTACTTATTAGAAGTGTTGTGCCTTCTCCTTCTGTTTCTCTCGTTGCTGATGCAGCCGTGAAGATGGGCAAAAAGAAAAGAAATAGACGTAAATCTGGTCTGCGAATTAATCATGAAAAACCTGGACAACCCGCATTACCTGACCGACCTTCGGCTGAACAACCTCCACTTAGACGTAAATTTGAGGTGGGAACAGCAGCTTCTGGAATTATTGTTTCCGTCAAAAGGAATGTCAATATACATATATGGAAGCTCTCATTGGACACTTCGTGTGACGAGGTTTTGACTCACGTTAGTGCCATCTGTGGATTAAAGGATGGCATTGTGGTTTCCCCTCTTAATGCACGAGGATCTTATACATCCTTTAAGGTATCTGTTCCTGTTTCTGTCGCTGGCCTGTTATTTTCTGCTGGTTCTTGGCCTGCTGGTGTTCATTTTGGTAGATTTAAAGATTGGGGAATGAGCATTAAGAATATAAAATCGAATACTAATACTACTTCTATGTCTGCCACTGACGTTGTTTCATCATTAGAGCTGCTAGATGTTTGAAGCCTGATATTAAAACTACGTCTGCAAGTATTAGTGAATCTTCTATGGAAACGGTCGCAGTGACGTCGATGTTTGCCTCTTCTCCAACTGCTCTTCCTCTTCTTCCTGCTCAAATGGTCCTGATAGTCGTGATTCTGTTGTGACTGTGTTGGCTTCTTCTTCTGCTTCCTCTTCCGTTTCGTCTCCATTGGCTCAACCTCCGTTGGCTCAATCAAAACTGCCATTTCTTGTCTCAAAGAAAGTCACGCGCCTAACTGGGAGACCGAAAATTGGTAATTTATTACCAAAATGCACGAGGTCTCAGGACAAAGCTGGCTGCGTTCAATTCAGCCGTTTCTACTACATATTTGTGATGATTTGGTAGCACTAACGGAAACATGGTTGACTTCATCATTTTTTGATGCTGAACTTTTTGATTCTTCCTGGAGGCTGCATCGTCGCGATAGAGTAGATCGACGTGGTGGTGGTGTATTATTTGCTTGTCGTGATTGGTTTCGGTCAGTCCGGATGACAAGTTTTGAAACTCTATCTGGTGAGGACTTATGGAATTCAAAACTTGAAAATCATAATCGAGAAAGAATATTACGAAATACAAAAACCTTGTAAACATAGAATGAATTCAAGACGATAAACGATATATAATAATAATAATTATTATTTTTAGTTGTTTGTGTATATATATGTTTTGTTTTTGTTATGTCTAATTTATTATTTTGTTTCTTGTCTTTTCTGTTATATTTTTGACCATTGTGGCGCATTAGGAATTCCTGTAATGCTACAACGGTCCAAACTTTAAATAAATAAATAAATAATGTAACCGTGGCACATGGTAAAGATCTTTCAAATCTCTAACCCCGACCTACGTTAACGACGAGTCGATGAATCGATTTTTATTTTTTTCATCTTTCGACTTTCCGTCAAGTAATTTTCCTTACAGTGACGGCCACCGGTTTTTATCACATCGATATAAGGTTAATGATTTGTTTAAAAAAATGAATACATGTAAATTTGACAACATTAGTCTGAGATCTCTAAGGACTCTCTTGAGCATTTTTAAAATAGTGTGTTTCATGATAAAGTGTTGTGATTATAAGAAAATTCAACCTCAATACTTTAACTGATACGTATTCAGAATTGATTGTGGTAACGTTTTTTAGACAATGTGAGTGTATGTGTGTGTGTGTGAAATAATTCAAACAACGTTATGACAATAAAACTTCGTGTTGGTTAATGAAATTTTAATTGTTACGTTGAAAATTGTTGAGACAAGACAGCCCTGAATGATTGTACTTTAAACGCACGTTTTTACACATATGCAATTTAAATGATGATCATTTATAATAATAACAATCATCCATAAGTATTCAAACATTAACATAGATCGAACGTGTTCACATGCCACGTTAAGCGATTTCTACCACCTCCATGTAGACATAGTGGAAAAAATCGAATGCTAATGGGTTCATCGTTCGTTTATATTCACAGCTCTCATTGAACGACCCAAGTCCATGTGCATGCCCGAGGAAAAATCCGATTGGTGGAGCCGTGGCAAGGCAAAGCCCATTAGCTGGTAGACAATGCGTCGTTTGTGCGCACGGCGCCGTGACGACTTGCGCATACTTAATTGTAAAGACCTCGTAATTGCCATAGCGCTCTCCTACCACGACACCACCTCATTGTCATTGGTCGGAGTACACTTTTAAGAAGACACTGCCTACCATTTTAGCCCCCACTACTCTTTTTGAGATTATTTCGGGCAAAAAAAAGTGTGATCAATTTAAAATGTAACCCAAACCCGAGTCGAAGCCCTCTATGGATGGGGCTTTGATATAGCTAAGTGAGCCGCACCCCTTTGAATCTGAAAATATGTTCCCGCACCCCCTAGAAAAATGAGTTTTGGAATCTTTAATTTAGAAAAATATATTTATTGCAAGCTTTTTTTTTCTTAGCGCACAGATATGCCACTTGATAGGACACTTCTAACAAGGGATTTTGAGTTGTTGCGCCACATAACTTTGAGATTGCACCACTGGCATCAAATCGAGCCTTCTTTGACTTCGAGATGTTCAGACTATGATCTGCACCTTCACCACCATGCACATTGTTGAAATGTTCTAACAATTTTGATGGTTTAAGATTGGATTTTGAAAACATCTTGGAACATAAGATGCATTGAGGTCGTTGCGTACCATCTTTTTCTGTTTTACTAGTGAATCCGTAACCAACAAAATCGTCTCTCCACTGGCGTTTGTTTTAAATGGCCGGGTTTACTACGGTCAAATAAATAATATTTCGGAAGAATGTATAAAATAATAATAATATATTATTCAAAATTTTGCGAGAATTTATTTACTTTTGTGTGATCAATATATCCTATTCGGGCTTTAATCACTGAACAATTAAGTATGTATTTGTTTCTGCTATAAAAAGGTAGATAACGTTTGCAATCGAACTTTCGTGTGTGTACACATGCTAGTCTCAAGAAGTTTTTTGCTATTCTGCCACTGTCGCAAAAACAATTGTAAACAGTATACCAGTGGAGACGACGGTGTGCAAATTCTGAGATAACTGTCGTTATTATTTGCGAAAAATGAGGAGAAAGCTTGACGCGATGTCCTGCCATAAATTATATTATTTAGTTATAGCTACATAAGCGCTTTCGTCACTTCTTGGAAATGAAAAAAATTGGCTGATGTTATCGAAAATTAAAATGGTTTTCAAATATCACAAAATTTAATTTATATTGTTAGAAACGCCTCCCGCACCCCCTGATATGCCTCCTCGCATCCCAAGGGGTGCGCGGTTTTGGTTTTCCCTTTACAGTGTTAAAAATCAAACTTGTTCCAGCGGGTATCGTTCATAAAGGTTTGTTTGGTATGTAAAATATATACATCACGGCTTCTGATTTCCCGGACTTTTTCAATTCCGGGGACACGGGATAAAGCTCGGGATCCCCGGGATCCTGGGAAATATTTCTAGATTTGGCACAATTATTTATAGCAAAGGAGCAATCTCTTTCAGTTTCAATCGAATTTTAAAGCAGGAAAGGTAAAAAACATGTTTTTAATTATCTGCTATCCAGTGAGAATATTAATTTTTTTTTTTAAGTTAATGCTATTTTTATTGACTTTTTATTTTATTTTATTTTATTGACTAATTTTTCATTCATCGTCAAATGCACAATTGTGGAATCGTCAATAGAAGAAGATACACTTGCTTCATAATAGTTTCATCGTAGGATATATGCACATTTGCCTTTTAATATAACATTTTGGGTGAAACATTTTTCCTGGAATTCGAGATAAGAATCCCCGAGCAAGGGACATGTACATATTTAGTATGTATGTATATACATATTTAGTGCATAGGAAGACGATGGTTCATTAACCAGATTTTATTAATTGACCCATAAGGAACATCTCAATAAATCGAAAAGTTTCCTCTTTTAATTACACATATGTATGTATGTACATACATGTTTATAATTTAGAATAGTGAATAAATTTAATAAAGAACCAACTTAATAAAGTTAAAAGCAAAAAATAGTGGAAGATAAATCGAACAAGAGTAAACTGCCACTTCCGGTTGAGGTATGCTTACCAAATTTTATCCATAACTTGCTATTACGCTTAAACTTTTAGATATGAAATTTCAGTTCAATAAACCAAAAGGTTTCTGAGAAAAACATAAAAAAACCTCGATTCTCTAGAGTAAAACTACTACTTCCGGTTCAGATAAAAATATTTTAAAAATATAAAGTTATAGATATTATTATTTCTATTACATATAAAAAAAATTTAATCCGATTCAGTTAGCGGTTTGGGAGATAATTGAATTCAAAAATTTAAAAAAAAGAGGACACCTATAAGGGAGGTACCATTTCCGGTCAACTTAAAAATTTGAAAAAAAATTAACGTCGTGTTAATAAGAATTTCAGTAACCGATACTAAGTTTCGGTTTGATAGGACTAACGGTGTTCAAAAAATCCCCAAAATATACAGACACACACACATACATTTTTTTCTAGAACATGAAAACGTGATCAGTAATCGATTCTGAGTTCGAATCAGGCAAAATCTCGAGTTCGAATTTTCGCATGATCACAAAACTTCATCTATTGTTACTACGTAGTAAAAATACATTTGCTCTATTATCAAAAAGTTAGTACGTATTGTTATTTAAGATAAAGAATAGTGTCATTGTAACAAAACTAGAAAATTTAAGAACACATCTACTACATGCCATTAATTGAAACATTTTTTTCAAATAGTTAAAGAAAAATAAAAAAAAACACAGTTACAGCTAATTAAAATTCTTTTGTGCAACTGATTTATTTAAAATACGACAAATTTATTTTTCTCATAGTGATTGTTTATAATAAAGATGATTGGTGCATGTAGAAGTTCATGACGAGAAGCTCAGACAAAATATTCAATGTTGCAAAATAAAATTCTAAAATAGAAGGTGCAGAGACTTTATAAACGGTGATTTTTAGTCTATTTCTATGATAGTCCATTGTAGGAAAATCAAAATTTTATTTTTTATGTACATATGTACATACATAATTTATGTACATATGCATGTATATATGTACAAATAACTTAAACTAATATAAAAAAAAATATCATAATCAAAACAGCTACATATTATACATATGTACATATATCATTATTCGAAATCATCAATCGAATATGTGACAACATAAATACCTTTAGAAAATATGCTGTAAGAGAATAAGTGTTCGAATGGTACCCAAGAGAGTACATATAGGTAGAAAGGGATACGAGAAGGTCGCAGTAAAACTACAACGAAGTAAGAAAAATGTGTGGAATTAGGTTGCTTAGCTCACAAAAAAATGACATTTGAAATTTATACACACATAGCTGGTCACCAGTGCAAAGTGGAAAGGCTCACTCTATTTGTGTCAACAGAGATGAAAGGAAACGTATTGGAAGGACATTCAGTAAAAGGGCTGCAAATTGCGATGATGAACAGCAGTAGATCGATAAACCTGTAATTCTCCAATGTATGCACATTCACGCAAATTGAGTATCTATCACCTTCGTTGAGGGTGACGCTTGCAAGCAAACAATCAGACGTGCGTTAATTCCAAATTGAATTTCAGGATAATAATGCATCGAGGCGTGAAATCAGCCACCATTTGCATACTGTCCGTGTTGCAGTTGCAATTTAACAATTAATTAGGGCGTGTGTGTGTCCCTTGGCTACCGACCCATTATTTCAGACCGGGACAGTATATACGTGGGTGCCTGTAGCTGCCACGGAAACTGCTAAATACCCGGTAACGAATGCCCATTTGGAGGTGGACGACCAGAACAACTATACCACAACTATAAAAGCACATACACACACACACATTCAAAAGTATAATATAACAGCCTCAAAGTTGCATTGTAGCCGCGGACATCGCGATAATTTATAGCGGTCGTGCCGTTGTTACTAAATTGTTGTACGACCGTTATCGACAAAAATTTTAGCTTCCACATGTCGGTGTCTGATTTATTGAGTCGTTATTGTTACTTTTTTTTATTATTATTTGTCGTCGAAGTGTATGGGTGTTTTTTTTTTTATTTGATTACATACGCGTGAGATGCGAGCGAGTTCATCGGTCAAAAAGTTTTCTCTGGTATAAATATGCAAATATATTGAATCAAAATATTCAATTTATTTGTTAAGCTATTCCATGATTAAATAGTTTTAAAATATTTAACAACTAGGGTACATTGAAAACAGCGAAATTTGGAATTTGAACTGCCTCAATTGGAAAAGACGTGGGGATTCCATAAAAAATAATATAAAAATTCTAAAAAATATATTTTTACTGCCACCTGTGAAATTTAAAATTTCTAAAAATTGCAATTTGTAAACCTTGTCATATAAACTGAATAGTTTTACATTAAATAAACCTCACATAAGATGTTTCTACACATACCATTTTTAAATTTATTTTGAAACTGTATTTTGTTTTATTATTATATATGATTTTTTAAATCTATGTATATAAATACAATGCATTTTTTTCACTTTAAATCTGAAATGAATTTCTTTTTTACTGTAATTTAGCTTTTGTAACTGCGTATATTATTTAACTATTTCCCTGGGGATGACTGCTATAGACGTCATGCGTAGATTCCAATACATATTTTATTTATTACAATTTTGGCATTGTGACATCACAGATTTACCCCGGGGCGTCATTATGGTTAAGCACAATACATACATATTTGAAATTAAAAATAAGTTTGGAAACAAAAATAAAAAATAAATATAATAATAAAATGAGAAACAAAATAAATTAATATATGTAATATGAGAATACATCTACAATCTTAAATTAAACAATCCCTCAACCAGATCAGCATATTTTATATTAAAAAAATCAATCAGCGAAATTAATCAATAAAAGCTTAATGCGCCTTGCGACAGGTGACATTGGTACATGCCACAGGAGAAGAGAACAAACTGTGGCATCTAATGTACCTGAGTTGGCTGGGAAGCTCAATTCTGTAAGAATTTTCTCAATAAGCAAGCATATACAAACTAATTTGTATATTGTAATATTGAAAAATCATCACATAGCTAAATTCTGTTTGTTTTGGTTTTTATATTTTAATCCTGCATTTATTCAATATCAAATAAAACTAATAATATTAGTTGAATCCCCACCCTTACATTGTCGTTTACTTTATAACAAGTTTAACAAGTGAGTTCAATGTTATTTAAATAACATTTTGAAATGTACAAAGAAAATGAATAATAATTTATTAAAAAAATATGCAAATTTATTATTAATGAAAAACACTAGTGAAGAAAAATATTAAAATATATAGACAAAAAAAATATATAATACATATACATACATACATATATATGTGTAGGTATTATATAAACGTGCATATAAAATATTTTACAATTAAAACATTTTCCTTAGCACCAAACGTCAAAGGGAAATAACATCAGGGTGGCCCAGAATGAAAAGTCAGATTCGTTATTTTTTCAGCATCCGCAATTTTTTCATAAAGCTTGTTAGATATGTATGTATATGTATGTACATACATATGTGTGTCGTTAAATTTTACACGCCGTTTTCATATTTTTAATAAAGCTCTTCAGTGGTTTCACCGCGTAAAGGGCAAACATGTGACAAATACGAAACCGCTTTTAAAATATTATTCATATACGAAAGCACACAAGTAACGATGATTTATTTTTGTCGTCTGTTAATATATATATACGGACGTAAATATAAGAGAATATGCATAAACATATATTTTTTTAGATTAGAAAATAAATCTACCTAAATATGTATGTACATACATATATGTATGTACATATACATATGTATGTACATCTATACATTTAAAAGGCAAGATTTTGTAGACATTTTGCAAATATAAACATTTCAAATTTGTAGATATACATACAAACATACATATATGTATATTCAATATCCTTTTCCTTCCATGTAGGGGTTCCGAAAAACCACCCGAAAGAAAAAGCTGGTTTTTGATATTTTTACAAATAAAAGGCCGGTTGGCCGGCTTTCACCGGTTTCAGAAAATTAAGATTTTTAAGTTCTAAATTTTTATATCGAAAAAAAAATTATAAATATATATTATATTATGCAAAAAAAGTTTTTTATAAATTAAATTGAGTTATAAACATTATGAACTTTCATAAGATCATTATTATATATTATTATTTCAAATATTACAAACAATAAAATTTGGATTATATATCACAGCCGTAAAATGGTAGATCCTGAATACTCAAATGATTTAAATAAGCTACTACCAAGAATATATTAAAAAATGATGTCTTACCTCGTAGAAAAACTGTAATCGTGAAATCGTAAAAAAAAAACACTGCCGAGATGTATTCGTGTTCGAAAACGTAATGAACTATGAAATATTTCCATGTTTCACATATGTTTGAGCTTAAAACAGCAACGAATTCATAACAACTAACGATAACGTTTTCTATATTTTACACCTGAACGCGTAAAAACAAATTACGGAATACTCAATTTGCCGAAATTCTAAAAGGCCTTGTGTAGGTTATTGAAACTAATTCAATAATATTTTATTGGTTTATAACTTGGTCTTCATCCACTACTAACTCTCAAATCCACCGCTTTACTTTTTTTGTTGTTCAAAGAAATATACGACTATTCCCGAAGAAAGTTTGAATATACACATTTTCATTGATCTTTTATAGAAATTTGAAATTCATTATTGTTAGTTTTGAGGAAAAAAAACATTAATTAAAGAAAACCTTAAAAAGTCATTTGATCGACCCAAAAAAGCCAGTTTTCGGTTTTTTGAAAAATGATCAAAAAGCCGGCTTTTCGGTTTCGGTTTAAACCGGTCTGGAAGCCCTACCTTCCATGTATCAAGTAGATGAATTAAAGAAAATAATGTACCTTTTCTAATAACTTCCGTAAAAATTTACTAATCAATAGATTTGTATTCGAGTATAAACAGGAGCTGCAATTAAATCAATATTATATTAACCATAAAAAATGACAAATCCTTAAAAATTTATCATTTATCTTATAAAAAACACAGTGAACACATATGTATTAGTATATTTTCTTATAAATTTGACTAGAATCGAGTTTAGATATAAAGTTGTTGAGTCAACTTTGAAAATAGAAAAATACATATGTATATGAATGTATATTGGACGGTTCTAAAATAAATAAAAAAAATAGCCCTTTGTTGTCATTTTTCTTATAATATATGTACATACATATGTATGTAGCTATTATTTATAAAATGCAGGTTTTACTAATTTTATTGCATGCTAAATTTCACTTAATAGCAACGAACAGCTTCAAATTCCAACAAAAAATATCCACGAAGTATTGAGAACAAAAACAGATATATAGTAAAATGGAAATCTCAAGACCGGTAATCAGAATATAACGAAGATTTCTCCATCGAATTCGTATGATCGATTTTATTAATCAATTATCATACATAAATATCAAAACAAGGGAAAAGTAATTTAGCACATTGTTACAAAGCAGTAACTTCACCACTTAAAACATTTACATATTCATAGACATACACATGTATATTCGTCGACTGGCAAATACATAAGTACATACATATATTCGTCGAGTCCCCGCCGGGGGTTATCCGAGATGAAATTGGATGGGATTTCAGCTTTTTGAAATCACCCACATAGGGAGCCTATTATCGCTTGTCTTTGACGACGAAATTGTAAACCTTTCTTTTAAAACACCAACGAATAAAAAGTGTATTATAATTGATCGCATCGATTTGTGAAGTGTGTATTGTTTGGTACAAAATCTTATCAAAATCGCATTGCATATACTCAATTAAACAAAAAATGATCAAACGGTAGACTAAATAAAAATGTAATCGTGACACTTATTTATCTTTGTATACTTTAATATCAAACAATATAAAGATTGCTTTCAACTTGCTTGCATTTTGAGATATATCGCGAGGAAGAAGAGGTAATCAGATTGGAGATATTTTGAATTAATCTTTAAAAATTCATAAGTGGTAAAAAGGTTTTTGACTTCTGAGCCAAAGCAACTCTCCATAGTATCCGTAGGTGGCTCAGCTTTCAACACTAATGGTGCGCGGCGCCAACTACTACCACCAGGGAAAACTCACCATTATTTACTGCTCTTTCTAGGACGATCTCATTACTACCCTCGACTGCTGAACCAGAATATAATACAGAGATGAAAATTTTGAAAAATTCAATTTTGTTCAAATTTATTTTGAAACGTTTTGAAATTTTTATTTTCTACTAGATTATAGCTTAAGTTAATTAAGGTTAGCCCATAAGTAAAGTAATTTACTTAAATTTAAAACTGTGGCCTTATATTATATTGGATAAATATAATCCAGGGCTCCAATCTCTTCTAAAATGGCCAGCCAGCAGTATGGCTCGGTGGTTGCGTTTATGTTTAGCACCGAGGGGTTACCGGGTTCGATCCCGTGCTAATTTTTAATACTGCTGATTAGACTTGGATATTTGTGACTGCAAGTTGATCGTTTTTTATCAGAGCTTGCCAATTTATCTGATTTCATTGTTGAAACGGTTCCTCCACCAAAATGGCAAAAATCATCCTACCGGCTGTCACAAATATCTGAATTTTATTTATGTAAAATATGTAAAAATGTATGTAAAAGTCTAAATCCATATATGTCTCAATGGATTAATTCATCAATTAATTAATTGTTAATTTCGTGTTCTTCAGCCTCTCGCAATACAGCGATTTATGCAAAAAAATGCGGCAATGTTTGTAATTAATTTTCTATGAAGGCGTATTGGGGTCTACCTGTTAGGCCTTCTTGGTATATATCTATGTAAAATAAAAATAAATTGGTCCGTGGTTTAATTTAATGAACTTTGAAAGGATATGAAATTTGGTGGTCATCTTTTGAAAACAATGGTCATACCTTTATACAATATATTTGGTTCACAAGTAACTAAGCGAATTGACTTTCAATGATGCATTGATAGAGTCTGTTCAAGAAACGAGCGACCTGGGTGACAGTATTAGTGTATATACATGCAGTGGTCATTAGTTTCGCTTCGGCGTTCAACGTAGGAGGACGTATCTTCGCTTTTTTCATATACGGTGGTTACAAAGTTCCCAACACATAAGTAATATAAAAAAAATTGTTAGTTATTTTTTCAACAATGTAAAAGTATAATACAGTAGTGCATGATGTAGTGGTGCGGCATGTGCGCTCCGGTATTTCCCTCCGCCAAAACCAGATAATAATCCAAAAAAACCCGTCAATTCCGTTTCAAAATTCCAGAAAAATTACTTATTTCAATAATTGACAAGATTACTACTTTTAAGCTTACCACTACATCACCGCGCTCGATTGTATATCAAATAATAAATCTAAATATATTTTGTATTTTTATTTGTATTTGTTTTTGTAATTTTTTATATTACGTAATATAGATATAAATAAATTTAGATAACAAAATAGTTCCTTTTGTTTCATTTTTGAGAAAAACTTATATATATATATACATATATATATATATATATATATATATATATATATATATATATATATATATATATATATATATATATATATATATATATATATCATCATCATCATCATTTACAGCCACTCGCCATCCACTGCTGGATGAAGGCCTCTCCAACACGCTTCCACCCGTCTCTGTTTTGCGCAACACTCATCCATCTCACCCCGCACATTTTCCTAATTTCGTTCACCCATCTTCCTTGCGGTCTTCCTTTTACCCTTTTGCATTCTCTCGGGTACCATTCAAGCAATTCTTTTGTCCACCTTTCGTCCATCCTCCTAGCTACGTGACCCGCCCATTGCCATTTCAATCTCTTCACTCTATCCACTATGTCCACTACTCTTGTCATACTTCTCACCCACGTGTTCCGCTTTCTGTCTTTTCTCGTTATGCCAAGCATACAGCGCTCCATACTTCTTTGAGTGCATTGGATTTTATGTAGCATCTTGGTGTTCAGTGTCCAAGTTTCACATCCATACGTCATCACTGGCAAAACGCATTGATCAAAGATCTTTTTCTTCAGGCAGAGTGGCATTTTTGATTTAAAAACAGCATTCATCCGTCCAAATGCACTCCATTCTAATTTCATACGTCTCTTTATCTCTTCATCTTTATTACCAGACATGTCAATTATTTGACCTAAATATAAATAATTATTTACTACTTCTACTGGTTTATCATCTAATGGGATGCTATCAGGCATGCAATACCTATTGAACATTAGTTTGGTCTTATCTACGTTAATTTTTAATCCTACTTTTCTACTTTCCCTGTCCAGCTGTGTTAGTCTGTTAAGTAGGTCAGCTGAATCACGAGCTATTAAAACTATATCGTCTGCGAACCGAAGGTGACTCAAGAAGCGACCGTTGATGCTTACTCCGGCTTTGTCCCATTCCAAGTTCCTGAAAACTCCCTCAAGCACCGCATTGAATAACTTGGGCGAGATTGTATCTCCTTGTCTTACTCCTTTTCTTATGCTAAATCTATCTGTACCTGAAAAAATTTTAACCGAAGCTGTGGCATTCTTATATATTGCAGCTAACAGCCCCACATAGGGTTCCGGTACTCCCTGTGTTTGTAGAGCGTTAAGTACTGCATTGTGGCTCACTGTATCGAAGGCTTTCTCATAATCGACGAAACCTAGGCACAATGGCCGTTGATATTCGTTGGCGCGTTCGATTAGTTCGCCAACTACTTGGAGGTGGTCCATTGTACTGAAATTTGCCCTAAATCCTGCCTGTTCTATAGGTTGGTTCTCGTCGAGGATATTCTTCAGCCTTTCTGTAATAACCTTCGTGAAGAGCTTGTAGACCGCTGAAAGTAAACTAATGGGTCGGTAGTTCTTGATATCGCTTTTATCACCTTTTTTGTGTATTAAGATGATAGTTGCGTTATTCCATCCTTCTGGTATAGCTTGGTTCTGGATGCATTTGCTGAAAAGCCTAGCTAAGATATTATTTAGGGGGGAGCCGCCACATTTTAGTAAGTCAATGGGAATATTATCTTCCCCTGGGGTTTTACCGTTCTTTGCAGTTTTTAGCGCGGCCTCTACTTCGCTTATATCTATTTTATGAGCTACTGATCTACTGATCATTTACTATTTTACAATTTTAATTTAATTTTGTTAGTAATCATACTATTATATTATTCTAATTTTAATGTACAGCATAATAGGAAAAATAGCTCAAAAACCTATTTACAATTATAAATACTCATAATACATCTAATACATAATATTAATTAAATACTCTCAAATTAATATTATGTATTAAATCAATATTAAAGTCGATGACCTAAAGCGGATTGTGTTTAGGTTATCTGTGTTTATATCTGAAGGGTATAGACGATTTGTTGTAATCACCAATCAGGTGTATTAGTATGGTTATTAGTAATTCTGTCATAGAATCTAGAGGTTAGTTTATTAGTAATATCTGTAACAAACGGAATATTTTATATGACATGCAGTTTTTTCAAGTTAGTATATATTGTATAAGGGTGTATTATAATTTATTTTTATGGATTTAGAATGCAGATAAAATAATAGTGCAACATCGTTTTGATCCCAGCTAATTACGTACATTTCTACTCGTTTGTATTATATCACGCAATATGAGAATTTAATTATAATTGATTTGCAAGATAAGTCAATGAGTATGGGCCCGAAACTTGACTTTTAAAATAATTAATAGAGACCGGCGATAAGAATCGCCAATGGCTATTCATCGACAAAGTACAAAACGAGTCTACAGTCCCGAAGCGCTGAATGCCGTGAAAGTCTTTTGTAAGTTAAGTTCAATGGGGGTGGATGGAAACAACATCGGCCACCATCCTCGACTGCCATTCATCTCCATTTCGGGGGCTTTCTTGTTTCGACTGATAGAACAAAAACCCAATATCCCTAATGAAAGTCTTGTGTATCAAAGCTGGTTCGATCTTTACGCTAGGCCACGTATCCTCTTCGAGCATTGATACCGAAAGCCGATACGGCCTTTTCAATTTTACGGACATACTAATGAGCCGAATAAAGTGACCGCCGAAACCGACCAAATTCACTCTAATAAACAGGTATGTTATCATCTGTATATACATACATACGTGTATCGGTGTGTTCTCGTTACATCTGTGCAAAAACTTTTCCGAAGCTGAAACAATTTTTGTGTTCAAAAACACGCGAACAGGTGATTAATGATCAAATGCACTTTTGCGCTCTCTGTTCAAACTGTCAAACCCCGAAGGGAATAAAAAATAAATAACCGAGAAAAGGAAAACTCTAATAAAAATTCACAATACTACTCTATGCATTCGTGTGTTTTTTATCGTGTATTTCTCTCCTTTGAGTTTGAAATCGATTATGTGAATTGAAAGGTTGAAAATTTGATAAAATTCTACTTTTTTGAGATTGTTCGGTATATCAATCGAAACTGATACGGTCTCATTGATAATATTGTGTTAATTGCATTCAGCATGTATTATAAAGTTATCCAAACAAAAATATATACATACATACAAAAAAGTTGAAATATGCGGTCTCAATTTTTCACTAAAACATAGAATATAATATACATACATATAATAATATGTATTATATATGCCCACGTACATATGTTTTTAATAAAAATAATTATGGAATATGTAATTCCATTATTATAAATGAATACAAATATTAAAAATAAAAAAAATATGAATATTAAATTAGACGTGGAAATAGTTTGGATTAGAAAATACATTATTAAAATTGAAATCTTATTAAATTGGAATAAAAAATATTAAATCTATATCTATTTTTTTAATCTAATAAATGAATAATAATATATTTACTACAATTATTAACTAGAAAAATTAATGAATTATATAAATTTTCAATAGATGATGCTAAATGCTCAGACTTGCCTATAGGAAACATTGGTAGCAAACAGTATATATATGTAGAAGTTTTTTCTTTTGTTATTATATTCGTACATTTTGTTGGCAGTGTTGTAGCTGTGACGTACATATCTCGAATCGAAACGACTATTATAATACGACGAGCGTTTTCTTACCCAGACACACGCACAGAATAGCGATATTATATATATATATATATATATATATATATATATATATATATATATATATATATATATATATACATGTATATGATGTTTTATTAACTAGTTTTTTCTTAATTGACAAATTTTTGAAAAATTAATTTGTAGTATTTTTCTGCTAACTCAGATGTTTTTTTTAAGTTGGATTGAATAAACATAAACACAAAAACAATAAAAAAATTTAACATACCACTTTAAACATTAGCAGTAGAATTAATTAACCGTGAGATTTTGGTACAACATTTACAACATTTTGAGCTATACTAAGGCATGTATAGCTCAAAATGTTGTAAATGATATCATTATTAATTCAAGGCCTTACTCTCTAATTCGTGTAAATTTTAATATTTATGTAAATTATACTCTATTTAAATCGATAACATAAAACTTTTCGAAAGGATTTTATCTGTATATGTATGTACATACATACGTATGTTTATGCGGTAGTTCGGTGATTTATCCGTACATAGCGATCTCACACACGTCAGTAAAATCTTGTCTGGCACCGGAAAATTCTATCCATCGAGAGTAACCCACGGGACTACCTCACTAAAGAGAACTAAAATGTCAGATATTCCGTTTTCGCCATTTTCGTGGTAACTATTTTCATGTGAGAAATAGTCCGTTTACCATATTTTTTTAATAAATAAATACATACATATGTATAAATATTATATCAAATAATGCTTGTAATCTACAACCAAAATACTTCAACGTTTATCAATAACGTATTGATTGTAGTTGAAAGGATTAGGACACAATATGAAACTGTATTAAAAGTAATTACTTATGTGGTTTAAAACTACAATCAATATATTTTCATCACAACACCTGATTTCTATTTAAGATCTTTAAAGACTGTCTTTATGAAAAAAACACGCGGAAAATTTTCATTTTAGGAAAATCGTGCACGTACACACAAGCACGCGTGCTCGGCAGATGTATTCGGAAAATGTCTGTGACAAGCTTGCTTCCATTACAAAACAGTAAATGTAAGAAATTTCTTTGTGCGGCTATTGAATGACTATTACAGGGTGGAGGACGAATGAATGGAAGAATCGGAATGAATGCCTGAGGAAATAAAAGGTTACGGATAGAATGGGTGCCGGAAATCGTTCGGGGTCCTTTCTTTGGCTTCTGTTCGGGAGCCTTCCTCCCATCCACCCACAGAAAGATCTCCCACTCTCCCCCTTAGCGCAGTACAGGTATAGTTTGTCACTTGCCACCCCTTGAATTACATATACTATGTTCATTTTGAAAACGACACACAAATGTGAAATCAAAAAATGAAAATTACACAATTTGTATAGGGTAGAAATATATTGTGTTTATTAAAATTACATACAAACATAGTTTTTTAAGTTACACAATATACTTTCAAAAGTTTTTGATAAACTTTTGTTATCCAGAATAAAGCCAATTATTCAAAATCGAGAAGTGATTCCTAGTCATTATTTTGGCTTCCAGCAAGAAAACGAAACTATCGAGCAGGGCAGGAAACACAGGGTAGTGGGTAAGATAAATCTAAACTTACATGATAAGAAAAACTGTTCGGCTGCCTTCTTAGATATCAGTAAAGCTTTTGACAAAGTCTGGCACACTGGATTACATTACAAACTTAAAATATGGCTACCATATAACATTTACTAGATAATTAAATCATACCTGAAGGATAAAAAATGTCAAGTAAAATATCAAGAAGCCAAATCAACACTATGCGCGATCAAATCCGGAGTGCCCCCGGGTAGTGTTCTCGGTCCAATTCTGTATCTTATATACACAGCTTACTTACCGACAGAAAAAAGCGACCAATGCAACCTTTGCTGATGACCCAGTAGTGACAAAGCAGAAGAAGCAAAATATTTAGGAATGCACTTGGACCATAGGCTAACATGGACAAAACACATCGTCAAAAAACGGAAGAAACCAAACTTCAAATAATCATACAAAAATTTAAAATAAAATCCAGTGAGTAATTTTGGATGCCCCATGGTTTGTCTTTTCATGTAATGATGTAATTTGTATTTGTGCCCATGACACAAGGATGCGCACAGTCATAAAAGAGACGAAAGCCATCCCAACAAGCTGGCCAGGGAGCTGTTGGTTGCCAAAACAATGCAGAGGTTGAAGATGAGGGACCCCTTGGACTTGGACCGCTAGTAGCAAGTGAAATAAATACCAATGGGAATTTCCCCCATATGCTAGGAAATTGACTAAAAATTGTTCTGAATGTCCCAGACGAGAGATAGCATCATAAAAAAAACATAATATGTTACACAATATGTCGAAAAATATTCATATTTTATGTAGCTGTAACAATAAATATGAGTAATGATTTGTAACAAATGACGAAATTAAATTATTAAAGCACTATATAAAACAGTGCTAATAAATTAATAAATTGCGATACTAATATAAAGTAATCGAACGAACTGTAATAACACGATGTGCGCCAGTTATTACAGACTTGGGTTATTACAGAGCAGGGACGTCAAATAAAATTATGTATATTTTATAAAAATTCATAATGTATGCTTTTTAATTTAAAAATCAAAGTACAAATGAAAACGTTTCCATTAATATGTATGTACGTAAGTGTAATAAACACGTATAAATATTTACTATCACCTATGATTTATTTTTTCCAACAAGTACATATACATGTATAAATTATATTTTGTTATTTCAAATCAATTATCGTAATTTAATACCAAAAAATTGATACAAGAATTATACTTGAATTTTTTTGTGACGAACACACATGTTTAAGGGGTCGAAAAAAATAGTGGAAGAAAAATCGAACAAGAGTAAACTGCTACTTCCGGTTGACGGATGCTAACTAAATTTTATAATTAACTTGGTATTAAACTTAAACTTCCAGATATGAAATTTTAGTTCAATAAACCAAAAGGTTTCCGAAAAAAACATAAAAAACTTCGATTCTCTAGAGTAAAAGTACTACTTCCGGTTCAGATAGAAATATTTAAAAAATATGAGGTTATAAAAATTATTATTTGTATCATATTTAAAAAAAATTCAGTCCGATTCAGTTAGTGGTTTGGGAGATAATTGAATTCAAAAACTTAAAAAAAGAGGACACCTATAAGGCGAGGTACCATTTCCGGTCAACTTAAAAATTTGAAAAAAATTTACGTCGTGTCGATAAAAATTTCAGTAACCGATACTTTAACGATAAGTTTCATAGTTTAGTAACGATAAGTTTCAGTTCGATAGCACTAACGGTGTTAAAAATATCCCCAAAATACACACCCACACAGACACACACAGACACACACACACACACACACACACATTTTTTCTAGATCATGAAAACGTGATCAGTGATCGATTCTGAGTTCGAATCAGTCAAAATCTCGAGTTCGAATTTTCACATGATCACAAAACTTCATCTATTGTCACTACGTACATAGATAAAGTAAAAATAGAAAGCCACTGAAATCGGCAACAGTAAAACTTTTGTAGGAACTCGTGTTTTGTATGGCAGCATTTTCTTCAGAAGAAAACGACAGTTCGAACTAAGTTAATTTTTTTCTATTTCTCGTTGTGCACATACACACTTATACATACAAATAGGCTATATTTGAAAGTGACACGTCTACTTTTGTTAATTTCGAGAAATATCTCGCAAAAAGTTCGAGAAATATCTCGCAAAAAATAACAATTTGTGAAATTAAATTTGGTTTTTGAACTGAAAATTGGATTTCCACCACCTTTGAAAGTGACACATAACGGCTCGTCTAATTTTTTTATGGCTAAGCATAAATGTATTTTTGTCTGTGTATGTATGTCTATATTTTTATTTTTCTCATCTCCCTGTATTTTTTATCGAAACACTTGAAACATCGCAATAATACTAGAAATGGTTTCGAAAAATAAATAATAACAGTCAAAATTTGTGACATTTATACAGAACGATAATGATTTCAACTAAAAAAATCCCTTCATATTGAACGTTTTGTTAGCCTTCCGGAAAACTAGCGAAGAAAAACAGAAAAGCACTCGTAGTCTCCGTTGAGTGTGTCTCTGCTCTATTGATGGCAAGCCGAGCGAGTAAATAATAGCTCTGGCTGTATAATGGCTCGGAAGTCCAGTTCAGAGCGAATAAATCTTTCGAAACGATCCTCTCCCCCACCAAACGCATCTTTAAGAATGGACAGCGACAGAGGATCTTTTGTGGCGGACGATAATGACGAAGTGTTTCCTCTTTTTGTGCACAAAATAAATATCACCGCAGCGACGATATAGTCTCCATAACAATTTTTTTAGTTGCGCCTTTACACATACACATGTCTATACGAACGAAAGCTACAGGATAATGCGAATAATTGAGAGGATCAGGAGGAGTGCACGCCGGCGCTTTCATAAATCACGAATTCACAATTAAGGCTTTATTTATGTATTCCGACTTTGACAAAGGGCTTTTGCCTAATCAAGCGAATTCCCTAACGTAGGAATAATGATGTTATTTTGAGTGCCCCCCCCCCTCCTCCCATCCCACTATACCCCTGTTTCAAAACGTCAGCCCATACGTTGCCTAATATTATTTTAATAAAGTAACATTAACCGACGGTTGAGCGACCTGGAGCCGATCAGATGTAAACAACCATAATCCGAAATGCATTTTAAAGTAAATTCACCATACCGAATCTAATTTAATACGTATAATATAATCTGAAATATAATATGTATATACATATGCGTACATATGTACGTACGTGTTATATTTACGATTCCATACGTATGTATGTATTATGCCATTGAGCAAAGTTATTAAGCATTGTTAATATTTATATAACTAGTGTTGTAAAAACTAACTACCTACCTACATATACATATGTATTATATATCTTCTTCTATATATATAAAAATGAATGTCTGTCTGTATGTCTCAAATAGGCTCTTAAGCCACTGAACCGATTACGATGGAACTTTCAGGATTCGTTGAATGCATGTCCGGAAAGAAGAGAAAACGGGAACGGAAACGGGGAAAACGGGAATGAGTGTCATTGCAACGCTATAATTTCAAATGTTTTCGCGTCGCAACCAAAGTGTTCGCTGCCTCTGTTTTTCCAACAAACGGGAACGAGAATTGCATGCGTTATTGTGGCATTGCAACGCCTGCCGGGTTCAGCTAGTAAACAATATAAAACACCAATAGAAAAATTAATTAATTAAATACATTTTCAATAGATGGCGGTAAGCGCTTAAAAAATTAGCGCCGTCTGTTTGCCTAGAGGAAAAATTGGTAACAAATAGTATTTATAGAAGTTTTTTTTCTTTTGTTATTATATTCGTATATATTATTATATTATATTTGTATATATTATGTTATTAAATTATGTTGTTGAGTACCTCGACATAACACACGTGCGACAAAGTTTCAGATTATTTTTATACCTTAGCAATGTGAAGAAACATCCCATACGAGGTTTTTTTAATGTTAAATTACCTCGTTTATACGATAAGATGAATAAAAAACTACTAAAACAGTGTTTGAATTAAAAAAAATCTAAAAATACTAAAAAACACGATTTTCAGTGAAAATATAAGACTATAAGAAAATATAAGACTTAATATTTCATGGACTCCAGTGAGAAAATCATAAAGGCATAAACATTATCAAATAAATTTATTCGCATTTTATGAAATTATTATGTACATACATAGATATGGCCAACATTTCAAAAGAGTAATTATTTTCGAAAACGCATTTAAAACTTTTTGAAAAATATGATTTTACAGTGAATTGAAAGTGCGCTGAATAGTCCATGCGCTGAATTGTCGTCCACTAAGTTGTCGTGCGCTGAGTTGTCCGTGCGCCGAGTTGTCTGCGCTGAAAGGTCTGAGCTGAGTTGTTGGGGTGCCACAAAATATACAAAAATGTTTTACATAGTGAAACATGAACTATTAAAAAATATAATAAGAATTGATTTTTAACGTCTTTGAAAATTTTTTTTTAAAAGTGTGTTGATAATTTAAAAATCTATAATAACCGTTAAGCCAAAGGTTGATCGGTTATCAAAATTAAATTTATTTGTCTATCGGCTTTGGCGTCTTTCCAAAGTATTCTTAAATAAATAAATGAAAGTATAAAAAAATGTGCAATATCCCGGACTATAAATGAGTATTCACGGAAATCTAGAACACTTGTTGCCAATTTCGTGCAAAATTTGAGAATATTCTCCCTAGGTTTCAATATGTTTATTAATATCTTATTTACGTTTCTTCCTGAACGCTTATCTACATCTTTGATTAAGAATCTTTTCTCAAGAAGCAACAATGAACGGTAATTGAATAAAGAAATACATTCTGAATTAAATCAAATTATAAACCTCCACTTGTTACATTTATATAAAAAACCGATTTATATAAAAAAAGGTTCACTACCAACGGACCACAGAGGTATTTGTTTTTACTGAACCAACCCTTTGAAAGGGTTGATCAATTAATAAAATGCTATTTATGATTTATTACCATCCCCTATGACGTTGACGAAACGCCGCTCGACCCTCTTTACTATCTATGTACATATGTATGTAATTATACAAACGAAAAACAATTTAAAGCACTCGAATGAATGCACGAATCGAAACTACATATATGCGGAATATTGCGAAAGTAGACACACGTAAAACCCACTCAAGAATTCATGTATATTTATTTTTTTGTAATTTTGTGCGAAATAATTGAATTACCATCAATCGTCGGCGGTTCGAGGCGTTTAACCCTCCTGCGCTTTCAACCCCGACGACACCCCTAACGCTCGGGTCGTTCGCAATAAATCATAAATTAAGCCCTACGCGTCACATATAACATAATTGCACTGGCATTCGGTTACATAGAAGATAGATTAGTGTCGAAATGCGACGAACCTCCATCTTCAATAGTCGGGAAACAATTTTATCGAAAGCAATACAACAAGTATACAAAGACACTCGATTATAGTGTAATTGAAATGTGACACTCTTCATATGGAAAAAGTTGCATCGTAGGTACTCTTTTGGTGAATGTATGTAAGTATGTACGTTAATAGAATTTTAGCAGCACATTACTGTTAGAGTGTACATAGTTATCAAAAGTATTGATAAAAATTTTGATATTATTGAAGCAAAAATATTTTTATACAATACATACATACACATGCGGAATGGCTGTAAATAATGATGATGATGAATATACACACATAAGATCAAAGAAGGATTAGTGAGTGTGTTTGACAAAATTAATTGAACTCATCGAATAATTTAATTGTAATCATGTCAAAATTTTCAATCCAAGATCCAAATCCAACTTATGTTCATACATATATGGAGATCCAATTATCTGCATAGCTTAATTTAAACGCGCAAATATTACATGTGTATGTACATATGTATATGCATTTATGAATAAAAAGTTTTATTATTCATTTTTACGGTTATTTAATTTGTATCCCAGTCTTGACACAAGATGAATACGTCGATAATATTATAATATCTAGGCCTCTACAATCTGTAAATCATCCGCCAAACATACATATGTAGAATTAATTAATGGCGTGCATAAAATGGCGATATGATTCGCACGCATAAGCAGTTCGCTTCGGTTAATGGCCGCTTCAACCTGCTGACGACGAATGCTTTTTTTATTTATTACTATTCATTTTTATTACATAATATCTAAGGATGACGTGAATCTCTGTGCATCAACTTTCGTAATACGGTGATTTCATACAAAAACTTGTCACAATCAACCAAAGCTGCTTCTAAAGAACTCAATTTTCTTAAAGCGAGTTGCCAAAATAGCCTCGTATTAAACGTAAAGGTTGATACTTGATAGCGGCATAAAAGAGTTAACGTCGTATTTAATTGTGTCATAACAAATCGAATCAAGTTCTCGGTTGGGAACGTTTAAATAAAAATACAGAATGACTTGCGCAGAGACATTCGATTTTTAAATAATGTTAAAGATAACTTTGAATTCAACAGAAAATATATTCATTACAACTCTACATATATGTACATACATATTAGGTATATGTACAATTATACATATGTATTTATTTATGTGTAGATCTATCCGAAGAAAAATAAACCAGGGGCGCTCCGTGTCTGTAAATGCAGTTATAATGAATGTAGCCAGGGGTGACTGCAAATTGTGCAATAGATTTTAATGTGGAGAAAATTACCTTGTCTGTTTTAAATGATCTTTCGACTAATGAAAATACTGCTTCCTGATACGCCGACATTTTAATAAAAATAGAAGAGGTAAAAGCATTGAAAAAAGTATGCGAGACAGTGGCGCGACTCGATTTAATACCCGCCACTGCCCTCGGGTCACATAAATACTCGTTTATATTAATCGTGTAATCTAAACAAAAAAATCTATTGTTTAAAACACGATGCTATGGAGAAATCATCGACATTTAAAATTAAAATTAATTTTGTTATGAAAATTAAATATGTGCAATGTTGTCATCGTTAATGCAATATTGCACACTTAAAAATGGTTATCGGATGTTACCAACCCATGACTTTTTCTATGTATTTGAGGAATAAAAGATGTATAAAAAACAAAATTCAATAATGACGCATACATACACGCTCACACACAGGGCCGCCGAGAGGAATCTCGGGCCCCGGGAATAATAATTTCTGGCCCTATAGCAAACTAAATAAAAAGATTGTATAGATATATTTTTAATATTCCAAAATATCTATCAGAACTATTAGAAAGCATTTTTCAAAATAATTGAATAAGAACGTATGATATAGCAGGTACGATTTCACATGGACACAAAGAATACGTGGATCGAAAAATATTAAATATTTACCATTAAGTAAATAAATGTATTTTTATGTAGAATAATATAAAATATCAATATCGGTCAGTTGGAAGTCCCGATATGGGGCCCCTTAAGTAGTCCGGGCCCCGTAACTTTACCCCAGCTCCCCCCCCCCCCCTCTCGCCGGCCCTGCTCACACATACCGGCTATGAGAGCATTTTCAATACAAGCTTGAGCGCTAATGTAGGGAAACTCACATAAGACAAAAGTTCCGGTAGTTGGATTTTGTTCGAAAACTTTTTATTACTTAATATCACCATCATATATATAAAGACGGTAATCTGTGTGTGTGTGTGTGTGTGTGTGGGTGTGTTTGTGGGTGTGTGGGTGTGTGTGTGTCCTAACTCTCGCCGAACATAATGAACGAATCGATAAAAATCGATAAATTCATTTTTCGACGAGACGACTTTGTCGCGACTCGAACCGATCACCCCAAATAGCCGGAATATACATAGGCCTAAATTGAGCTAATGGTCACGTGCATCACGTCAAATCCAATTCTTCATTTCGCCTTTTTTTTTAAACATTAATTGAAATATTCCTTCTCGCCATATAAAAATACGTAATTTTAATAATTTCATTTAGCGTGGTTTTGAATCATTTTTTTTAAAGATTTATTTTTAATTAAATTTAAATTATTTATATTTTGACGATATTCGAGAAAAAAATTGATTTCATTCACCTCGGGCGCCGGGAATCGAACTTCGGACCCTCCGATCCAAAACGATGTGCTTCACGAGCCCACGCCGCACGCCATATCCTCGCCCAGAATATGTGTTGTAAATACACATCATATGTATATGCACGTAATTTGTTATGTGTAATAATAATATTCAACGTTACGAGGTCAATGACCATTTGTGTATAATCGGAAAATATTACATTTTGTTAACTTTAATTAACATTTTGTTAACGTTAACTTTAAGAATTGAAAATTATTACAAATAAAGAATTGAAAACTATCTATGAGAGTGTACGAAAATAACGGTTCCGGTTCCGGATTTTTTTTTTTAGTTTTATACGGGTATATAATAATTTTATAGCCATGCGATGATATTTCATCGGGCTATTCACTAGTAAATAATATATGCATCAAAAAGATAAAAATAATTAAAAAGTCAAAATAAAATAATTAAATATTGTTAAAAAAAATGATACTTCCGCTTACTGCTAATACCGGTTGAGTGAGAATAAATATCAAGACGATAGAGATGATATAAAAGGTCAAAATAAAATAATGAAATATTGTTTAACAAAAAAATACTGCTTCCGGCTTACGAATTCTAATCAAAACCTTAACACATCTAAATTAGTAGAGAAAGAATACAAATATTAATTTTCAACTTGATACATTCAAGTGTGGAAAAAATCGGTTGGTCACAACATTTTTTACTTTTATTCTAATTTTTAATTAATTTTATTATTTACAGGATATTATACAAGGATTATACTGTAATTTTCACTTGAAGAGTACACATATTTAAAGCGTCGAAAAAAATAATGGAAGAAAAATCGAACAAGAGAAACTGCCACTTATTATGTAAATTCTATATGTAACTTGGTATTAAGCTTCCAGTTGAGGTAAAAATATTAGTGTATGAAATTTATAATTTCTATTAAATTTGAAAAAAATTCAATATGATTCGTTAAGCAGTTTGGCAGATAATTGAATCCAAAAGCTTAAAAAAAAGAGGAGACCTATAAGGGGAGGTACCACTTTCGGCCAACTTCTCGAATTAGTCAATATCTCGAGTGTTTTTATGATCACAAAACTTCATCTATTGTTACTATGTAGATAAGTTATGAAGATAAAAATGGTCACTTCAGAGGAGTAACTGGACAATTACTTGTCCAGTTACTTAGTTAAATTATTATAATTTATAAAGTTAAAATTATATTTTACCACATCAATGAACGTCTAATGTTAGCGTTGAATTTAAATATTTCGCTATAATTATCGCTATATGCGTATGTACTTATCGGCTTTCCTGTACACGTCGAACCGCCTAGCATCGAGTGAATCAAACGAAGGCCCGTTCACATACATCAAATCCAGTTATGCATCCTTTATTGTATACATTTGCTTGCGCATGCGTTTCTATGATAGATAAGCGGAGGAAGCGGCACATGGGGCATCGTCGGCGACATCCTGGACCGCAAAGCCTCCGAGATGAGAATCTTTCGTCCAACTTTTTCCCACATTCCGCTGAGAGGCGAACGGGTACGGCCCGGCTGATATAGACGGGCTGATTTTAATAGACTGGCATTACGCGACTACCACTTCATTAAATCACGTCACAGTTTATCAAAAACCACCGCGGGATTCGCATCTCCGTATAAATTAATTGATCTGCGGTGCCGAGAGCCGAGGATCAGATAACAATTCGTTCGCGCCGTAATTAATAAATGCAAATGCGCGCAACAGTCCTATGAAGAATTGACGCTGCGATCAATCGGATGATGGCTGCGGTTTAATTGTGTTGATTTTGAGCCGCTCTCCGGCCAACTGGTCCGTTGCTCGTTACGCAAAAGATTGCTCTTTGGCCGACTCGTACCGAGTTTTGCATGTTGCAAATTTATTCCACATTTATGTGCAATGATATATGATTACGGTGGCTTTTGTGCTTCACATATGAAAACGAATGAGAATGAACTGAAATCGCGCCGGTCGATGTTAAATAAATCAATGGCGTATCTGCACGTGGGCATCTGATTTGCTCGCCTACTTAATACCCTATAAATACTATCTATAAAATTGTGCTGATAAATTGCAATTCAATTTCATAATAAGGTAATATAATACTTCTTCGTAAACTGACATATGCATTTCCTCATTTTTCAACCCTTTTATCAATAAAATACACTATATACATACTACATATGTATGTATTATAGCTATACATAGTGGCGTATCGGAACATTATTATATTGACTTCTGCCTATTTCATTGACTGTATGAAACTTTATTTTAGATCGTATTCACCTATACACTAAACATTAATTCGGTTACTTTACACTTAAAATTGGATACAATTCACTTTTGTTACACTTATTTTATTTTATAAAACTAATTTTATAAAAAAAAATACAAACATGGTTAAAAACATACTGACGACTTTGTGTGTAAATAAATAAATTCCAGTGATTATAATTTTTCTCATGTACAATATTTTTTTTGAATATTGAAATAATATATTTAATGTTGAATACATTAACTTAAGTTGAATTTATTTTGTGGGTGAATATGGTCAAAATTAAAGTTCAACTAATTACCACCCTAAGATTAATAGACTGCTTGGAAGGAAATGAAAAAATAATGATAAAATTACTTGTGCTTGAATATCAAATAGAAACTCGTTTAAAAATATCGAAATTTTAGCGAAAATTTCATATTTTTAGAAAATTTATTTTATTTTGTTTTCATTAAATATCGTTTTTTTTTTGTTACAAAATGATATTTATTTAAAAAAAAGTAAGCAAGGCAATGAAATGCTTTTTGAAACGGCCCAAAGAGAAAAAACAAGATAATACGATGATTAAATTGATTAAATAGAAAATGTTGATTTTTGTTAATGTTAGCATGTATTGTGAAATTGGCAAAAGTCAAATTAAATACAATAAAGATACATTTTCGATTGATGACTTTCGTTTAATAAAGTGTTTAATATGATTTTTAAAGTGATGAATTTGATTTGTAAAGTGTTCAGGGCTCAAAATGAACGGGATAAATATGTTACATATAACGAGACGGACAGACGGGATAAATATCTAAAATATGTTCTCATATTTTAGATATTTTATTTATTTATTTATATATTATCTTAGCTATCAAGCTAAATTAAAAAATACATCTTAATTACTTAACTCTAAAATTTATAATTAACTTATATGTATTGTCCCTCACAGAGGTGTCTCTTCGCACCTCGCAAGAATGCATCCATGGTCTTAGCAGACCTGATGCACTCAGGGAGGGCATTATACATGAGCACACCCCTGTGAAAAACACCCCCAGCTGTCTTATTTTTTCTTACTCTACTTACAACTAGTTTGTCTCTATTCCTTATTATATAATCATCAAAGTACTTAGGCAATAACTTATGATCTAACTTATAAACAAAAGACAATGTACTAATATTTTTTTTTTTGAAAAATAAAATCGTATTTTTAATTTATTCTTTTGTTTATGTCGGTCGATCAAATGGCGGCTTCCGTTGATCTGAATTGTTATATTTTACCGAGTACACAAGTATAAGCACACAAGCTACTAGTGTATTGTAATATAATAAAAAAAATCAAAAGCATATTTTGAAATTTATCGAGCGCTCCAATTCTGGAGAATTTTCATTTCAAGCCCTGAATGTGTTGAATTTGATTTATAAAGTGTTCAAAATGTTGAATTTAGAGTGTAAATGCTGTACTTAAAATCGCCAAGTACAGTAACCGAGGAATCTCAATTCTTCCAGCGACTCTTCGATCTGAAAAGAGTACAAATTTCGAATGAACCGACAATATCTCAAAATCTCTCCGAATAATATCAGCCATCATAATATCATATATTTTTCAAGTACCTCGCCCACTCACGAGTCGAATCAGAATTGGATTGGATGCCGGCATTTCGAGCTCGTAGTCTCGCACCCTACTACAGTCAATAATGAAACGCTCTCGTCGGATAATTGCTAAATAAAGTGTTCGCATGTCGGAGGCGTCTGCCGCAAGGAAGTGGGCGTGCAACCAATCGAAACGCACTCGTTGTTGCACTTGCTGCACTTGTTGCAGAGTGCGTTCAAGCACGCGCGATTGCGCGGCGCCTATGGCGTCCGCCGCCGGCGCACTTTTCAATCGGAAAATGCGCCATTTTCTCATCGACAATTGCGCCAATTTACATCGCTGTCGATTACGATAATGTCTAATGAAAAACGTGAAAAAACAATTTCAACACGTCCAGATAAACGACCAATTAAATATAATATTAATTCATCGAGCGGACATACATACATATGTACATACATAGTTTAGTTGGCCTCAACAAGAGTTGCATACATCCTGGTTTGTAATTAAAAAAAGACCAAATCATACTATATTGAAGGCGTTTTTTGTGACCATTGTTATTTTATCTATGTACGTAGTAACAATAGTTGAAGTTTTGTGATTAATCAAAGAGCCTTATACCAAGTTAAATAATATATAAAATTTGGTGAGTATCCGTCAACCAGAAGTGGCAGTTTACTCTTGTTCGATTTTTCTTCCACTATTTTTTTGACCCCTGTGTGTAGAACATGTGTGCTCTTCGCGAGAAATTTCAAGTATAACCTTTTCATCAATGTGATGAAAATAAAATATCACTAAATTGAATAAACTGGAAGTGGCATTTTTTCCTCTTAGAAAAGTCAAAAATATTGTAACCATACGATTTTTTCCACACCACTGAACGTAACAAGCTGATAATTTATATTTGTATTCTTCGTGCACTATCTAATGCTGCGTACGGACCAAACCAACGACGAATTTGGTCCAACGATTTAACCAGCAGGATTAAACCAGTAGCGTACAAAATATCGAAATAAAAATTAAATTTAAAAATTGAAATTAAATATCAAAATTAAAAATATTATTATTATATTAAAATTAAATTCAAATATCAAAATAAAATCATAATCAATATATTAAAATTAAAATAAAATATTGAAAGTTAAAACAGAACATGCCCAATTTAAATAAATTTTCGAGATTGACCTAAAATTAGATCATCAACAATCACATACAGATAATCCTCGACTTTTGTTTGTCGAAGATGCTTTGACTTACGTAGATGCGCACTAAGATCGAAAAAAAAATCAAAGAATTATTATTTTTACTTCCCCGTAATGCGCAGCTACTGAGCATATATTATGTGTAAGTATGGGTGACGTCTTCGATCTCTTCAACCCGAGACGTTGTCGGTTTTATCAAAGGAAATTTTTTTGTCTTCAATTGTTTCTCTCGTCGTAATAAATCAATTAATTAAATCATTTCAGAGGTAAATTTTATCGGATAATGTCTTCAATTGTTTCTCTCGTCGAAATAAATCAAATAATTAAATCCATCTCAGAGGTAAAATTTATCGGATAATGTGTGATTATTAATTTTATTTCGACAAAAGAAAAAAAAAACCCTTTGACAAATCACCGACATTTTTTTTGTTAAATATTTCATCGACGGCGAAACACATTGGTGTATCGTGACGACTTATAAGAAACAATAACAAGGTTTTTTTCGCTCGTAATTATAATATTTCTCTGGTTGTAATGCATAATATAAGCATTTTCTATCAAAATGTACGGGGCCTTAAATCTAAACTGGATGAATTAGGTTCTAACTCGGCTATTCAATGTGCTGACATCCTGGTACTAACGGAAACCTGGCTTGACGACTCTGTGCATGATTCTTTTTAATTTACATTAATGACATCTCAAAAATAATTAAGTATTCAGACTATCTTTTATTCGCCGATGACCTTAAGCTTTTTATGACAGTTAAGTCTCATAGTGACGCAGCCCTTCTCCAATTGGACTTAGATGCGCTGTCAAGTTGGTCTGTCAATAATAAATTATTTTTTAGCATTCAAAAATGCTGTGTTCTCAATGTGACAAGATCTTCAAATCGCTTGATTTATCCATATCGCCTAAGTGGTGTTGAATTAAAGTTTGTAGATGAATATTGTGATTTGGGGGTCTTGTTCTCGAATAATTTTCAATTTAAACGACACATAGACAATATTTGTTTGCGTGCAACAAAAATGCTGGGATTCTTACTAAGAGTTAGCAAATCTTTCCAGAGTACGTTTGGTGCTTAAAATTCTTTATGAATCTTTAGTACGTAGTATTCTAAAATTTTCTTCTATTATATGGAATCCTACCCATATAACTCATTCATTGAAGATTGAGAGAATCCAAAAACGGTTTCTCAGATATCTTTATTTGAAACAGTGTGGTTATTATCCTTGGCTATATCCTAGTGCATTCCTATTAGGGGCGTTAGGTTTCAACTCATTGGAGTCTCGTCGGAATATGTTACTGGGAAGACACTTTTTTAAGCTGTTGAATGGGATAATACACAATCGTCAGGTTCTAAAGGAATTTAGGTTTAATGCACCTTGTAAATTCAGGGACTTGAGAAATCGTGATTTGTTTGTTCCTCCTGTGGCTCGCACAAATATGTTGTCAACGGCTCCTATATCTAGAGCGATATATCTGCTTAGCAGGATTTCTCGTGAAATTGACCTCTTCAATATAAAATATACTAATCTGGTTGAGTGGTTGTTGAGGAATGCCAGTGGTTGATTTTGCCTATTATAAATATTAATGATTGTTATTACTTTATCTATGTTTTTTCTTTTTTTTATGATTTTATGATTTTAATGATGTTGTGTTAATATTGTTATTATTATAAGTTATTATTACTGTTATCATGTTATTATTACTGAATGACCGGCCACAGCGACGCGTTGGAGATCTCTGTAATGTCACTGTGGCTAATATGTTAAATAAATAAATAAAAAATAAAAAAAATATCGTCGTAATTCAAAACATCAACGATGATCTAATTTTAGCTCAATCTCGCTCGTTAGCTTAATTTTGATATTTAATTTCAATTTTTTTATTTCATTTTTATTTCGATATTTTGTACGCTACTGGTTTTAAAAGTTGGCCCAAAATCTTCGTTGGTTAAATATTTCCGTAGGGGGAAACACAGTAGTGTATCGTGACGACTTATAAGAAACAATAACAAGGTTTTTTTCGCTCGTAATTATAATATTTCTCTGGTTGTAATGCGTTTTGTCGTAATTCAAATCATTGTTGTAATTCAAAACATCAACGATGATCTAATTTTAGCTCAATCTCGCTCGTTAGCTTAATTTTGATATTTAATTTCAATTTTTTTATTTCATTTTTATTTTGATATTTTGTACGCTACTGGTTTTAAAAGTTGGCCCAAAATCGTCGTTGGTTTGGTGCGTACGGACCATTAGAGTTCATAAGGGTTTGGCTAGAATTCGTAAACCGGAAGTAGTATTTTTAGACAATATTTCATTATTTTACTTTGACCTTTTAAATTATTTTTATTTTCTTGAGATTAAATGTGTATAATATTTATAGTGATGTTAAGTAAATAAAAAAAATCCAACAACCGGAAGTAGAACTTTTGTATTGTGTAAGTTTCCCTACATTTGCAATCAATTTGTATCGAAAATGCTCATATGTGTGACGTGTATGTACTAGGGTTTCTGACCCGGGACAGACATTCCCGGGAATTCACGGAATTTTTGTTCTCCCGTGTCCCGGGAATTTTTATCTCGAATCCCGGGAATTGGATTTAAAAAAATCTTTTAAACATACAACATTTTCACGACTGCACGAAGGGAAGTAATAAATCAAATACACAAAGAATCGTAAAATATTCTTAAAAATTAAAATCGAAGAAAGAAGAAGACTAAAACTGATTTTTTAACATAAAATTTAAATAATTCTGATTTTATACCGAACAAAACATTCTTTAAATGTTGTAATAAAAGCAAATGTATATCCTACGGTGAAGTTTCACATAATAGTTATTATGGAGCGAGTATATTCTTCTTGTATTGACGATTCCACAATGGACGAAACTCTTTTAGATTTGGATGCAGACGAAACAATTGTGTGTTTAACGATGAATGAAGAATTAAATAAGGAGTTATCAAAGACGAATATACAAAATAACGTAAATAAAAATAACATCGAATTTAAAAAAGAAATTAAAATATACATGCTGACAGGAGAAAAAACCGATAATTTAAAAAAATTGTTTTCATCCCTTTTAACAATAAAACCAACTTCGGCCGAAACTGAAAGGGTTTTTTCCATTGCTGGAAATTTTTGTACCAAATCTAGAATAAGACTTCTCGGATTCTCATTTAAATATTTTAGTATTCTTAAGATGCTACTTTTAATAAGTTTACTTTCATAATTAAATTTTTTCGAGTTCATAGATATATTATGTATTGTTTTATAAATATTTTTTTTTAATAAAAAATATATTAAATTGAAAAGAAAAAGTTTTTTTACGTGTGTTCCGGGATCCCGGGAATCCCGGGAATGACCCCGGGATCCGTCCCGTGTCCCGGGAATTGAAAAAGTTCGGAAAATCAGAAACCCTAGTATGTACATATGTTTAATTATCGAATTTTATTTTGTAACTTTCTTATATTCCTCAAAGACATAGATAAAATCGTGGATTGGTTTAACTATAAATATAAGCAGTTCACATAGTAACGATAAGCATTTTAAGAAATCAGCACTAAGTTTTAGCGTGATTGAATTGACGGTATTCGAATTATGTACATATGTACATATATCCAAAATATATGTAGACACATACATTTTTCCAAACCATAAAAACGTAATTAGTGATCGATTTTTGATAGATTCGAACGGTTTGATTGTAGATCGTACCTCTTTTCTATCTAATATTCAACATATGTACATATGTACATACATACATATGTATAGTAAGAAAAAAATCAACATTTATCAATATTATTTTGGAAAATTGTTACCAAGTAGGTACATATAATATAAAATTACTCTATCAATTAGTTTAGGTTAGTGCTTTATTGTTTCTCTCACGGTTGAAGTCACAATATTACAATAATTAAGTTTTCGTTTACCTGCATAATCTGCAATATCCTGTATGCATCTGACTAAGACAGAATTCCGATGTTAATTAAGAAATTTAATGGCTAGAACGGCTTTTCAGATCGAGTCCATCTCCTGTTATCTGCTCCTGGGTTACGCGTGTACTGTAACTACATATACTAAAAAGGCGTGTCTTTGAAAGTAGTTAACTCTTAGATAACTAATAAGAGAAATATCTAGCAAACGACACATTTGAACCAAATCCACGCCCTCTAATTACACACACGTTACTTTACATTATATCAATCGGCAGATATTTATTTATTTATTTAAAGTTTGAACCATTGTAGCATTACAGGAATTCCTAATGCACCACAATGGTCAAAAATATTACAGAAACGAAACAAAATAATTACTAAAGAAATTAGACATAACAAAAACAAAACATATATAGGTATACACAAACAACACAATCATAAAAATAATAAGCTATATAATAGCGGATAATAATAATAATTACAAATTATAAGAAACAAGAAGAAGGGAATGTCTAATATGTATATACACAAATAAAAAAATACATTTATACATAATCATAAAAAAAATAGCAATTAATAATAGCAGATAACGCTAAAATATCAAATACAAAATATAACATAAGGCATGCCTTGCACCTACAGCCAGTTCCAATATAATAGAATAATAGAACATACCAGATTACCATTCCAGTTATAATAGAACATACCAGAATATAATATTTAGATGTTGGAATATTTCGATTTTACAATATTTTTCAAATATACATGTATGAAATATTAATTTCAAAAAAATCAAAACAACAATCAAATATATGTGCATACAAGTTCAAATTAAGGTTTCTGATTTTCCGGACTTTTTAAATTCCCGTGACACGGGACTGAGCTCGGGACCTTTACCGAGATTCCCGGGATCCCGATACATACAATGTATGTATGTACATATGTACGTACGTACGTATGTATGTATGATGTATTTTTTTATTAATATTTTAAATGGAATTTTTTTTATTATAAAAGTAAATTTATTTGAAATATTGTAGCTTCTTAAAATATATAAATGAGAACATGAAAACCTGTTTCTAGATTTAGCACAAACATTTCTAACATTAGAAAAAATCATTGGTTGGTTTCAAAGGGCGAAAAGAGTTTTTTTTTAATATCTGTTTTTTCTCTTGTCATCGTGTATATATGTATGTACATATGTATATCTGTCAGCATGTACATATATAATCTCCTGTCAGCAATGGTGTCACCCTAAAGGTTTCCATAGGTTTCTGGAAATCCGTTGATAAAAATAAAAAGTTTCCGGAAACCCGTTGTTAGGAACTCATAAAATCTAAAAATTCATATAATTTTTATCAAAAATTATACAAATCCAGAAAATTGTTTTCAACGGTTACAACTTCGAAAACGATTACAGTCGATTACATAGCAGGTAAAGAGAAAATATGTACCTTTTTTCCGTTATGCACAAGCAAAATTAACTATTAGTCGTTCAATATGTCTGCAGTCTGCACTCGGAATCATCCTTTGTAGTATAATTCATAATTTATATATAATATTATCTAAATATTTTAAATGAATCAATTCATTAATTAATTTAAAATACTAATATTTTCGAGTATTTTATAGAAGTGTATTTGCATGTTTTATACTTCTAAAGATTCTATTATACATTTATGGTATGATTTAATGTTTTTAAAATTCATTTTACTTAAGTTTTGAGATTATAAAATTTCAAGCTCTTTGAAAGACTGCGAACACTTAGGTACTTGAAGAGTGTCAAAAATTAAAATTAGTAACGTAAAAAAATCAAATTATGTACACCATTGAATTCAAATTTAACAGCTTGTGGTAGTACAAATAATCATTTGAAATATTATTACATTCAAGTAATATAATATATGTATGTATAAGAAAAAAAATTATCCAAGGCACCATTAAATAAGAATTTAAATTTATATTTATTTTAATTTAAATTTAAATTTTCACGTAATAGTGCCTCGGTCGAAAAAAAAATATTAATGTATATAAAATAAGAAAAAAATTGGAAACCCGTTGTTCTAATATTGGAGTGACACCACTGCCTGTCAGCATGTAATATCTATGTATGTACATACATATATGTATTTTCATTTATATTTTAAAGTCGGGCCTTTTATATTCACGGTATTCCGTAGATTTGACATTTGGCTTTGGATTTGACAATTATGTCAAATACACAATTGTCTTATCTTCATCAATATCTAAAAGAGTTTCTAAAATTATCCAATAGTCAATACAAGAAGGATAAACTCGTTTCATAGTAGTTTCATCGTAGGATATATGTACATTCGCCTTTATTATAAAATTTAAAGAACGTTTTGCAAAAAAAAAAAAAAAATTGTCAGGACACTGGACATCAAAAATTCCGTGAATTTCCGGGAATTTCTGTCCCGGATTGACCTGGGCAGAAACCCTATTTGTATCCACATTGTAACTACATATATATACATACATACAATTAATAATTTGGAAAAAAATAACGTTAATCATGGCAGGTGTCTGTCTGCCTGAAACGAAAACTGAGCTCAAACTTGGATCTGCTCGAAAAAAATTTACAGAAAGTTTAATTGCGAGCTCCTCCAGCGCAGCGAGGGAAAATAATTTTCCATCTTGCTTATTGGCATCCTTTATCACTGTCATGGCGTCGCACATTATTTATCGCCTCTGCGGGACGGCTATCGATAAGACAAACGAACGCCAATCTACCAGCGAACGCTTCTAAAAAGAAAATTTCCAGTTTTATATTGCGGATTCGTCCTTATAAGGGTATAGGCCCCCGTATCTACTGACGGATGAGGACATAAGATAAACACCTAAGGCGTTTTACTCAATGATTGGTATTATAAAATCGAGATTATGGAAGTGAATTGGGCATACATTACTCAAGGTTTACATATTCGAAAATAGATGATCCAGAATTTATATCCAACGCAAGCGTGACACTATAAACCGTTCTATGCTAAAAGGATATTTTACTGTAAATGCATTTTAAGTGATACTTTTGTGATTTAGATAGTATCTAACTTGTGTGCATTGCGTACAAAACAATCTTCTATTGGCGTAGTTCTATTTTATGCACTTGTTCTCGACATTAACTGATGCACTCGGTGCGAAGATCAACGCACAGGTGCATTTAAACAAAACCGGTCTCGTACTGAACGGGAGCGAAGATTGCATCTCAAACTCCATAGAGAGAAGTTGATCTATTAATTTTAATAAAATGAGTTGAAAAAAATCTGCATTTATACACGGCAATCGAAAAAAATGATTTAACATAAAATCATTCGCTAATTCCAGCCTAGTCAATAATTTCGATAATCGCATACAATTTTGTATCAATTACACGTTTGCTTCAATTATTTACATAAATTAGAATAAACAGTATCGCTTATCATATAAAAGCTATTATTTAAATATGTAAAATGCTATATTGGCATAAATTTCTTATTCTATGCATATAATTGAATAATTTGTATGATTAAATTTTTCGTTTGAAGTTTGCGGAATTATGGATGTGTACTTACTGAATGCTTTAAATTTTTAACACAAATAATACATTGCTTACCAAAGGCTTAGAGCCGGTGAAAAAAATAGAATTTATCATAATTAAAAACAAATAAGGTAAATAAAACGATGGTTTTCTCTTGTGTGTGAGAATTTTCGTGATGCATTAAGTCAAAGTTATGAATGGGAATTGTTTGTTTAAGGTTCTTACACACTGACGATTAATATGAACGTTGCCACGGGCGATGGCTCAAAAAGCGTGGAGGTCTATATGGTGAATGATCTCCCACTTAAACCTTAATCCATACACGTCACACGCATATGTAACACAATAAACCGACAAGATAATTACAAACGTTGCGTTACATTGCAAATTAAATAATCTAGTGAATGTGTGCGTTCTATTTTGCGCGCGCTAACCGGTGCCTATATGTCAAACGGCGGGCGTAAACTATCAAAGGCGAAATTTCGCAATGTTTTCAGAAATGTCTAATAACTTTAGCCTAATAAGCTCTTAGAGAAAATGTATTGTTTTTGAGTACTTCCTGGCTCAATAACTCAAAAATTATATTACCAAGTGAATTGAAATAATCAAATTCAATGTCAAACAACTATTGTCGACTTGTAAAAATATGTACATATACATATGTGACTGTTCATTAACATACTAATTCGTTCATACACGAACTATTGGATTCAGTTTATGTCAAGGGTATCCAGCCTTAATGAGCTTGGGAGCTAATTTTCATCTAAATTTTGATGGCGATCGACTTGTAATAAAAATATTCTTTTATAAGGCAAAATAAAAAAAAGTAAAAGTAATTTTAAAATTTTCTTTATTCTTTTTATAATCATGTCAAGAAAACGTGCTATAAATATGAGTATTTTTCTGGATTCAATGCATTTCATTTATAATTTCAATTACATATGTATGTCAACGTAACGTCATACTGCAATTCAAAATTTCCCACGTCCATTGGAAAAATCATTGCGAGGGTTTTTGATAGACTTTGGATATTTGTTTTCATTCATATTTGAAGATGATGATAAGAAATTGATTTGATTTTTAAATGCTTTTTATTATTACTAAATTATTTTCACAATACATCTTATATATATTTTAATACCTACTGATCTACATACTGATCATTTTTAATCTAGTATTATATTATTCTAATGTTAATGTACAGCATAATAAGAAAAAGAGATCAAAAACCTAATTACAATTCTTATTTATTTATTTTTATTCATTTATTTTACAAATATACCACGAAGGCTTAACAGGTAAACCCCAAATGCGCCTTCCTGGTCCACATAATTATTACATACGTACATACATGTAAATCTAAACAATATCTGACATCTATGGTCAGATATTACAAACATCGTATTAATACGATAAATAGCAATAAATAACTTTCATGTAACAATACGAATTTTTATATTCGATAAACAACCACAGATACATCTATGGTGATCAATATGGCGAAACCTAAGATATAACAATAACTAAAGGTTCGCAACAGAAAATTGGGAAGGAAACGCCAATTTTTACAGGAATCGTTTCAATGAAAATCAGAAAAATTGGCAAATTCTGATAAGAAACGATCGACCTTGACAAACCAAGGTCTGGCCAACAGCGAGACTTAGCGGGAATCGAACTCGTAACATCAAGTACGAAATAATTCAACATTCACCACTAGACCACGCTGCTGGTTATAAATGCTCATAATACATAATATTAATTAAAAACTCTGAAGTCGACGATCTAAAGCGGATTGTGTTTAGGTAATCTGTGTTTATACCTATAAAATGTCTATACAAGGGTATAGACATTTTGTTGTATCCATCGAGACTCTTCACAAGTGTGTTAGTATGGTTATTAGTGATTATTTCATAGAATCTACTGGTTAGTTTGCAATTACTTATGGCGTGCAATTTTTTCAAGTTAGTGTATATGGGTGTATTATAAAATATTTTTAGGGATTTATTTTGTATTATTTGGAGCTTTGAAAGGTTAGTATTCGAGGCGTTATTCCATACAGGTGAAGCATAGGTCAATAATGGTAATATGAGCACGCGATATAATTTTATTTTATTTTGAGTTGATGAAGAACTGTGGCGATTAAATATCGGGTGTACCCCGATATTTAATCGTTAATTAACCCCAGTATATTGAGGATATACCCCGCATCGCCTTGCATTTCGCTCCCTCAATGTGAGGTGAATAATAAATTGCAAATTTTATGAAGCTCATTAAAGTCAGTAAACATCTTGTAAAATTAATTCAATTTTTTTTGTTGTTTTAAAGGCATTATTTTTGAAGATCAGTCGCATTATTACCCTTTATCTCAATTAAAATGACCTTATTTCAGGCAATAACTTTCAAAATCTAACAAAAACATATCCTTTGCTCAACCACCTTATTTCATTGTGAATCAGCTTCTCGGTATCTCAACTTCTTCCAAAAGATTAAAAAAAATATATTTTTCATATACTTTACATCCAATTGAATTGATTATTGTTTATGTTTTGTTTTAAAACATGGAAATCATTATTATTTATAAATTCACAATCGTAATTGAGATCGACCAAATGTTGTTTCGCGATCGACTGGTTGGGAATACTTGGTTTAAGTGCTAATATATATACATATGTTGTAATTGCTATTATCTATGTTTGATAGATTGAATTGATAAAGATGAATTATGAATTATGTATACTAAAAAAATCAATCATTAAGAATTGCATCTCTTAAAGTCGAGGATCATATATAAACAAGATATGATATACTGAATTCTTCTGAACGGTACTTTTTTTTTAAATCTTTTAATATTTATCTTCATATGATACATCTCAAAGATATTCGTAATATATTAAAGATATAAGCAATAATCATATCGTGTAAAAACACTTAAAAGTTACGTGGTTTTGAATGTTTAATTTATTGTCTCTCAACTATAAGAAAACACGGAATATTTACATACTATGTACATATAATGAAAGTATTGCATTTTATTTTATTGATATGGTAACCAAACAACCAGACACTACTTTCCAACATATTATATTTGTCGGTATATTCGAAAGTGGTGGAAGTCCAATTTTCAATTCCATTAACACTAATTCTCTTTGACTCAATTTACAAATTTTAATTCGATACGTTCAGAATTTTGGAAAAACAAAATAATCGTATTACAGGCCACGTATTACAGAAAACGTATTACAGGCCAGGTTTTTAAATCATGTAAAACGCAAGATATTACATTTAATGGCTTGCGAGATATTTCTCAAAATGAAGAAAAGTGAACTTACACCAATGCAAAATATAACAGCTCATACATATGTAGAAGAAAGGTCAACTAAAATTTTTACATGAAATTGTATTATCAACAGAAATATTTGTCCGAAAATTAAAGCAAATTGGTTCGGTGGAAGTGAGTCAAAAATTTATTTTAAGCATCCGTCATAATCAAATTGAATCTATATATTGAAATTATCTTATAGGAAACAAACAGTATCTGTTTATACTATATCAATTTATTCCATTCAAAATACTTTCATACTAATGTCTTTTAATTGTGCTTTATTTGAAACAATTACATGCTAGTATAAACTTCTCATTAGTAATGTCAAATTACATATTATCCTATTTGAATCTCATACATGATTCAATAGATTCTATCTAGTGTGCACTCAATTTTTTTTTGTCGTCATTTCGTAATAGTTATACGAGTGCACAATATCGAAACGGCTTCTGTATTGAGAAAGAGCTCGTACATTGTTTAGTGAACTGGAATGAGTTAAAAAAATGTGATCCGATAACATCACAATATCTTTCGTTTATATAACCGTAAAGGCGTATAAGGTGGAAACAATTAAGATTCTACTATGCGACGTAGTATTGGTACAGAAGAACAACCAGCACTGGAAGCGATGACCACTTTCTAAAAACCAGACTTTGTGGGAATCGTAGTCGAGGCACCAGTCGCCTCTGCTATTATAGTTATCGATCTTTTTCACATCTAATCGATCAAATGGCGAATCTGGCGCCCGTGGCCTCCGTTGCTTCATAGCCAATTAAATAGAGGTATTTTTTCTCTCATTTTGTATTTTTTTTTGTCTATCGGCAAGCGTACATAATAATAAAGGCGCATAATACGACCATAGTGAAAAATAGCCATAGATGTTATTATCAGCTTGGGCAATCGGACGATCTTCGGTTACACAACGTGATCAGCATATACGCCTTATTGCATACGGCAGAGAAAGACTAGCATACACAATGTGAGCAAATAGCCTTTATCTAATCTAATAATGTGCGTCCGAGCTCTGAATAATACATAAAAAATTGCGTTTATTTGTTTCGAATCGGTTACCATTAGCGAATCGAAAAGCATCGTACACGTATGAGATGAAAAACGTTTCGTAATTAGTTCACTTTTTTATATAAATCGCTCTTAATCCAATGTAAACCATGACTCGATAGTTTCAAAACGATCTAATATCCACTCTCGAATCAATTTTAGTTTTTTCTTCGTTTACAAACAAACAGTGCTTAATTTGATTTAGAATAACGTAAATGTGAACTGTTACCTATTATTTATTGTATTTATTCATTAAAAAAATCACTAATTAAAAAAACAGGTATTGCAACCACAATTTTACCATTCGAATCAATATATGAGTATTTGAAATTGGCGTAAGACCACTTTCCTTCATTCCGAGAAATATCTTGCAAAGCATTAAATATAATGTTTTGCGTTTCAGAATATTTAAAAATACTGATGGCCTTTGGATAAAGTGTCATTTTGAAATATTTTTACTTTTATTTAAATACAATATAAACTAACTTAATTATCTAAGCACAATATTAACTACACAATTTCAAAATATAAAATACAAACAAAAAGTTATTACATATATAGTTAATTATCATAGTTATTCTAAGATGTAGAATCTACACTATTAGTTCAGCCTACATTATCCGATACTCACTATTTGATTAATATATGTCGTACCCCCTTAACGACTAAGCAAACAATGAATCTTCAATTGATTTATTTGATAAATAATTATTTTATTAATTGAAATTATGAAAAATATTCCTTCAATTCAATTTGGTTAATTTTGTATTTTAAATTACGTAAATGTCACATAAAATTTCAATGCAAATATGTGCATATTTGGACATGTACCTACCTACTTACATATGTTCATACATACATATACATATGTATGTGTGTAATTATAATATCTTTGTCTTCCTAATAATATACGATGGTGCATACAAAACGAGTTTTGGACACAATTAATTAATAGCACGTCAGTTTTGATAGTAGATATGAAAAATTCTAAAATTACCTTCAGTTGAATTTTGAGTAAATTTATCAATAAAAATGTCGGAATTGATTTCTCGTCTTTAACAGAATCGCTCACGAATCTTTTCTAGGATTTCGGGGTCTAACACGTCCATTGTGCGACCCAACCCAGCGGTTCAACGAGGGTTGGCCACTTAGTGGCTCAAGCCCCAGGGTTATGTAGCGCGAGATTCGCATACCAAGTAGTCATGTTCTTTTATTATCGACATCCCCATTTTTCACATGTCTCCCGCAAAGATTGATCTGAAAAAGCAGTATGATGCTTTTCCACGCTGAAACGGCATTCCGTGCGATCAATTTCGAATTGTTTGTAAACACTAATTATTCACGCTTGCTTAGATACGCACAATGCTTTCAAAAATTACAAAAGGGGACAGGGCAAAAGCGCTGAATCATTTCTGGGAGATATTTCATTTCATAACAAGGGAAGTCAGCCAGCGAGATTCTTCTCAGTCCCCTCTGTCTGTATCTAAAAATTGCGAGCGTAAGCAGTAAAACATACATACATATATAGATAACCCCGTGGGCGAGTCGACTCGACTTCCTATTATGTAATGGGTGACACGTGACGCAGGAAAACTCGATTTTCACCGAATCAATTTTCCATTCTCGTCTCGTGCATCAACGCTCTGCTCTACTGTACCTGTAGGTATGTGTATTAAATATGATAAATGTGTGTTTTAAAGTTACACCCATGTATTCATATATGTACATATATCAATACGAAACGTTTGTTAGTTGAAAAAAATTTCACCACTTGTTTAGAGACAAATTTAAATATTGACATTTTCATTCGATTGCTTGTCTTCGCATTGTCTTTCAATATCATCCGAGTGGAGAATCAACCATAATACCAACAATTATGTACCGGTTGACATTTCAATTTATTGTTTACAGTTTTTAAATATCAGTTAATGATGTACCAATATTTTGTCCATTATATTTAATATAAAATTGTGTACACTATTGTACAAAAGTATGTATTGTGAGTAGTTTAAATTTTTGACACTTTTTCTACTATCTGAAAATTTGTAATAGTAGATGATATTATTGTAAATTCCATTTTTACAGCATTTGTTTCAATCGCCTCACTATTTTATATAGAAACATGAAATTTTTTATATTTCGTTCTTTATTCATATTTTTAATAAAGTAATCGAATATTCAAACGTATGTAAATATGTGGTACCATAAATATAAAATTATGAAATGAAATGCATAACAGAATATATTTACGTATATACATATGTACATACATACATAAATGTGAGTCTGTATGTACATAAGTAAATAAAAGTAAATTAATTTCAATATATTGATGGTGACCTAAATATGTAGTATTGCACCCTGAAATAAGTGCATTTTTACATATCTGTTCGTACATTTAAAGCGTAAATATTATATAATATAACTAGATGCGGTATATTAATATACAGGGTGTTATGAAGCTAAGTGCAAAGACCTAAAGGGTTAATAGCTCATATCATTTAGAACATTTTGAGCCGCACATACTTCAGTACAAAGTTTTATTGTTTTTTTTTAATTTCATTTTTAAAGATTTTTAGAAAAACAACAAAATCTCAGTCAATTGCTAATACTGCTCAAGTAAAAAGTAGTGTTTGTCAATTATATGTTTTTTGTTTTTCTAATGTTTATTCAATTAAATAAAAACAAATACAACCATCTGTGTCAACAGAAAAAAGTATTCTAGGCACAATAACTTTTCAACAATTAATTTAAAACGCCGACCGCACACATGTATGTACATATATTTATTTTATATATTGTACATACATTCATATCATTAGCTAAAGATTTTATCTTTAAAATTTCCATAAGTTTTCAAAAAGGTGCTCTTTTTTAGTCATTCACCCGAGAAAATTCAAGATTTTATAATTAATTTATGTGACAATATGCAGCTGAATTTAATACGCGTGTATTCCATTGCTGTCGTACAAATAAATCGACATTCTCAACTTTCTGTTTGTATGCTTACATATGTATGTACATACAAACATGCGTACATATTTGTATGTATGGATGAACAAACATGTGAATGATATATAAGTATTTATTAATTACCGCACACATAGTTATTTTTAACTTTTAACTGGCTTTGATCAAACGAATCAAAAGCTTTTACGAATGAATATTAAAAAATATTTTCAAATTATCACAAAACTCATATAACAAATTCAATACCCTTTCCATGTAAATGATAGTAGACATCTACATACATACATGTGCAATTTTTAAAATAGAGAATTATTGCGCATTGATATTGCGCCACCTCTTTCTATAGGCTATTAGAGATAGACATATGTATAATACATACCTATAGTATGTATGTATTATACATCCATAAGAAGAACAACCGGCCCATTATCGACGGATTCTGGCCTCGCAGCGAGCGCTAAAAAGCACGAAAAAAAGAGCAAGATTCAGCAGCAATCGGAGATAGTTTTCCGCACAGGATGGACAGCGGCCATTGAGGGTGTCTCCTTCCTGGACGCCAGCCTCATACAAACGCCCATCTCCTACCGAACCAAACAAGGAGCCGCAGAGGATGCTGGTAAATTAGTATTTACAATTGTGTTTACAAGCCGCCCGACCAGTGGTTTTATCGCACCGCGGACGAGTGTTGCTGCATTAGCCGCGATCCGATACCATTATCAACCAGACAATTATACCACATCAGGAATGATACTATAATATGGTCGAGAACGATTGAAACCAGCCTTCTAATAAATAGTATCAATACATTAACAGATTCAAGAATAAATTTCGTTGATTATTGATAGCAAATCTTCCCGACGATGGCCGAACCGTCAAAAAATAGTCAAAGCGTGAATGTTGAAATAAATAACATTACGCAGAAAACAATCATGTTAATGCGAAGTATTACTTATTTTAACAATGCCTCTCTCCCCCAATTTGTCTGAGCGGATTAAATGATCCGTATTGCGCGAAGACGTGTTCAGATGGGGTCCCTTGTGAATCCTCTCCCCCCCCCCCCCGTTTGTTCCTCTCTCTCTCCCAATCCTCTCGGCCCCCCAAATGTTGGCCCCCAAAGGGATCAAGTGAACAACTGGCGCAAATTGCCCGTTGTCATTTCCTCGCTATTGTTTAATAGAATGTGGGAATTTAGATGGGTGATTGAACGAAACACTGGGACAAAGCCGACAGGGAATGATGTTCCATTATCTACATAAATTCAATAAACATTAATTATTATTTCATACTGAAACAATATATACTGATATATACGTCGTGACCTTATGAATCATCATATGCATACAGACATACGTACATATATAATTATTTATTTCATATATGTATACATATGTAGTTAATGTAAAGTCAGTCACCTATCGATTCAAGATAGAGTAACAATATTTTGTGATAATGCAAAAATTCCGATTCGAGATTTTGACTGATTTGAGCTCTGAATTGATCACTGATCACGTTTTCATGGCTTAGAAAAAAATGTGTATGCGTGTGCTAGTATGTTGTATGTAATTTTTATGTTGACCGGAAGTAGTCTGCCCTTATACGTGTTAATTATCTCCTAAGACACTAAAAAAAATCGACTAAAACTTTTTTCGTGTTTGTAGGTATGATAAATTATATAACATAATATTTTTTAAATAATTTTACACCAACCGAAAGTAGTCCTCTTACTTAAGGTTTTTTTTTAGTTTTACTCCAAAACCTTTCAGTTTATTGAACTAAAGTTTCATTTCAATTCAATTAACAAATATCTATGTAGAAGTTTTAGCTTAACATCAAGTAACATATAAACGTAAAATATATAAAATAACATAAAATATATAAAATAGCATAACATTTTGTTATGCTATTTTATATATTTTAAAATATATATTTGTGTTCTTTATGTATTAACTTAGAGTTGATAAGGTTTTGTATAGAAATCGTGAACCGGAAGTAGTAATTTTTTTAAAAACAATTTCATTACTTTATTTTGACCTTTTAAATTATTTTTATCTTCTTGATATTTTACGCATATAATATTAAGTAATAAAATTTTTTTTGAACAAAATCCGACAACTGGAAGTAGAACTTTTGTCTTGTGAGTTTCAAAAATATTCTCATAGCCGGTGTGTGTGAATGTTTATCTGTGCGTATACTTATTATATTATTTTATACTTATTTAGCGTTTTTTATACTTATTATATTCCTCGAATATATATGTACATAGATAAAGTCATGGTTTCGTCACAAGCGATTTTTACTTTATCTTTGTACGTAGTAACAATAGATGAAGTTTAGTGCTTTTTTTTTACAGTAAAAAAGTAATTCCGAATCGTCATATAATTAAATTATCATATATATATATATATATATATATATATATATATATATATATATATATATATATATATATGTATGTATAATAATGTTATAAAAGTCAAAAGTTTGAATAACTCTATGAATATATATATTAAATCAAACACTCATATTATTAAATCAGCTTTTTAAATGTGTGTAAATAATTAATTAAAAATATTTTTTTATATAGAGAACGTAACTTTTCAACGAAGAGGAAGTAAAAGGTGACAATGCATTGCTGAAGGGAAGTAGGACTATGATCAACGTGTCGCTCTGTCTCGCTCACCCACCCTACCGAAATGCAATGAATATTATGTAAATTGCATGCAGATTTTTCAATTTTCGCTCAAATTATTATAATTCAAATCATTTGTCAATTGTTGGATTGAATGAAACGATAAAATCGTACAAATTATAGGTGCCTCCATATATGAATGTATAATAGCATTTTTCGAGTTTTATTTCACAAACAACTAGTTTTTCTTGCATTTTTGTACATTTTAAGGGGAAGAACACGTTTGTCTAAACGCATTATACACGCACTTGTAGATATATATATATATATATATATATATATATATATATATATATATATATATATATATATATATATATATATATATATATATATGTATGTATGTATGTACATATGAGTGTGTACCTACACCGTTAGGAAATACCGAGACTCGTTAGGTATGATTGGGTACTTACGTGCGATAGCCAGTTTGCTAACAAAACCAATGAACCCTATTCCATGAATACAAATGAACTTCATACGCGATTATTTTTGGATTGATCCACTTTATTTCATAATCGATAGTTGGAATTCATGGCAATTACACGATCCCACACCTGAATTGCACACGCGTACATATTTTTATACCATATTAAAACCAATGCATAATACTATAATAGTAATGTTGAATGTTTGTTGGAATGCGTATCCATATATTTGCGATTAATGTTTTAAAATCGAAACCGTAATTTTCGGTGCAAGACAAAAAGTTGGCGAAAAAGAACACGTTTGGCGGCTGCAAGTAATGTGGTTTCGAGAAAAATTGCAGTTTGTTACTGCAACTCTTCGGCTGCAGTATGAAGAATGAGCCGAAACATTAAAATGCGATTAGCGGTTGGACTGATTGCTGGAAAGTTGAACAGTTTAAGACGAACACTATTCCGTAAGCCGACCCAAGTAAACCTACGAATACTTAATGAAAATCTTGCTTACAGAACCCAAATTTCGTAGTTTTTTAAATTAAAATTTTTATTTTGGCATACAAATTTTACACTTATGCGAGGGGAAACTTTGTTCATGGCTTTTTTGAATTTTTCATGGATTAATTATTATTTAAAATGATGCAGATTACGTACATATTGCGCGCAATCTTCGCGGTGAGAGGTGTCAGTGCTGTAATACTTCTTCACTGCGCTTGAAAACCCTTAATTCAGTGTGTAATATACAATTATAATATAGCAATGAGGATTCTAGACTTCAGAATCGTGTCTGACGAGCAAGTATCTCATAACAAGATAATTCAAAGACACTTGAACTTTAAAACGACGTAATGTTCACTGCTAGCACATAATACATACATACAAACATACGAACATAAATGTTGCCCATATTTCAAAGGTATGTATGATGATTATTTCATATTTTTTATTTTATTTATATATTTAAAATAAATACTTGAAAAGACAGCATAGCCGATGGACCCCAACGGATTTTCCAATAAATTAAAAAAAATACATAAATAAACAAGTGCAAAATTATGTAAAATACAAAGAAATAAAAAGGAAAATATTAAAATTCAAATAGAAACAATAGTAATAAAGAGAAAGAATAAAACGGTAACCGAAAAATAAGAACTAAAAAATCTTATTCATTTTTAGGAAATCATAAAGTTTATTTAAAAAAAAGGTTTTAGTTACTAGAAGCTACTTTTTCATTAAGTAGACTATTCCAAAATTTAACCACCCTATTTGAAAAAAAGGAATCTCGTATTTTTTTGTAAGATACTACATATGTTTGTATATATGTATTTTTAGAGAATATGACCTCTCAGATGAGTGATTTTGTTATAAATTTCGCGGTTAATTTTAGTGGTTATTTATAATTTTGTAAACTTCGATTAGATCGCCTCTCATTTTTCTCGTCCCCAATATGGAAAAATTCATCCTTTTCAATATCATATCGTCTGACAAAAATTCAAGTTCAAGGCATTTTTGAAATTCTTCTTCGAACTTTTTCAATACATATACATAGTATGTACACCCAGCGCAAAGCGAAGCTTATCAGTTGCATCACATGCAAATAACGATATATTTTAAAAGACTAGGAAAGGAATATAAAATAACAGTTTTCGTATTACTTTCTACAACTCCTCTTCATCAATATGCAGCAAAAAAAAGTGATTTCGTCAATAGATAACATTATGAGGGGAATCATTGTAAAGGTCAATGGGCAAATAGTATGGGAGGAAAACCCACGGCGGACAGAAATTAAATTGTGAGGATATATAGAAAAATGTCTCTAGTTTATTATGGTTAGGGTCGCTTTCTTGTGGGTTGTGGGAATATTGAAAAAAAAACCTAATCATATTTCACATTATTTATTCGGCGTGATCAATGTCTACTGTGATTTCATCTAAAAATACCGCAGGGGCTTTGATTTGTTGTTGGTGCCTAGCCCAGGATCAAAAAAACGTACAGACCAAATCAAAGAAACGCACAGATCACAACGAATGACAACGAAGGACTGCGATGGCCGATGACACGAACGAAACAATGCGCCAGCGCAACAAGCGAGACACCACCGTATACCTGCGTGTGAGAGAGAGGGAGCGAACGTATACCTGCCGATTTGATCACGCGGGACGTACATCAACTCGCCAAAACCCTTTACTTATTAAAGTTTTGTAAGCGTCGAAGGGTAGTTCCCCGTGGAGAAGAAATCAAAACAAACCCAGAAGAAAAAAAAATCTGAGTATGGCTGCTTTAGTAGCTATTTAACAGAACGACAACTTATATTTAATAGTAGTATTCGATTTTTTGAATAAATATATTATTGGTTCAAACTTTGTTCTCCCATGGATTCTAATAAAATAACCATATATAATGTTAAGTGAATTTATACTCTTTCATTTTATATCATTTTCATTCATGTCCGCGACCGGGTCGGATTGCGCCCAATGACCTTTGGAGTAAAAATTAACATTTTTTTTATACCTGGAGTAGATTTCATAAATCAAAAAATCGATAAAAACGGATTTTTTCTTCTTCTTCAAGCTTTTCAACATATCAAGGGGACTTCAAATAATAGTAAGGAATACAAATAAAAATGTTTTTTTTATTTTAATATTTAATGGGACCCCCTTTGTTTTTAATAAATAGTTTTATTCGTTTAAGTAGTGATTCATGTTATTTTTTTAATAATTCATCACTAATTTCATTGTAGCATACATCAGAAATAATGTATTTTAATTATTTTATGGTTTTTGGTTTCTTATCTCTAATTTATTTGCCTATTTTGCTTCACATATTTTCGATTATATTTAGATCCGAGCTGTTTCCTGGTCATTCAATAGAGTTTATACCTAAACTATCTTTATCTTGATCGATATTTAAAAAAAAAACAAATGGTGATATACCAATGTATTAAAAATAATTAAAATTAATTGTCAAAACAATTTGAATACTCTCAAATTTTGAACGATGCGCCGGTGCTGAATCATCGTGAAAGACAAGATCCTTAACCATTTCCGGTAAGCCTTCTAATGTAGGAATAACGCTTTTGTCGATGATTTTTTTATACTCCTGTGAGTTGACTATCCCATCTAGTTTAATGATTGACCCAACACCATACCGTGTGATGGCCCCCAATACCATACCATGGCGAATGCTAAACAGTCAGCGCTAAGCACGATTCTTTATAGCGTTCGCCTGATTTTCATCGTACTAGCGCCACCCCATCTGATTCAATCAGGTTGAATTTGGATTCATCTGAAAAAGTAATCGTCTCCCAATCTTGAACTGTCCAATTTTTCTTCTCTTTGGCCCACCAAAGACGAGTATCCTTCATTGGGAGGGTTTTTTATTTGCACGGCGCCGTTAAAATAGACCAAGTTCATTTAGTTTATATTGAACTATTCTAAGGCTTACTGTTTTTTCCAACTTCAATGAACTCAGACCTAATTTCTGACGCAGTTTTGAAACTGTTTTGAAGTAAAATTCTCTTTAAAATCCGTTCGAATCGAGAAGTCAGTTTTTTTGCCATTTTTCCTCTTTCGACAGGTATAAGTTATGTCCATTGTTTTTTTTATACTTCTTAAAAAATATAGTTATTGTAGGTAGAATGTGTCCCTGTTCGTCGATAAATCTCCGCAAAAGAATAATTTTCCTCCCAGAAAGTGACAATTTTTAATTTCTCGGCGATCGACAAAAATTTATATTTTTACTTGAAAGTCTGGAGGAAACTGACTTTAAAACTTTTTGGCAACAATACGTTGAGGTATGCTGAAAACAACTGTAAAAGTATAAAAACAAAATTGCCAGAAAGTGAGACCCAATAGAACGAAAAATGGGCCATTCCGTTAAAATTTATGACCGATAAGCTTCGCTTTGCGCTGGGTGTATGTATGTAATATCCTTTTTAAACTTATGGGATACAAAATATTTAGATTTTTAAGAAATAACTAAAAGGGACATTATTAATAATTAAGGAATTCTTGTACATTCATAAAGTAACGTTTTTTTCATACAAGCCTGTTCATATTGTTCGACTTTAACGATAGCTAATAATTTAAAAAATAGTTTCACAGTGTGTGTTTTGACGTTTTATTAAATATATCCAAAAATGGGAGAACTCTCGCTTAGTATTTGTATTAAATTATATTTATTTTTAAATAATACATCGCTCATCTTCAAACTCAATATAAAATATGCTTTTTACATTTAAATTTTAAAGACATGTAATTATATGTTCAACCTATTTTATAGAAGTTTGTTGGTATTTTGAATTACTTAGTATTTTTTTTATAATTATTTGGATACAAATGCTAAGCTAAGTAAGATTTGGTTTATATGTAATTTGCTTCGTTAACGAACGTACTATCCGGTGTTTACACGGTTATTTAAAATATCTCAGTGCTCCGTAATATTTGAAGGACTCTCGCCGAAGCTTGTGCTTTCAAAACATGAAGATATATAATGAGGATGTTCGTTTATTTGATCGTGTAATATGAAAGTTCATGAGTGTCTATGTACTTTGTGAACGGAGTGGAGAGAATCTCATTTGATACAATTTGCGGTTAGCGTCGCGCTAACTGCTAGTTAGCGAGACACAGCCACTTAAACCGTGTGAACAAAAACGACCCGACCCAACCGCAATAATGCAACACGACCCCTAACAAGACGACCCCTGGCTGACGACAAATACTTAAATTATTAAATAAAAAAATAGCTATGGTGTAATAATTCAAAATGCATTTTCGTATTTGTAATTAATTGCAAAATACATACATATATTATAATGTATGTATAATCATTAAATAGTACGTACATAATATATGTACATATTAACACAACTAACATAAAACGAAATAGTTTTATAAATAAAAATATCTAATATCTTTTGCTCTAAAATTGGATTACGTAAATACATATACATACATACTTATTCCATAAAAAACTAAAAATTTTATTTATTTTGTCACGATTTGTAAAAAATGCTGATCACATATGGAAGTCCTTCCAAAAAACTTTTTGAAAAGTCCTTAAGATAAGTCCTTGGCCGGGACATTCCCGTTTTATGCGGACTTTTCTTTCGTCCCGTCGTTTTCATAAAATTGTTTGATTTGTTCCGTTTTTTCCAACCACTGTTGCAAAGAAGTTCATTACATATACATACATATATTTTCCAAATTAATTTGTTTCCAAAAACAAATATTATCTAATATACATATAATATCGAAGGAGACTTTTTATGTAAGTTTTGGTTCGTAGACGTTATCGGAAAACTTTAATTTTCTATGACGACAATATCGATATAGATTTCGATTCAGATTTCAATTCCGCTTTCGATTTCGATTCTAATTTTATTTCTGATGTCAGTCCCAATTTTCGATTCTGATTCCTTTTTCAGAACAGAGTACCTGATTCCTTTTCCAGTTCCGGATCCTGATACCAGTTTCCCTTCCGGATCGCGATTTTTTTTTCAGTCCGGATTGGGATTCCTTTTTCAGTTCCAGATCCTGATTACTATTTTAGTTCCAGATCCAGATTCCTGTTTCAGTTCTTGGTACCGATTTCTTTTCCATTTCTAGATCCAGATTCCTTTTTTAGTTCCGGATATCGATTTATTTTTTAGTTCCAATTCCGGATTCCTGTTTCAGTTCCGGGTCCAGATTCCTTTTTCAATTTCAGATCGGGATTATTTTTTCAGTTCCGCTTCCCTTATACATATATTAAAATACCATTCATTTCTCGATTCATTAATTCATTTCTTGATTCAAATAAATTTAATAAAAACTCAAATGAATGTTTACTAATTAGACCAGCCATGTTTAGGCGGTTTATACTACAAATACCAAGCGAAGCCGGGTAAAACCACTAGTATAAATATAAATTTACTTACAATATATTGATTTTAAAGTATCGTTTTGATATTTTGTTACATGTTTCTTAAAAATAATAACTATGCTATTATTTTTATCATAATTATTTCTAAATAACTGTAAAATTCAATATTACATATATAAATGTACGTTCTAATAAAAATTATATTATTTAACAAAAGAAGAAATGAAAATCAATATCTTCAGTTTCACATAAATTTTTCAATTAAAAGAAACCGAGAATATATTTTTGTAAAATTTGTAGTTATTTTATTTGTTGATTTTTACACGTTCTCAAAAAAAATCAGCCTGCGGCACATGATCTTCGAATTTTATTTTGTTTATATATATTTTTGCACACAATAATTTACATTTTGAAAAAAGTTTTAGCTCCTTGACAATATTAATGGTTATTTGAAAAATTATAATTTTTTTTATATGGGGGGGAATATCAATTTGAAGTCCTGGAAATCATGGTCACCCTAATAATATAACCACATTTATTAGAATATGTAATACATACATATGTACATAATTTGTATATTGATTGTATTCAAATCAATTACGATTACCTTTATTAATTTATTTTTATGATTAAGGTCAATTTATAAATTGGTTTTAATAATTATTCCATATGAATGAACCACAACAAAAACGTCATTAAAAAGAGGATATACAATGAGCAGATCTGCATTAATTTTTTTTAAATGGAAATTGATTACAATTTCATATTTTATTCTCTTCCATTTTCATTTAATATGCGCACAGTAAGTACGTGACGATAAGGCTTTACAGTTTTTCCATATTCCAGTCTCCCATTTTGACACGTCATTATGAACATTGGTGAATCCATAATTCACAATACATACATTTAATTGCTAAATTTTGTATTCAACTAGCCGATTTCACTCAACGATCTGAGATTTTAAGGACCGCTGTTGTCACTATAATTGCCACTCTTTATACACGTCAATTCGATGACTGGCCGATATTTACTTTATACGGGGATTGTCGAACGACTTCGCGAAATAAAAAAAAAGTATATATGTATATGTGTATAATAAGAAGTTTTCGAAACGAGATCTACAATCAACGGTGATTATGTATACGTAACACGCATGTCCCTTGTAAAATGCATATTTAAACGCGGCATCTCCGCGCGCGCGCAACAAAAGTGCAAAACTGCAACCGGTCGCTCTTTGTTCCTGAGCAAGTCCGAGCGAGAAATTCTCGCGTTTGCATATATGCCATAATTTACACCGGCTTAATACCATCGAAATGCGCGGTTTTCCTCGATTTTATTGTTGTGTTTGGACTCGATATTGGCAGAGCTGTCAAAAGACTCGCAACTGTCGGGATGTCGCCGTCGATTTTATGGTAATTGAAAGACCCATGCTAGAGTCGAGATTTAAAACTGGTGATCATGCCACTCAGTGTTTTGAAAACTTGTCCAATCCGGCTAGCGTGCACACATGCAACACAAGTGCAGTTCAATTACACCGAACGTCATTGCAACATTATACTGGAATTATAAGCATGTTAAAGTGTTTCGCCTTTTTAAAAGCTTTGCCATCTACGACGAGTTAGAGTTCAAGGAGTAAACTTCCAGTTCTTATTATAAAAGAAAAAGCAATAATTAAATAAAAAGGAGGTAGCATGTATTCAATTAACTGTAAAGATTCATAATTAATAGCTGGATACATTTTACCTACAAAATTTATTTCTAATGATAATTTATTTTAAAACTCGTGGAGGTAAATAAACAGGATAAATATTCGTAAATAAAAAAAATAGTATTAGATAGTTCCACATACATAATTATTTATTTATACATATACGGCCGCAAGGACCATTAAACCATAATACAATAAAACAGTAATAAAAAACCATATTAATATAGGAATAGTAAAATAGGAGTTTTAAACAATGAATGTACCCGAAATGAATAAATAAAAGAAAATTAAAATCAATAAAATAAAATGCATTTTAGCCTTTGTACATATTAGAGAAATGATAATGTAACAATTTTATTAAATTTTGTTTACGAATATTATCAAATTAGCTTAAGTCATTTCCCAGTTTATGAAGTCTGGGAATTTTTTGTAAGTAAGAATCTGTATGTTAAATATGTAATATGTTGTAGAAAATGTATTTAAGTAGCAAATATTTTTATCAAAAATCATAAAATGTTTGAAATATATTACACGAAATTCCAAATGTTAAATAAAATACAATATTTAATTACTCCATACATATGAGCTGTTATATTTGAAAGTGGCGAAAGTCCTATTTTCAGTTCTAAAAACGAGATTTCTGTTTGACTTAATTCACAAATTGCTATCACTTCTTTTAATTCGATATTTCCAGGATCCCGTAAAAGCAGAATAAACGTATTACAAGCCACCAGTATTTTGAAATATTGTTAAACGCAAAACGTTTTATTAATTTTTGTGCGAAATGAAGAAAAGTTGAATTATGCCACTTTAAAATACATATAACGGCTCATATATACGCCTGAAGAAAAAGATCTTCTAATGAGCTAATGACGTATGGAAGCGAAAATTGGGCATTGAACGCCTGTATGCTGCATAATGTGCAATGAACTCATTGGAAAGCTATATGCTCGGAATAAAGAAGACAGATAGAAAACGGAATACATAATAGTAAGAATTATGACAAGGTAAGTTGATGTATGTAATTGAGAGAGTAAAGAGATTGAAATGGCAATGGGCAATGGGAAAAATGGATGATGTTGGACGAAAGAAATGCTCGTATAATAAAAGGAATGCCACATGGGAGATGGGTGGATGACATTCGAAAAATGTGTGGAATGAGATGGATGAATAAGAATTGTCCAAAACAGAAACTAATAGAACCGTGTTGGAGAGGTCTTCATCCAGAAATGTAATATTAATAGAAGTGGCTTTAGGTGTTATTTTGTTGTCAAGTGACATTTTGTCCACGGAGAGATCTAAATAATTTTAGCATCAGTCGTATTTGACGCTTGGTGCTCGACATACATATGTCCAATAAAAACTTCTCTGTTTATTTGTATTACTCGCAAGATGGGCAAGCATCGGTAAAAATTGCACAATACATTCAAAAACAACATGGGATACATTTTTATAAGTAAAATGTTCCGATTGTATTCCGTACGATGTAGCGTATTTATAGAGACGTACCGCGTAAAATTGACAACAATTATTTATTCGTAAGGGCCCCTCTATTCTTATTACATCTCTCTGGGTGAATGGCTATAAATGATGATCTACAGACATATGTATATGTAGGTATGTATAAAAAGTATCTTACAAAATTAATTGTTTAATGTTTCTTACTATCTTGTAATTCGTTTTATACAATCTATATCCAAAGTTATGATTAATAGATTATTATATATATATATATATATATATATATATATATATATATATATATATATATATATATATATATATATATATATATATATATATATTTTTAATTTACATACAAGCAGGTCCTGAATGCAGAGCATCTTTTACTTTGACTCGACCGTAATCCTTACACGCAACAGACATTAACAGCAAAATATTTTATACTTACCAGCAAAAATAAAGCGCAACGAAATGCAAATATGATAAAATAAAGCCTGAGACCGTTTTCGATCAACTTCCACGCAATTAATGCACTCGGTGACATTCCTCTCTCCGTCGCTTATTAGAACAACTTCAAAAGATTACCGCGATATTAGAGATACGCGAATCGTGGAATCTAACCCTATTAGCACCGAAATAAATTGATCGAGCCTCGAAGTGATTCGTTAGGGTCTCGAGAAAAATTGCTCTCGGGTCATTTCGACGCAAATAAAGAGTCCAATCCCAAAACGAGAACGATGAACCGAACGAGAATGCAAAGGTCCAGTTAAATGTCTGAACGAAAAACCAAAAAAAGGAGATAAAAAGGCACGAGAGAACAACAACAACAAAGGCTCGGACTAATGAACACGTATCGCTTTCAGATAATGTGCCCTCTCGGGTACTCTCGAACCGGTCGGACGCTATGCAAGATAATTTCGATGCACTCGAAATTGCATCGAAGATGCATCAAACATTTAAAATCTTTTATCTGAAACTTTATATTACGAAACACGTATAGCTCAAATAATAAAAGCTAAATAAAATAAAATCGATATACATACATAGATGTATGTATGTATGTGTGAATGTATATACATACATACAAATAACGTAAAATATTCACTCGTACTTACTTATCGTATATGTATCTTAAAAAATAACACAAATTTAAATTGAGCATTAGAAAACGCAAACTGTTAGCAGGTGGGTATTTAATAATCAAATTTTACCGTAAACGCAATAAAGAACGTATTTGAAATTATAATTAAATGTTTAACTACATATGTACATATGTATGTACATTCCAATCTGACGCACAAACGTACATATTTGTTTTTTTAGATACACACTCGCCGTGTGTAAAATTTTTGATTTGTAACTCGTAAAATTTCAAACTCTATGAATGCATCGATTGGCCGATTATTAAAATATATGCTAAATTAAATGAATTCGCAAAATAAATGAATTATTAGCGAACATTGAGTTATAAACAGGTTGCTAACGTATAACGAGATTCTCATACATATAATAACACTACGCTCGTTAACTCGACAACGATCGACGGCTACTGAATTTATTCGATAAAAATCGTCGACAATAAATTTGAGCACGATTAATTAATAATACTCAATAAATCGTAAACATTATATACGGCTTAATTCTTAATAAATAAATTTCTGAAATATTTTGATTTGCTTGATAAACCGAATTTTTCCTCGTTGCTATTACGGTCTTTTCAACGATTAAAAAAGAATCACTTTTCACGTTAAACATTGTGCATATTAAAACGCCATTAAATAATTTTGCATAGCTTGCAGTAATGCAAGCATTACGCAGACAAATTGCATCTTCCTTACATATATAATCGTTTTTATTTTCGCTTCGCTCTTACAACTTCACTCATTCAAAATAAAATACACCGAATAAAAAAAAACGAATGTTGGCCTCTTGCAAACAATTCTTAAACGTTCTCCTATATTCTGCGATACATTAGAGCGATGTCTTTGCGTGCTGACTAAATTACGATTTATTGTTCGAAGGGCTCCTCCGATAAGTGCCTTCGCTATATGCAAAAAGGGCGTACTGATTAAAGAATATTTATCGTTGCATATTTCGCGTAGACTGGTAGCAGGTTGCACAGTTGCATATTATTGAGTGGGTACAGTAGCTGCATAAGAACGTTCTCGAGCCATTATAAAAATAATTAAAATTAACAAAACTTAACCACACTCGATCAGCAATGCTCGTAAAGTGAAGATTTGATGGCGACCATTTGTTGCGTTCAATTAAAATTCACATTTCGAACAAGAAGCAATTATTGCATTTAATTTTTATAATTTACACATGATCTCAAAGACTTCTTTAATAATATGCACTTATATAAATAAATTTAAATAATTATTAGCATTACCAACATTGATTTCGGTACTGGTGAAAATCATCAACGTCCGAAATGCGCTAAATACAATACAGCATTGTTGTTGGTAAATTATCAATGTTATATCGATGGTCAATTATGGTTGAGGATCTATTGATACATTGTCCACTTCCATTTGAGATCAGTGTGCTTGGCTAAAAGCAACAACAGTGGCCGAATGACATGTCTGATGTCTTACTTCAGAGCGGCTAATGTGGGAATACACGGCCGCACTGAATCACGCACGGGGAATCCGCACTGATGGATGAGCCGATCGGCCACATCGATATCCTCACTAAAAGCCCTTCGAAGCCCTCTGGATATAAGTCCCTCACGCCGACAGAGCCCCATTGACTAGAGACATGCGTAGAAAATATCCATAATACAAATAATTCACCACAACATAAGCCATTTTTACTAACCTCTTATGGAATAAAAGCTATTATTATTATTATCTTCTTACTTTCACTTATTAAAAGCTTGATATCTATAAAAAAAAAGCAATATAGATTTTATAATACCCAAATCTCAAAATTTGTATTCAACTCTATTCATGTCAATGATAACATATGCATTTTTTCAATCGACCCGATTAAAAAAAATCGAAAAATCGAGTTCGCTCCTTTTCAATTCTAGAAGAATGAACATAGTGCGACAATTGACACTACTTGTAGTCCCGAATTCGAAATCGAACCTTTTAGTGTGTCTGAAAAGTCAAATTTATTTACTGCCATGAATATGAGCTAAGTTGTTTATTCACATAATGTCGAATTGTAAAATTTTGTCAGAATGTTAAATTTTCAAGGACAAGGAAAAATAATTATCATAGTAATTTTGCCCAAATGTTAAATTTTAAAATATCTATGGCATTTTTTATTAATGCAAAACATTTTTGAATAATTTGAACACACACACATTACGAATTCACAAAATTGCGCTTTATCATTAATTAATTGGAAAAACACCACAAATTCCTTATAATATGAAATTTATATCTACTCATACCTCGAATTTTCGTACATACGCATATACATAGATAAATTAAGTACACATATAATACACTTCTTAAGTTACGTAGCTTATTAACCAGGGCGCGAAATGGAAATGTTCACGAATTGGAACCCCCGATAGTTTTCAAAGTATTTTTTTAGCTTTTGATTTTTATTTCATTTTTATTATATGTATGCATTTTATATACATATAATATGTACAAATAAAAGCTAAAAGTATTGAAATTTTAGTTTTTTACGAGAGGGAGCACTACATGCGCTCGTCTATTTCGAGCCCTGGTTTTAGCTAAATATTTCGTATTTCATCTATAGGTTAATGGAAAACATGACAAATCCACTCAGAATGAAAGTATCTATTGAATGTTAATTAATTGATATGATTACCAAGTAAATACATATGTATAACGAACATTTTTAATTTATGTAGTAACAATAGATGAAGTTTTTTGATCATGCGAAAATTAGAACTCGAGATTTTGACTGATTCGAACTCAGAATCGATTAAATTTTCATGATCTAGACGAAACGTGTGTGTGTGTGTGTGTGTGTCTATGTGTTTGTGAATTTTGGAGATTTTTTGAATTTCATCCTTAACCGATATTGAAACGTATCGGTTACTAAAATTATTTTGATACGACGTTAATTTTTTGAATTCAATTATCTCCCTAACCGCTAACCAAATTAGACATTAATTTTTTTTACATGTATCGATACTCAATATTTTAAAAATATTATTACCTCAAACGAAAGTAGTACGTTTACTTCAGAGAATCCAGATTTTTTATGTTTTTCTCAGAAACCTTTTGGTTAATTGAACTGAAATTTTAGTTCTAGAAGTTTAAGCTTAATATCAAGTTATATATCAAATTTGATCATCCGACAACCGGAAGTGGCAGTTTCCTCTTGTTCAATTTTTCTTCCACTAATTTTTTCGACCCCCTAAATATGTGTGCTCTTCACAAGAAAATTCAAGTATGATTCTTGTGTCAATATGATAAAAATAAAAAAAATACTAAATTTAATAAACCGATAGTGGGACTTTTTCCTCTTCAAAAATCAAAAATGAAAATGAAAAATCTGATGAAAACTCAAAAATGTTGTTACGACACGATTTTTTACACACCCGTGCACGTTGATAAGGATTTCGTCAGAATTCGTAAGCCGGAAGTAGTAAATTTTTTAAATCAATATTTCATTATTTTATTTTTATCTTATCTTTAATTAATAAATGTGTATACAATTTATAGTGATTTTAAGTAATTAAAAAAAAATTAACAAAATCCGACAACTGGAAGTAGAACTTTTGTCTTCTGTAAGATTCCTTATATTTGCGGTTAATTTATATCGAAAATGCTCTCATAGCCAGTATGTGTGAACACGTATGTACGTATCATTATCGAATTTTGTCTATCCTTTTTATATTTCTCAAATACATATGTGTTTGGGTTGTTCACATCCGAATTTTTTTATTTTATTTTTAATAAACATACCACAGTGTCTTCACATGCAACCCCAATATGACACTGTAGCCAGATATTATATGTATACATAAACAACAATACATACACACATTATGGATATATGTATCATCATATATTTTCTTCTTCAAATTCAAAATATAAATAGATATACATACGTACATATGTATGTATGTACGTTCTATTTTATGAATACGAGTTTTATATATTTATTATAAATCGAGCTTACATATTACCATTTACATACTCTTTTGTTAAATTTTACTATAATTTCAAGGGTAGATATATTATGAGTAGAGACACGTATTTTGGGCACTTTGCTATTAATGCTTAATTGATGCTAAAATTAGGAATAGATGCTAATAGATGCTAAATTCGTAAAATATGCAAATAGATGCTAAAATAACAAACAAAAGTGAAATTTGCATACAATTTATAAAATTAATAGACAATTTAGAAGGGTCTTCCCTTTGCCCATTTATTATGTGAAGAAATTGAGGGGTAAAACATAGCTTGCAGTTTACCATAGACGGTGTTTTTCCTGTCGAAACCAAGCAACTGCTTTTGTCTACTTCTGTAAACAAAAGAAGACAGTTGGAGCTGTGTATCCAAAAGGCTGCTCAAAAAAGCGTCTTAAAACTAGACTCGCACTCAAAACTAAATGAGACAAATCTATTCCTACGAACATTGAGTAATCTATTCAATCCATCTGTGGCAGGTTCAAAATCTAATATTAATGTTAAATAAACAGTTTTGTTTTTTTATAAACTTCCCATTGTTTGATGTATTAACAGAGGCTCAATGTTTGGAAGGATATCAGCACTTTTTAGACAATTAATAGAGAATATAAAAAGTGAATCCACGCTGGATATATGGCTATTTTTGATGGCAACAAAAATTAAATAAGAAGATAAAATCTATTTGGTGTCCCGTCAATAGTGTGGATGATGAAAGGTATTTTAGTAAATACAATATAATTGTTACCGATCGTCGCACGAATCTCAAAAAATAATATGTAGAAATATGCTCCATGTTAAGTTTTAGTCAATTTTAATTGGTATTATATTTTATATTTATATTTTTTGTCTTTGTATTTTTATATTCATGTTTTTTTCATTGTAATTTTAATTTCAAAACATTTTTGAATTTTTCTATTATTTTTTAATGTCTATTATTTTTAGTTGTCTTTAAATTGTATATATGTACATATGTACATATATATAAATTTTATTAAAATTCATCGAAATTTTTTATTATTTAAAATTAAACTCTTCATAAAAATAGATGCTAAATTGAATATTTTGAATGCCCTAAAACGCTAAAATGCAAAATGAAAATGCTAAAATTGACAAAAATAGATGCCCAAAATACGGGTCTCTAATTATGAGCCATATTTTAGATCTAATGTATTTTAAAGGAAGAAAATCAAACCAAGCTTAAATTGCGTAAATGAGAAAATAAACTGTAGTTATTATACAGAGATACTCGATAAAATTTGAAAATATTTTTTTAATAAGTTATTTGGATATATCGGGAGACTATAACATGTATGTTAAATTTACATGAATTGAGATTTAAAACTAATTAAATTTCGCATTTTTTTTCCTTTTTCCTGCCTTTGCTTAAGTATGTTATTGTACATATGTACATACATACAGTGGTGTAGTCGAGTCAGGTCGGGGCAGGTCGCCGCCCTGGCACTTTGATTGATATGAAATTTAAAAAAAAAATAAAAGAGTAAAATTAAAAAATATTATGGCTAATATTAATAACACTCGAGACGAGAAGAATAAGAGGCGACTTAATCGAAGTCTTTAAAATAATAAATCATCCAAACTCTATTACGTTCAATGAAAACACTCATCTTTTAGGTCACACTCTCAGACTCCAAAAAGAAAATATGTATATATTCATTTTTGTTTACCAAATATTGTGAGCAGACTCTCGTTTGGTGACCACAACCGAAAAGTAATCTGACTTATTCTACTAATCTGAATATTCAAAACTTAAAAGACATTTTAATGAAATTTATGGGCTTTTTTATCTAAAAACACCTAAAACTTCGAAAGAAAATATCATTTGACCCATATGCACATATGCACTTGAGGATATAAAATAAGGGAACTCAGCTTAAATAAATAGACATCTCTAAATTCACATGTTAAAATTTCATAGTTTTTTGACATACATACATACATATTTTGCAAACACGGGTTTGAAAAATGAAAGATGTTGAAGAAGATGTATGGGAGGAAGTTTTTATAATATCAACATTCAAATTTCAGTTTCAAAAAACATCATAATTTCAACAATTTAATTGGCATTTGATTTTTTTTTATAAATATTTGAACTACCAATATTAGGATACATATTTTTTAAGCGATGAAAAAAGAGGGGGGTGGGGTCATAGAAATAAAACACCGCCCTATTTTTTTTTTATTTAGCACTACACCGAGCAGATAAAATACAACGAGCAAGATTTTACGTTTTAAACCAATAGATATGTTACAATTAATAATAATATATTAAAATTTGCCGAATTTTAAACATTTTAATACAATTTTTTCAACCAGATGATCAGATATTTACATACATATGTATATACAATGGACCATTTTGTACAACATATGTATAATATAATATGTACAATAGTTGACATTAGTCAATCGACGAAAAAAAAACCCGCTTCGCACATCGATCGACGCGATAGTCATTAAGCGCAACGATAAATCAACGCAAAAGTGCATATAAAATACGTCTATTAAATAAAACATTGGAACGTGTACGACTTGAATATATTATTTACAATACGCGCATAGCATATTTCATGGGTACACATTATCGGTAAGTGTAATACAAAAGGCTTTTATTTAAAGAGCGAACGGGCGGCGGCGAGCTAACTGGTCGGAAATTATTCTCTCGGTGGCCGCCGTTTTATTGAGCCCTCGGGGAAATTTGCGTGAGATTCAGAAAACTTAACAGCATGCGGCCGCCCTTATCTCGACTCATTAATCTTCATCTCGAGATGCCTGTATCCACTACTGGTGCTCGCTGGATAGTGCCACCGCGCATTACTACCAAATTGTCAAAAGAAATAATGATTTTTGACTTAAGCGAACGCTTCGACAGACTGCATAGGACCGAACCGAACACAGTCGATGTCTCTAGTTCAATTTAAACGTACATCAAAATAATAAAATAAAAATCACGGTGTGTAAGTATTGAGTGGTTCCTCAAAATGTGGACATGAAATCATTGTTGTCGAGGCTGTACCTCAATTTTTTTAATCATACACACACGTACACGGCATGTAGACGAGCTTCGGCGCCTACCATATTATTACAGTAATTTTATTCATATACGGAACATTATTAATTGAAGAGCGTCTCAAACAATAGCTACTTGAAAAAGCCCCGGGCAAAGCTCACTGGTTACCGGTTTTTCCCTCTCGCACTCCACATACATATGTATGTATGTATGTACTACCAATAACGCAACCTCTCCGGCTGTCCTATATTGTTTGCTAATTCATCTTTAGATCTCGGAAATTTTTCGAACATCCACTTGTTTTTTCCTCTCCCCTCCCCCTTTCCCCGACATTATTTTTTCCATACAAAGAAACCGTGGTAGCCACTGTTGAGAACGATCACCCGCCGGCGCAGTATTATCGAAACATCTCGCGATCGGTCTCGATTGCATGAGGCTGTACTAAAAAAAACTCACCGACTGCTAAGAACTACTGGACTGATCTACATAGCTTTTCATGCACATATATTAATAATTAAATTATAATTACTTTGAATATGTATAGCCAGGGACGGCTAGTCCATAGGAACTGCGGAATTGCAGCACCCCAACGTCCACAACCAAAAATAAGAGTATATTTCGAGATCTATTTAAAATCGATCTTAATATGTTTTTATATGTACAATTATTGAAAGATTAAAACATAAATTGATCAGGAAATTACAGGAAAAGTATCTGATAAAAATAATCAAAAAAACATTAAAAATGTTAATGATGACTGCTTTCAAAATGGAAACGACAGCTAATATAATATAAAAAAATTCAATATAAAAAACTTTATTATAACAATATTAAAACCTTTTTACGAAATAATGACTGAAAATTCGCATCACTGAAATGTTGCATGAAACTAAAATGAGACGGTGGAGAACACACCACCCCGTCCCTCACTTTAAGAATATCCTCACAAACCTTACATAGGTTTATTTAACGGATGTGCACATATCTATGTATGTACATTAGACCGGAGCGAAAAACGAGATTTTTGGATTTCAATGGACCTAATGGAAAACTTTCGTCGTATCACGAGAACGTTAAATAAAAAAAATCATTGATCTTAAGCAATGTCCTGTGCCTTCAATCAAACGATTTATCTCGACAAAAATTTCAGGTAGTAGTTTAGTAAGTAGGTTTTTCAATATACATACATATATGTTTTTTTTTTTTTTGAGAATAGGTTAAATTTTATCACAGGAACATGAAAAAAGGGTGATTTAGTGATTTTTAAATGCTTTTTATTATTACGAAATTATGTTCACAATACATCTTATATCTATTTTAATAGCTACTGATCTACTGATCATTTTCTATTTTACAATTTTAATTTAATATTGTTAGTAATCATAGTATTATATTATTCTCATGTTAATGTACAGCATAATAAGAAAAAGAGCTCAAAACCCTATTTACAATTCTTATTAATGCTCATAATACATCTAATACATAATATTAATTAAAGACTCTCTAAAGTCAACCTAAAGCAGATTGTGTTTAGGTTATCTGTGATGATTTAGTGAAAAAAACACTTCCCCCATACCAACACTCATTTTGAGCGCGACTCGCTTAGTATGGGGACTCACGAGTGAAACAGCGACTTTGAATTCTCGTTAATCAGTCAAAACTTATCTTATGCGACTTAAATAAATAACTAGGTGAATATTAAGTGTTGATTTTTTTTAATAAAAAAATCAAAAAAGAAAAAAACCTACTTTTAAAAATTTTTATCGGGATAAATCGATTAATTGAAAGGACAGGACATTGTTTAAGATCAACGATTTTGTTTTATTGAATGTTTTCTTGATACGACGAAAGTTTTCCAATAGGTCCATTGAAGAAAATCAAAATTTCTCGCTTTTCGCTTCGGTGAACATATGTATGTATGTTTGTAGATATGTACATATGTAGTTTCACTTTTGTTGTGTGTAGTGAGAAATTTTTGTTTTTCTCTATAAATTAATTTTAACCTAGTATAATTCGCCAACATCAGATCAGTAATAATTTCTAAAAGAAGAAAAATAGAATTTAAAGTAAAAGGAAACGAAGATTTATTTCTTTAGCGAAGCGACTGGTGCTAAGAGGATCGCGCTTAGGAACTGGTTTCGCAAGACAGTTGCACTGCAAAATCAAACGCATCACCTTTATTGCATTGTTTTTGGATTTCCATGCATCAGGTTCTATACACCAACAGTGCTGCAGGTCGACGATACCATTATAAAACATACTTTGGACAGGAGTTACCAAGTGACCGTTCGCATATTTGGAAATTAAAAAAAATATATATCCGATTCACCAAACTCCAATTCAGTTAAATCTTCCAATTAATTTGCTTTTTTTGCATTTGATCCTTTTTTTGCATTTGAAGCAATACATAGTTTGAAACAACTGATTTTTCTTGCCAATATAACAAAATAAACTTCAATTCAATGTATTGTATTAAATACAATACACAATATACAAGCGATCAAATGGTGCAATTCTTGTTTGAAAAAAGTTTAAATTGCTCGAAAACAGTTGAACACTCAACTTGCAAGCAGATGTTTATCATTAGGTATTGCCATATAAAGGAATGTCCTTTCATTTCAATGGGAAGGGAGAGTAGTGGATAAAAACCGTTGCATTTATCGCATTGTCTTCTCTAAGAAGAAATGCGTTTCCGGTGCATCTAAGAGCGCCGCTCTCGTCGCATCCATGCATCATTCATATCAACCGCATACGTTCGCAATACAACGTGAATTGCATTAAATGTTAAATACAATAAAACGAATCAGCGTATCTTCGACACGATAAAACGTCAATGCGACCAGAGATAATATTATCGACCCGTAATGTTTCCATTTTTAAGTTGCCATTATTTTGAATGCAACACTCGTCACAATATAGTATTGCGACCGATAAAGCAATTACTATTCTTGCGAAATGTTAGCATAAGACGAACGATTATTTGATCGGTCGTAAACTATTGAATGGATTGAAAGGAAAGGTTCTTTACATCAGCGCGGTTCGATTTCTAAATTGGATTTATTATTGCGAATGTATGTATAATATGTACATTAACGTGTTCTGTTTTATAGTTAATAAAGCGTTCTTTTTTGTTTTTTTCAAAAATCATCACTTCGCTTATGTTATGTTTATATAGTATCCCACTACAACTTTAATACAAAATTAAAATTTAATACAAAGAATATGAAATTTAACTATATAAATATATGTACATACATACATATGTATGTATATTTTATATCTACATATATTATACATCTAATATATAATTTTGTATGTATGTAAGGTTTAAAGGTTTGTTGGGAGCATCGAAAACAAATCAAAGTTTCAATGACGACGACATCGATATCGTCGAATACTATTCTTTTTCGTTTCAAATAAATTTAATAAAAAAACAAATGAATGTTTACATTTTTTCTTATATTATATTATTTTGATATCACTGTATAATTTCATAGTAAATAAGTCCCTGAAAATTTGACAGCTATTTAATACTAGTGAATAGCCCGATGAAATATCATCGCATGGGTATAAAATTATTATATACCCGTATAAAACTAAAAAAAAAACTGGAACCGGAACCGTTATTTTCGTAGACTCTCATAGATAGTTTTCAATTATTTATTTGTAATAATTTTCAATTCTTAAAGTTAACGTTAACAAAATGTAATATTTTCCGATTATACACAAACGGTCATTGACCTTGTAACGTTGAATATTATTATTACACATAACAAATTACGTGCATATACATATGATGTGTATTTACAACACGTATTCTGGGCGAGGATATGGCGTGCGACGCGAGCTCGTGAGGACATTGCGTTTGGATCGGAGGGTCCGAGGTTCGATTCCCGGCGCCCACGGTGAATGAAATCAATTTTTTTCTCGAATATCGTCAAAATATAAATAATTTAAATTATAATTTTAATTTAATTGAAAATAAATTTATAAAAAAATGGTTCAAAACCTCGCTAAATGAAATTATTAAAATTACGTATTTTTATATGGTGAGAAGGAATATTTCAATTAATGTTTAAAAAAAAAAGGCGAAATGAAGAATTGGATTTGGCGTAATGTACGTGACCTTTAGCTCAATTTAGACCTATGTATATTCCGGCTATTTGGGGTGATCGGTTCGAGTCGCGACAAAGTCGTCTCGTCGAAAAATGAATTTATTGATTTTTATCGATTCGTTAATTATGTTCGGCGAGAGTTAGGACACACACACACACACACACACACACACACACACACACACACACACACACACACACACACACACACACACACACACACCCACACCCACACACACACGCACACACACACACACCCACACACACACACTGATTACCGTCTTTATATATATGATACTGCATTTTGAGTCAAGTACTGGAAAAAGCCTTCGCTAATATTCTTTAATAATTCAATGGTTATTTCCGTTAATTAATCTGTTACTATTACTCTTGAATCACCTTTACATCCGATGTTCATTTGAAAACTTCCCTATGTGGTTTACTGGCGGTTAATAAGCTCTTTTCTAGCATACACATTACATATGCCTGTATTTTCTGAGTGATTGTATAAGTAATACGTACATGTGTTAATCCCGACAGGATACGACTCTTCACACGTCAATTATTAATACTGTGTGAGTTAGCTTTCGATTTACCATCTTTCTCGTCCGGTAGGATTTTATCCGCAGACGTTTATCTGATTAACAATGTTGCACATAATCAACCCGTCCGGTATATGGTACAAAAATGTTAACTTTCTCGGTAAAGGTTGTGTCGTATTTAAGATTACTGTTATGTTCTTAAGTTGACGTTTTACAATTATTGACTCATACGTCGCGCTAGCCTTCAAACTGTTTCGAAAATATCGTTTACCCTATAAGCACTATGTACATAGACGATCCGCAGTGATCGTATGAATTTGTAAAGAAATCGAATCTAATAAAATTGAATTTCGGTGACAATATGTTGCATGCATCGTTAGAATATATCGAACCATTTTCGCATTCAGGTATGTGATTATAAATTGCGTAAATAGAGCAGTTGTTAATAACACTGAGCAACAAAAAAAAAATACCAGAGCGGAGACTAGCCAATCTTTACTAAGTTTGACCCACTGAATTCGAATATGATATTGATTTTTGTTGGTGGGTGATCGTTTACGAGATATGAGCGTTTAAAAAAAACCGCGATTTTTACAGTTTTTTGGCTTTTGCGGTCTTTAACTCAAAATTTAGGATTGTTACGCTCAAAGTGAGTATTGAAATCAATAGTCAGATACTTTTCCTATTATTTTTTTATATTTCATTGCTTTTAAATACTTCTAATTAATTGTCTAGTGAATTTTAAAAGTCAAAAATATATTTTTTTTTACGGTTTTTTTTCCGTCCTATTTTTCATTTATTTGGCAAATTTTTTGAAAGAAGACCAAGTTTTCTTCGGGATTTAAAAAACGAAAACAATAAAATTTACAGAAAATATAAAATTCTTTGCATTTCAGTTCGAAAAGTACCGGAGCATTATTCTTTATTTAGAATTATTATATATCAATTCTCATCTCTAACAGTCAATATCATTAAAAACTAATTTATGCCTATCTGACCCGGCCGTTACTAGACTTTGAGGACTAGCTTATGGATAGGTCTCTAGCATAACTTTTAGATGATTCGTCTCTCGACGCTCCGTGCGAATGGACGTACCGAAGACGTACTCTCTGTGCGAGCGCTCATAATACAGCGATACGTCATACCGTCAAAAAACCCACACCTTTTTAACATACACAACAAACACCTCTCACAAAACGAACACCAAAAGAACACATGTCGGCACCATGCGAAAATCCAACCTGAAAAAACGACTGAAGAAGACACTGATAGCTACAACTAAAGTCCCTCAACCAGGATGCTCTCAGACCGCTGAGATGAAGACCGAGTGGCAGTTTCCAAAACACACGGCAAAGAACGTGAAAGATGTTGCTCGTGAATTTAAAATTCAGGAGAAAAACAAATTTGACGGACTGTTGGAAGTATCCGATGTCCCCAGAAGCGGTGGAAGAATCCCGCCCATCATCATGACAGCTACTGGCACTCACGGCAGCATGATCGAGTCGATCAAGAAGTTTGTAAAAAACTTCATAATGACTTACATTGGTCAAAATAATATCAAGATCCAATGTAAAAGTCTTGAAGACTTTTACAAACTTCGAGATGGACTCTTTCAAACACCGGATCGACAATTCCATACCTTTTCCAGGAAGGAGGAAAAGGAAGTAAAAAGTGTCGTGCGTGGATTGCCGAAATTGCCGGAGGCTGACGTTAAAGATGACATCGTCAGACATGGATTTCCAGTATCTAAAGTCATACACATGAAGACGAAGGAGCCTAGGAGCAACGCCACTGAGCTATACTTGGTGTTCTTCGAGCCATCGGTATCGGCAAAGAAGGTAAAAGAAATCCGGTACATCTGTTACACAAAGGTCAGTGTCGCTAAAGTATACAAGTAAATCTCAAAATGTTACTCAATGTTTCAGATGCCAAGAATATGGACACGCTTTGAAAAATTGCAATCGGCAGGCTAAGTGCGTCAAATGTGCCGGCGCTCATCTCACCGCACCATGCAATCAAAGGATAGTTACCCCTGCTGTCTGCTCAGGCTGTTCAGGATCTCACCCCGCTAACTTCAAAGACTGTCCAAAAAGACAGAGCTATCTGAAAATGCTGGAATCGAGGAAGAATCGAGCATCAATTATCAAAGTCAACCCTTGGAAACTCCCAGTGGTGCAGTCACAAAATATCCCGGTTGTTAACGATCATAACTTCCCAAAGCTATCGACCATTAAAACTCCTACACCAAATAGATTTTTTCTAGATTTTAAGTGAGCGTTTGAGACAGTAGATAGGAATATTTTATTACAAAAATTATATAAGTTAGGAATAAATGGTATAGTATTAAAGTGGCTTCAATCATACTTAAATAATAGAAGGCAAATAGTAAAAATTGATAAGGTGTTATCCTCTGAATTTGTAACACCTCATGGATTGCCGCAAGGGTCCAAATTGGGATCTTTATTATTTATATTATTTATTCGAAATTTTATACAAATTTTATAATATAATATTATTTAAATATATATATTATATAATGAAAAATTCCATAAGGTACATATTGTATTTTCATGCTAACGACAATATTGTTATACGTTTTATGTAGATAGAAGTGAGAAAAAAAATACCACTTATGTATCAATCATATCCTAACTATACAGTTGTATTAATTAAAATACGAGTAGCTCGTTTACTTTCATTTAAAATCAAAACTCCTAACAAACACATGTTTGTATAAATATTTAAAGCTGTCAATCATCGGTGCAGAGCCAGATTTACAACGCTACAAATTCAACTTTGCATGTAAAAAAAAAACACTGAGTTTATTCAAATATTAAAGGTTGTGGCTATTTGCAGGTACTATATCTGCGACAGGCGCAAAGCCTTCTGCGCATGCGCGTGAACTTATAATCCGATTATAATTTCTTACATTTAATGTATCAATCGTTTATTATACATGAGGCAAATAAATTTCGCATGTTATTGTAATAGATTTATATATCATTTAGGTAGTTTGCGGCTTGTACTTGTATGTAGGTATTATACGTTGTATATGATAATAATTTTCTAACAATTAATAATATTAACTAATTTGGATTATATTTTTTATATAAATGATATTGTTAAGGTAATTAAGATGTGTAAAATACATTTGTTTGCAGATGATACATTGATATATATAATTGGAAAGAATGTTGATGTAATGTCTGAGATTTTAAATATAGAATTAAATTATGTGAATGACTGGTTGTGTGAAAATAAATTAAAGTTGAATATGAATAAAACAAAAATGATGTGGTTGAATGGTAAAAATAAAAATATATTGAATGAAATTAGAATTGATGATAAGTTAATTGAAAAAGTTGAAAATATAAAATACTTAGGTGTATACATGGACTCAGGAATAAATTTTAAAATGCACGCTGACTATATAATAAAAAAAATGGCTAGAAAAGTTGGTATATTATGTAGATTAAGAAATATTTTAAGTAAAAAAAGTAAAATGTTAGTGTTTAATTCAATTGTCTTGCCACATGTGGTTTATCGTGTCACTGTGCTTAATTTGTTTAGTGGCCAAGATTTAGAAAAAATGCAAAAAATACAGAATAAAGCTATGAGAGGTATTTTGAATGTGAGTAGATTTAAGAGTATTGGAAGTATGTTAGATGAATTAGGATGGATGAGTATTAGAATTAGTCTAAATATTAGTACATTTTTTTTTGTTTATAAGTTAGATCATAAGTTATTACCTAAGTATTTTGATGATTATATAATAAGGAATAGAAATAAACATAGTTTTATACTAGAAATAAGGACAAACTAGTTGTAAGTAGAGTAAAAAAGAATAAGACGGCTGGGGGTGTTTTTCACAGGGGTGTGCTCATGTATAATGCCCTCCCTGAGTGCGTCAGGTCTGCTAAAAACATGGATGCATTCCTGCGAGGTGCGAAGAGACACCTCTGTGAGGGACAGTACATATAAGTTAATTATAAATTTTAGAGTTAAGTATAATAATTAAGATGTATTTTTAAATTAGCTTGATAGCTAAAATATATATAAATAAATAAATATCCCAAATATCTCTAAAAAACCTCATCAACCAACCAATCCCAAAATTCAACCAACAACAGATCTAACTTCCATGGCGTCTATGGCGAAGATGTTGAAGATCCTCCAGGAGATTCGTGCCAAGGCCAGCAGTTGCACCGACAAACTAGAGCTGGCACTAATGCTTGTCGAATATCTCGATGTCTTCGATTAACGGGAGACGCCTGAACATTCTAGCTTGGAATGCTCGTGGACTTAAGAATAAGATTGACGAACTAGAGTCGGCGATCGGTGAAAAAAATATTTTTCATACAAAAGGCAAAGTTCAAAAAAAAAATTCAACTTTAGGTCATCGTCATATTAGATGTATTATGAGCATTTATAAGAATTGTAAATAGGTTTTTGAGCTCTTTTTCCTATTATGCTGTACATTAGAATAATATAATACTATGATTACTAACAAAATTAAATTAAAATTGTAAAATAGAAAATGATCAGTAGATCAGTAGCTATTAAAATAGATATAATATAGTATTGTTCACAATAAAATAGTATTGTGAACATTATTTCATAATAATAAAAAGCATTTAAAAATCAAATAACTTTTAGATCCTTTTGACACGAAGACGCCAATTAAAATCTTCAATATTTCATGTGCTCACAAGCTTTAGCCGTTCCTAGAACAATGTTCATGTTTTTGAAAATGAAAATTTTCAAATATCTTTCATACAGAATAAAACAAATAAATCTAATTTTCACAAAAATCGACTTGAAAAATTACCATATCAATTTTTTCATACGATCAATATTTTAATAGCTACCACTAGTATTACAAACCTTCAAAAGTTCACACTGCATACATAGATATGTATGTGCATACATGCTGTTGGTAAATAAATAGGTACCTAGGTATTTAGAATTTGAAAATTCTTCCCGATGTTTCTCAACATCGAAACGAGCATACACTTAATCTGTCACATCAATCAAACAAATGAGGCAGTAATTTAACGAAGTGCTCTCACTAATCGTCCATCAATAATTCATCCGATCTAAACAATCGCCGGTAGCTAACATTCAAGTACATACATAGGTACATTTCGCCCTCGGGGTGCCAATCTTAAACCGGTGAAACATTTCACAGTAATAATGCACAAGGTACATATTTAGTACTATACAGTTGCACCGATAAGATAAAATATAAATACAATTTGACAGCAACAATGCGTCGTAAAAAAGCACAACATCTTTCACTTTGTAGATAACGCGCGGTAGTACGCAAATGAATTAAGCTTTTCAACCCCGAGGGCACACTGGGTTAAAAAAAAGTGGGATTCGAACCTTGCGCTATCGGTTCGGTACGATCGACCGCTTCGCCCACGTGGCCACTGCCTTTGGACGATGAGTGATTTAATCGCGTTATTATTATGATCGCATTGTATGCTGATTTTTCGAAAATAATCAATGGTTTTTGAACCGGACAAGTGCACCTTCGCCGGTTTTAATGGTCGATAAATGAATGTAGTCTCTTGTGCGGCCCCTCATGAAATGTGTCGTAACCCGCAGTTAAAAAACTCCACTAAAATTATTATTTAGTAACAGTTATGGAAAGAAAATTCATATGTTGGCTCCATCGCCTATGCTGCCTTTCCCAAGTATTCTTTAATTTTAACAAAAAAAACACCCCACTGTGTAACTCCCCAATTTTTATTCTATAGATTGAATAAATATTTATAAGTTGGAAAAAAAATATTTTTAAGTAAGAAAAGAATAAATTTAATTAAATTTTAATATATAATTAAATATGAAGCCACGTAGTCTCAGTAAAAACAGGTCATTTCAACACATTATGATATAAATTAATATTTTGACTACTTTCGTTGCTTGAACGCTATCAAAAGTTTATATATCTTTAAAACACTGATTAGATTGTGATTTTATATTTAATAAAAATAAAAATTATTTATTTATTATTATCTTAAACCAGGCATCGGCACCCTATGACCCGCGGATCACCAAGTAACTCATTTGATAATTTCAAGTAACCCACTCCCGTTAAACTGTTAGTCAAGTTTTATTTCTCGTATTATATTAATATCGTAAACAAAAAGTAAATCTTAACATGAAGAAATACGATAGTTAAATCGAACCAAAGTTCTTAATTGAGTTGTATAGTGCTTTGATGACATACAAATATTTATTAATGAAATCGATGAAAATGATATCGAACTCAATAATAAACAATGATTTTTAAGACTTTTGTTCTTAACAGACATATGGAACTATAACATAATAATGTCATAATTATTTCAACAAACAACTCCAAGGAAATAACTACCCAATTTTAAAATGAACGAGAAATGGAACAGTTTTTGTGTCATAATAAAATTTACCTTACGAAAAGACTTTAAAATGAAAGTATCCCGAACATGACCCGAAACATCTTCTTAATAGTCATAATTTGGTCGATTTTGACCCTCATCCAAAAAAGGTTGCCGACGTCTGTCTTAGACATTGAGACATATTTCTTCTATTACATACAGGTATGTATGTATCCACATACATATGTCTGTACATATCTACTTTTTTTTATTTCAGTTTCCTAATTAACAAATAAGATTAATTTTTTATACCTTACATAAGATTGCTACATAAGCTCAAAACAATTATACGTTTACGCATAAAAATCGATGTCAACGAATAAATGCTAATACGAAACGACCTCGATATGTGCTAGTGTATTTTGTAAGGCATTTTTCTACATAATTGAAGGTTGTTTTCCATTTTAAAAATACCGCCATTATAACGATAGCTCTACTTCTACGCCGATATTACAGATAATGCGACACCAGCTGTTGCGCACTCCCAAATTGAACGACGAGAACATTTGTTTAACCGAATTATAATTTTCTACAATTTATTATAAGAAATGATAGGATAGTTGCCGCGAGATTCCGACATAGTTGGTTTTAATTTTCATGTATGTACGTTCGAATTGAATTGATTTACGCGATTTCATCCGCAACACAAAGGAGAGCCCGAGCCTGGAGGCTTTTGTAATCGTCGTCGTACGTGATGTTATTGTTGTTCGGGCGTGTTGAACGACGACGAAGACGTCGACGATGATGTTGATTGTGTCCGTGATGATGATGATGATGATTATGATGGTGGTTGCGAAGGTTGAAGAGGTTGATGCGCGCTACGTGGTGGAGCATTACGGCAAATTACATCAGAAGGCGAGCCGGTAGCCAACAACAATTGATCGGCAATCGATTGTGCAAGAAATGCCCTCGTAACTAGATCACTTTTTTCACCAATTCCATTTATCGACGCGATAGTTGATTATTCATACAGATTTGAGGCACCTGTTGTTATATTCCGACTATTTTTCCACAGCTTTTTTGCACATGTTAGTCACCAATCGCTTAGACAAAAAATACTACATATATAATACATATAATAAATGCATTTCAGTTATTGACACTATTTAAAACATAATATATATATATATATATATATATATATATATATATATATATATATATATATATATATATATATATATATATATATATATATATATATATATATATATATATCATCATCATCATCATCATCATTTACAGCCATTCGCCATCCACTGCTGGATGAAGGCCTCTCCAACACGCTTCCACTCGTCTCTGTTTTGCGCAACACTCATCCATCTCATTCCGCACATTTTCCTAATTTCGTTCACCCATCTTCCTTGCGGTCTTCCTTTTACTCTTTTGCCTTCTCTCGGGTATCATTCAAGCACTTCTTTTGTCCACCTTTCGTCCATCCTCCTAGCTACGTGACCCGCCCATTGCCATTTCAATCTCTTCAGTCTATCCACTATGTCCACTACCCTTGTCACACTTCTCACCCACGTGTTCCGCTTTCTGTCTTTCCTCGTTATGCCAAGCATACGGCGTTCCATACTTCTTTGAGTGCATTGGATTTTATTTAGCATCTTGGCGTTCAGTGTCCAAGTTTCATATCCATACGTCATCACTGGCAAAACGCATTGATCAAAGATCTTTTTCTTCAGGCAGAGTGGCATTTTTGATTTAAAAACAGCATTCATCCGTCCAAATGCACTCCATCCTAATTTCATACGTCTCTTTATCTCTTCATCTTTACTACCAGACATGTCAATTATTTGACCTAAATATAAATAATTATTTACTACTTCTACTGGTTTATCATCTAATGGAATGCTATCAGGCATGCAATAACTATTGAACATTAGTTTGGTCTTATCTACGTTAATTTTTAATCCTACTTTTCTACTTTCCCTGTCCAGCTGTGTTAGTCTGTTAAGTAGGTCAGCTGAATCACGAGCTATTAAAACTATATCGTCTGCGAACCGAAGGTGACTCAAGAAGCGACCGTTGATGCTTACTCCGGCTTTGTCCCAATCCAAGTTCCTGAAAACTCCCTCAAGCACCGCATTTTGGGCGAGATTGTATCTCCTTGTCTTACTCCTTTTCCAATGCTTAATCTATCTGAACCTGAAAAATTTTTAACCGAAGCTGTGGCATTCTTATATATTGCAGCTAACAGTCCCACATAGAGTTCCGGCACTCATTATGACTATTATGCTTATATGCTAATACTGCATTATGACTAACTGTATCGAAGGCTTTCTCATAATCGACGAAACCTAGGCACAATGGCCGTTGATATTCGTTGGCGCGCTCGATTAGTTCACCAACTACTTGGAGGTGGTCCATTGTGCTGAAATTTGCCCTAAACCCTGCCTGCTCTATAGGTTGGTTCTCGTTGAGGATATTCTTCAGCCTTTCTGTAATAACCTTCGTGAAGAGCTTGTATACCGCTGAAAGTAAACTAATGGGTCGGTAGTTCTTGATATCACTTTTGTCGCCTTTTTGTGTATTAAAATGATAGTTGCGTTATTCCATCCTTCTGGTATAGCTTGGTTCTGGATGCATTTGCTGAAAAGCCTAGCTAAGATATTAATTAGGGGGGGGCCGCCACATTTTAGTAAGTCAATGGGAATATTATCTTCCCCTGGGGTTTTACCGTTCTTTGCAGTTTTTAGCGCGGCCTCTACTTCGCTAGGCGATACTGCAGGAACCCTTTGGCCGTGTGTCGATTCCGGAGCGGGAAATTGACCGTTATTGTTCTCGTAAAGCATAGATAGTTTTGCATATAACGTATAAATTCTGTCTATCATCTCTTCTCTATTCCTAATTATTACTCCGCTCTCTGATCTGATTGCGATCATTTGGTTTTTGCCTAAGAAAAGATCTTGTTTGCACTTTTTCAGGCTACGGTTATTCTTAATGGTATTTTATATTAGCTTGCTGTTAAAATCCCTGACATCCCTGACTATTCTCTTCTTAATTTCCTTATTTACTAGATTGTATTCTTGCTTATTATTATCCCTATCTAACTTCCTTTTATGCTTAATTAGATTTTTTGTTTCCTCTGAAATTTTGCTTAGCTTAATCTGTTTCCTGAATCCAACTAATTTCTTACCTGTTGAGGTTAGAACCGAACTAATTACAGTGTTCAATTCCTCGATGTCTGCTTCTGGGTTTAATTTCCCATATCGATCTCCAAGTTCGAGTTCGAATTCCTTTTTCCTAGACCTTAGTTGAGTGAAATCTGGAGAGTTACTGCATCCTTTTATTAATTTCCTACGTTCGCAATTTATATTAATGGCCATCTTGGCACGGACTAATCTGTGATCGCTACCTATATCTACTTTACTTAAAACACTAACGTCTTTAACGGAGTGCAGGACATTTGTTAGGATGAAATCGATTTCGTTTCTGTCTCCTTTAGGACTCTCCCAAGTCCACTTATTGTTTGTGTTTTTCCTGAAAAATAAATTAGTGATAAAGAGCCTGTTGTGTTCTGCGAATTATATGAGGCGATCGCCTCTGTCGTTTCTTTGGCCGGTACCGAAATTGCCTACTGCTCTTTCTGTATTTGCCTTTTGTCCTATTTTTGCGTTAAAGTCGCCCATGATTATTTTAAAGTGGTGGCGGCTATTATCGTATGCGCCCTGTATTTTTTCGTAGAAGTCTTCTATTTCCTCGTCTGGGTGGCTAGATGTGGGGGCGTACACTTGGAAGATTTGACAAGTGTACCTGCTCGAGATTCTTAATACTATATAGCATATACGTTCCGATATGTCGCTTATTTCTATAATATTTCTTTCTATTCTCTTATTGATAAAAAACCCTACTCCTCCCATTCTACCATTTGGTAGCCCTCTCCAGTAGAGACAGTGACCACTTTTTAGGATTATTTGGTTTTGCTGTTTTCGTCTTACTTCACAAAGTCCTACTATATCCCATTTGATATTTTCTAATTCATTCTCTAATGCAAGCACACTTCCTTCACTCGATAACGTTCTTACATTGTATGTAGCTACATACAGATTTCTATTAGCTAAGCTATCATCCATCGTCACTCTTACCTTGTTGGAGGTTTGGATATTATTTTTCTCGCGTTTATCCAAGATGTGTTGAGAAAAAGGCGGTACTTGAGAGAGAATTCCATTCAAGGATTGAGTCATTACCGCCGTAGACTCTTCTCTGTATTCAGGTCAGGTGTCGGATTTTCATCCTAGGTATCACTTGGATCACTTATGAGTTATTACATGCCATTTAAACAGGGTTACTTTGTAAGTGGAAGTAGTTAGTTATGATAATAATAGATTAGCAATTGTTATACTACTTTTACAGATCTTTATCGTGAGACGCCTCTTTGGAGACAACGGATTTATATATGTGAGTGCGGTTTGCAATTTAATATTTTAATAATAACTTAAGTAAAGAATATAAAATTACACGAATTACTTTAATATAAATTAAATATGAAAAAGAACTGATAGACAGTTGGGAAACACCGTTTCTGTTTGCTATTATTCTATTAAGTAAAGTTCGTTAAAATTTTTTGGCTGAAAGCAATTATGTGGAAGATTTATTGCTTCTGTGGGACCGACCATTGACTGACGAACAAGGACCCTTTTTTTTGTATTCAGGTAAGGAGATGTATCTCGTTCGTATATGCTTTTGCCCAGATTCGACACAAAAATTAACACAAAATTTTTCGAAATCACTGATATAAAAACGCTTTTAACGACACACACATATATATATATATATATATATATATATATATATATATATATATATATATATATATATATATATAAATTACAATTTTAAACTACTGGCTGACGGAACAACCATTGGAAGACAAATAAACAATGATTATATAATATTTATTGTGTAATTGAATTAGCGGTCCCGGTTGTCCACTCTATAAGTCCATCGCCACGTAAATATGTATGTGGGTGTATAAAAATACGAAAGTGAATAATGTTATTGAAGTGTTAACGTTTTCAAAATGACAATATGCTTTAATTTGATAGTGCATTCAGCGATAAAATAGAGAAAACGCAATTGAATAGTCCATATTAATATTTATATACCAACCAAACTATTTTTTAAATTGTACAGTTAATTTTCTAAATTTCAAACACTTCATCATATTTATTATTATTTATAAATAGGACATCCAGCGTGAAAAGATTTCTAAAAGTCAACTAATTATATATCTGTTCAAAAAAAAACCAAACCAAATGAAATAAAATTCTAACTAGGTATTTAAAGTTAAATGTTTTATTTGAACGCTATACAAATCTAAAATTTTGAACTTAAAACCACCAAACTTCGACCATAAACAATTTTTAAAAGGTGTCATAGCTCGAGTTCGAGGAGTATAAAAAACTTTTCTGAAAAATTTTTACAAACATTATACTTTTTAAAGCACAATGAATTCAACCAGTACATCAAAATTTAAACGTCCTCAGTAAAACTGATCCCATTCAAAATAATATAATTCCAATGATATCAAACGAGACAGAGACAGGTAGACACTACAATGCCTTTACAAACGCTCTTTGGCTCGGAAAAATCCGTAAAATCTCCACAGCCAAACAGGATGTGAACTTTCAGAGAAGACGCTCCTACACACACTGACTTGAGATTTTGATTGACAGCTATTGTGAATTAGAATTTGAAATTTTCCAATCGATGCCACAACAGCACGGCGGTTTTGCTCCGCGGCGACTGTTTTGATATCCAATGATGGATGACTGTGGGAAAGTCAGACATCGATTGTGATCGAGACGGATTGACAGTCGCGTTTCGGCCTCCTACCGGTATTGGCAGCCCGGTACTGGTTTGGACCTATTGTATATTTGAGAGCAATCGTCGGCAAGCTGCAAGTGGCAAGTGGCAAGTGGCAAGCAGTCGCCTCGGGTGTACAAGTATGTTATTTCCTCCTCATTACTCACTGCTCTAATCTCGCGCTCTAGCGGTCGGCCGTTGTGTAAGCTCGCCCACGTCAACAAATATCTAAATCTATTGTTTAACACGTTGGGCAATGACAACCGGTCGCTTAGCTCTATAAAAAAATTATATATACATATATAAATACAATATATGTATGTAAATATCTACCTATGTACTTATATAGCGTCGGCTTAATTGAATTGATTGAAATTTCAAATGTACACGCGTAAAAAATATTTAACACGCTCGATATTTGCATACTGACAAAATTGCGCGCACTTGCTCTTTGATACAGTTTACTGAAACTTCAAATTCGTCATTTTACAAATCAAATTCGTCATTTTACAAATCAAATTCGTCGTTTTACAAATCAAATTCGTCATGTTGCAAATCAAATTAAACAATTGGATGTATTTTTTTTAGTAGTCATTTTATTATACATAGAAAACTTTATAGAGAATATGTATGTATGTACATATGTATGCAGTTCAATTAAACGCTATTGTTGCAATCGTGCGCAGTGGAAAAAGTGCCACTCAAGAGTAAAAAGCATTATTGTTACTATTAACATATGTAAATGAAAAATTAAACATCAAAATGTTTCAATATTTCAGTTCATTCTGCCTTGGCAGCAGACAAACTCCAAATCTGAATTCCCATTTGCTATGAATCTCCAACATCTCCGAATCATGGTCAAAAATTCTTAGCTGACCGATAATAATATACCGAATATAATCCATGAAATGAATTGTATGCAGATATGTATGTGCCCATAATTATGAGTGGTCTAAATCAAGAAAAAAACAATATAAGCAATATTAAACGATAAAATCGACTTCAAATTTTTTTTTCTCTTGACTTAGCCCACTTTCATAATTATGGGTATTGTGTTGTGTATAATTATTAGTGAGCGGAACGGAAGCGTGCTGTTCATTGTTAATTGTTGGCCGTGCTTTGTTAAAGATTCGCCGAACCTTTTTTTTGCACTCTAGCTTTGTAAAAAGACCCAAAACGCCCGATTCCTGGAAAAAGCACGCTCCCTAACCGCCCTTTAATAATTATAGCCGTTATATTTGAAAGTGGCATGAGTCCACTTTTCTTCATTTCGAGAAATATTTCACAAAACATTTATGTTTTGCGTTTAACAATATTTAAAAATACTGATACATTTATTCTGCTACTCCAAGAATCTGTACATATCGAATTAAAATAAGTGATAACAATTTGTGAATTAAGTCAAACAGATATATTGTTTTTGGAACTGAAAATTGGACTTCATCCACTTTCAAATACAACAGCTCATATGTATACATTTATTTGCATATATGTATGTATGTTTGTAGCTACATAAAAGATTTTTATTATTAAAAGGTTTAATTTTTATCTCTCGCACGAAAATATGTTTAATATGCAAATAACATCTGAAATTATAATAATAAAATGAAATAACGTATTTTTGGAACTTAAAATTGGACTTCCGCCACTTTAAAATATGTATAATGTATGTACATATAATGTATACATACTACTCTTATTTCGAAACTCAATAAAAATTTTAGAATAGAAATATTGGGAATGACTTGGAATTGGAAAAATAATTAATATTTATGAGTTCCAAAATAAGCCACGGATTTTAAATTAAATAAATTAATTAAACCGACTACTTTTGCACCGAGTAATGTTACTTGAGCCAGTGAAAGATTGGGAAAAAATGTAAAAAACGAAATATTTTCATCAAATTAGAGTGCCATGAGATGTTTTACCCAATTAGATAGTTATTAGTTGTAGTTTTTCCATACACGAACAAACAAACAAAACTTCATCTTTATAGACTTATCTATGTATTTATATGTACATATGTATATACATGGTACATATGTAGAGTATTGGATGCAATAATATGTACACCAGTCGGATTAATACGAGCAAAATTGTATCACCATCTCCAAAATTTCACCTACACTACGTATATGGATGGGCTTGTAAAAATCAAAACAAGTTTTAATAATTGACGCCAGAACGGATGGGCCAGTTCGCTGAAGGGGCCAGGACCGGGGCCTCGTCATCATCGGCCGGCCATTGTCGACCGGCCAGCGGTCATTTTTCACCTTGATTGTTATACGAAACGAGCAACAACAATAAAGACAGTTTAAAGTCGGCGATCAGCTCTCGCATAATAAAAGGGGAACGCCGTTAGTCCCCAGGCGACACGAGATTGCTACCCGTACTGGCTACTCTACTTGCTCGCCTCATGCTGGACCCACACTATCGTAATTATGACACCATAAATAATTGTGAACAGAATAAATTCGATACGTTTTCACGCGTGTAACTTCGCATATCGTTTTTATTTTAGAACCAAGTAGGGCAGTGAACTCAAATCTTTACTTTGATTATACATCCAATAGTCACAGGATGGAATCATGCCCCCCCCCCCTCCCATAAATGATAATCTTAGAATTGTTGTATGACGAAGAATCTATTATTTCATCGTTTCCTTAGAATATCATTAGAATCAAGCATAATTTTATGCTAATTATGTATATCAGTGTTCGCCAAGGTAGCTGTTTTCGGGCGTAGTTTATATTTTGGGCGTAAACCTTTTTTTTCGACTAATGAAGGACGAATACGAGTAAAGAAACTGGTATTGTTCTCGCATCTTTTGAAAAGAAATAACTGCAATGAATACTGCAAGGAATTTTAGTAGGTACCTGCTGTGCCCGTTCATTAAGACTATTTTTGTAAACTAAATACTTTTTTCTCTTAGCAAGACATTATTTAGCTAAAAAATAGTGGTTCCCGGAAAGATGCACTAAATTGCACTGAATAGTGGCGCAGTTTCGAGAAGTCCTAATTTTCAATGGCGCTCAAAAAGAACTTACGCAATAGAATTTCACAAAAAAAGGTTAGCACCCTCGGATAACATACAGCTATCCCTTGATGTTTTTTTTTTTAATTTTATTGCGTTAGTTCTCCTTAGTTCTACTATGCATCTTTGAAAGTTGGGATGTCTCGAGAGTGCAACTATCTCAAGTGCATTTTTCCGGTCACCAAAAATAATACTCTCGGAGGCACCGAATAGTTAAAATCAGAAAATAATATTAATTGCGGAGGGACGGATCGATTTCGTTAAATATGTATAAGTGTAAGCCTAAATACAAAAGTGGATATAAACCTCCCCCGACAAAGAGAAAAAGGAAACGACGGATCTTATATAAAATAATTAAAACGAAAATATTTACATTGTTATGGATATATTTTGTCCCTGAAAATGAAAATCCCTGTCAACTGCATCTATAAGACTAGAAAAATGAACTACACCCAAATGCAGCTCGCGTGGCTAACACTGATGTACATTATTACAAACACGTAAGGTGCAATACTGCAGAATTTAGATTGAATGCACATGTACATATGTAGGTAACCAGCAGCATTGACTAGTGGTTAGCATACAATGCTTTCGAACACAGCGGTCACGAGTTCGAGTCCCACTGGTTGCTGCTGACCAGACTTGGTTTGTGACGCCAGGTCGATTGTTTCTTATCATAGTTTGCCAATTTATCTGATTTTCATCGAAAATAATACTAGCAAGTAAAAATAGTAAATTACGTCTAAGATATGCAAATTATTTTTACAAGCCTCATATATCAGGTTGCTTTTTTTTATAATTATAATGAAACCATTTAAAAATATTTATTTTAGGAAAACGTAGATTGCATCAATTTTGACTACTTGTTAAAAGTTGATTCTAACTTCAAAATTCTGACGTAGGTCAATTTTATTATTGACAATTTAATTTAATGTTAAAGACCCAATGCTAAGTTTCATGCCGTACTAATTTTGCAACATTTGAATATTTCAGATTTGAGAATTTTTTGAAAAATATAATAGACAATTGAACGTTACATTGAAACTAATTTTTGTGGGATTATTTAATAATAATGGTGACATAACCTAAGAAAAAAATATTCGAAGAGCTCAAAAGTGCCCCGCGGGCTATTGATTAAACATCGCTGATTTAAGGGTTGCATACGATTTTTCCTCATAGTTTCCATCGCAACACATGTTTTATTCAAATAGCCACATCAAGTATGCGTATGTATGAACGTACGTAAACATAAATATAGGTAATTTTAAATTGTCCAATCGACTGACTACGTGACGAGAAATAGTAACGAGGAAAATTTTTAAGGATTATAGGCATATAATTCGATCGAATAGCTTAATTATCAATTACGCGTGCATAATTGAAAAACCAACATTGTAATTTAGATATCTGGTCTTAGGATCGATCGACGAGCGTTCGCTACCGCAGCTTTCCGGTATCGGAAAGATCCGATTCGACCGGTCGAACACCGGTTGACGTGCTTGGTATTATTATATTATAATATTTTGTAATATTTCTTGCGTAAAAGAGAGATCAATCTGCCCGTGGTCTAATTAAATTGAAATATTTCAAGAATTTTATTTATTTAACTTTATAAGAAATTTTTATTTTTATTTTGTCAAAGACATGGACGATGTAAATTTGTAAAGTTTTTAAATTTACGACATAGTCATAACCAGTTAATGAGATAGACCGAGTAATAAATTAGAAATCTGGTGTCAGAAATGTGCTAATTGATTGCCCTACATTTAAGAAAAAGAGTAGGCAATATATGTATGTACATCTACATATCATACATACGTACAATATTTCTTAAAATAGTATTAAACTGTTTTGAAATTGATTCAATAAAATCTATTAGAGAAAAGCGCAATCACTCCTAACAGTTTATGTTTGACAAGTTATACAGATATATGCTTTTAAGTTAACAAAAGACATGTCCATAGAATAGATGTTAATAGACCTTATGTAATCTTCGGTTTTGCAATTAAACTTACTATGTACTGTAGATTCGTGTTTTTTTTTGTCTCATTCTCATCGATGGATTATTTTCGACCGATAATCATTTACGTGCGAGAGTACAGTTAAATTTCTGTATGAAAGTCGGCTCTGGACGGTGTAAAAAAGTCAGTACCCTCCCGCTGAATAATAAAATTAATAAAAAACAATTATTATTATAATATTTATTTTTTGTTGTGCGCTCGTCTCGATCAATAGACATAATGTCTTGATCGCAGCGCTCGATCATTAATAATTCAAGCTGACGTATAAATTATGCTTGATTCTGGACATTGTTCCGACAGCTTAATACGCTTGTCCAAATAGGAAAAAATCTTGTTAGATTTTCGAACGATTTTGATTACAAAGCAACCGATGAGCCGGAATTCAACGTATTGTTTGTTGCTCGGACGTCAGAGAGCATGGCCACGGGACCGGATCGGAATAATTTTCATCTCATTAAAGCGATCACATATCGAATACATTGTGTTTTACATATTTTTATGCCAATCGTAAAAATAAACGAGAGACCATTCGTAATTTTTTTAAACGATTCCGATACCAGTATCGTGAACGTATACTACGGATACATAATTAAAGTTATAAATTAGCACTTCTGATCTAAACCAACAAAAATACGGTATGAAAGTTGTATTGCCGCAAAAATCTGCATATATTTAAATAAAAATATAATTAAAATATCAAAACGGACTTTTATGTATAAAACGTCCTTTCACGCGCAAAATTTATTATCGAGCACAAAAGCAACTTTTGAAATCAACTGTTCAAAAAGAAAATAATCATTTCAAATGAAAAATTTATCAATGGAACATATTTTTTTACGATTAAATTAAATTTTTTATTTAATTATTTTAACATTATGAATAATTCAAATTAATTTTTATATCTCGTTACTCGATAACTTTTCTGACAACGGGATTGCCAAAAAATTGAAATTTCAACAAATCAAATTCAAACTTGATTTTATATAAAACTTGGCCCAAGAAATTTTCAGAAATGAAACTTTCATTTTAAAAAGTTTTCATGTTGCTTTAAGATGTCGTCATATCCAATAAATTATAAGGATGTTCATTTTCGCAAAAAAAATATTAGTTTTTGATATTTATATTTTAGCTGTTCAATTTATAGCCCAATCATGAATATATAAATACAAAATTCTTTCCATACGATTATTGCATATGTTACAGTCGAAGTGTGTTTTCAGTTGTAATATATTCCAACTGGCGTTTTAAGTCATTCATATTTGAATACAATTCAACTAGTAAATTATATCTCTACAATCGCAAATACAATTTCAACAAAATGCGTCAATTGTAATAAAACAGTTGAGTTCTGACAGCTCTGATTTTTTTACGAATTCTTTAGAATTCAATAATGCGTTAATATTTGCTAGGTATTACAAATAAAGGTAACGAGTGCCATATTACGATAACTCTTACAATGTGTCTAAACAATAGTGACTTTCTAACTTAATTTACTAATCGAATGACGTTTTCACGAAAACCTAATATATCCATCTAACCTGGTATCAACTTATAATTGAACCGTATTTTCAGTTTTAATATTATATATTTCGAACAGTTCAACTGTATTACATATAATCGAAATAAACAAATCAAAACATATCCCATTAACATATAAGTAATTCGACTGTTCTAAATTTCAACTTTAATTGTCACGACATAAATATCCACACGATGTATTTCGAACCAGCGGATTGTCGGTTTGACTTTGCATTTATTTAATCAATCGGGTATGATTACTACCTAGAACGCGGTTCGTATCACCAGTCAGTATGTTTAGGTAAGTATTCAATTTGCAAGGGGGGTAATTTTTAAATTTGCGACACACGCGATCTAACCCCAGGCGAATGAATGTTAATCCCAGAATGAGTTGCCCTGCGCCTAAGCCCTAGGGCAACTCATGCTCGTTCTCGATTTAAACAGTACATAATAATCTCGTCACCATTATGTTCGTGTTCTCATGGAGAAAGTGGCCGACGACAAAAAGTCAAACGCGATGGACAACAACGAGTCACTCATACCAGCCGGTTAACATACATAATTGCACTTTGACAACAATAATTGCCAGTTTAACATTTTAAAACCGAGGCCGCAACGTATACATACATACATACATAGTCCGTATCAATGCTTCTCAACTCTGTAGGAAATGTTTAAAATATGTACTTGATGTATTTGTAACATATTGTAGGAAAAGTCGTGTTATTCTTAAGATTCAATATTTACAAATACTTGTGTATAGAATTTTTTTTTTTTACATATACATATACCAGGAAGACTTGACAGGAAGACCCCAATGCGCCTTCCTGGACAATTAATTACAAACAATGCAGCATTTTATTATTACATTAATCACTGTATTTCCAGAAACTGAAATAAAAATTAATTAATTAATTAATTACAGAATTAATCCATTGAGACATCTATGGATTTTAGATTTATACATAATTTTTACAAATTATACATACAATAAATACAGAAGATTTGTGACAACAGGAAAGATGATTTTTGCCAATTTTGAGGAACCGTTTCAACAATGATCAGATAAAATTGGCAAACTCTGATAAGAAACGATTGATTTAGAGTCACAAATACCCCCAAATCTAATCAGCAGTATAGCGGATCGAACCCACTGATCACTTGGTGCTAAACGTACACGCTATCATTAAGCCATACTACTGGCTAATGGAAGCATGTATGTACTTATTTATTTACCTATACATAAATATATACACATTTTAATCTTCAGATGTTAACCAAAAACTCCTTTCAATCCTGTTCTAATTTGATGAAATTGTGAAATCTGTTTCCAAAACAGTACAAAATAGATTCGCCTACAGCAAAATGATAAAAAGATTAGAACGCTGACTTGGATAAAGGAAAAGAAGCAAAATAAGATTATGACCAGGGTTTATATTTTATTTTATTTCTCCAAATATACTGAATATTTCATATTTAATGTATTTCTCATCATAACCTCTATGATTCCAAGTATATTTCATTACAAAATAAAAACATTAATCAATATCAACGGAAATACAAGTTATTTTTGGGGAAGCAGGTTGCCAGTAACAAAAATAAAATTTGATGTTTCAGTGAAATCGTAACCAGTTAAATTTTCACTGGGTAATCGTAATATCTTAGCAGCCAACACTTATTTATTTAAGGGTTAGGTTAGGTTAGGTTAGGTTAGGTTAGGTTAAGTTAGGGTTGGCCCTATTCATTTTAGATTAGGTTGTTAGGGTCGGTATTTATTTTTGTTACTGGCAACCCATTTGACGTTTGATTTGCCGGGCGAAAACCGAATTTAGCACGTGTATCACATTTGTAATTTTAAGTTAAAAGTTTCATACCTAATTTGCAAATAGGTAAATGTGAAAGATGTTATCTTTATTATCGATGTAAAAACGCACTAATCTCGTACTTTTAACTGTCCGCTTGTTACCTGCTTGAATCGGCCAAGGGTTATTTTACTAATTTGTTTTGGATATTGTGATGAGAGATCTTTCCCTAAATTTTATTATGCCATAAGTAGGTAAAATGCGTTACTCGAAAACAGTTACATATACCATTTTGCTCAATGTCCAAAAAACCTTAAGAGTATAAAGGCCAAATAATGCTTTTATACTTTTTCTAAAAATGTACATATTATTTGTGGGGGGCCCGGGTCCCCTTCGAAAGCCGGGCCCGGGTTATTTGCATACCCTTCCCCCCCCCCTCTTTCGTCAGCCCTGTACATATGTGCAAATCTCATTTGTGAATGCATATCTATGTTTATATTTTTTTCCTTATTAAATTTGTTCATACTGTGTGTTTGTCCATACCAAACAGTGTCCATCTTCATTCGAGTTCACCATTAGGCATTTATTTGGGTGGCCATTAGGCGATTCGGTTCAGAATGTGCCATGATTGATGTCGGATTGTTGTTGTTTGGTAGATGGCGTTTTTTGGGCGTGAGTGGCCGCCCAACTTAATTATGCCCCCCAAACCCAAATCGTTTTCAATTAACAATGACCTTCCGTTTACCCCGAGGCTGGTCTTAACACGGCTAACTGTTCTTGCACCGGTAATGCAGCCTGACGTTAACCACTATCTGACAGATCGTATCCATCCAACAATTGCGGCCAAATTGACCTTTAGCTGTTTTACAATAAGACAATCTTCAGCAAAATAATCCGTAATTCACGCCCTCTATCAATTCTTCTTTTTTAAAAGCTTTTATTTAGCTTGACATCCAGATTTGGCTCGTTTAATCGATCTTAAATTTCGGCTAACTATGTACATATGTATTTTCTGCCTAAGATTACTTTTTTTATGCATCAAACCAATAAAGATAATTTTGCTCATAAAATATTCATAATGCACACATACATGTTCATATGTATGTATGTGACCTACGTCTATTGCTCATATCACGTTTAACTGTGTACATACGGTATATGGTATCAGTTAAAACAATATTTTTTAAGTTATTCAAATAATGCTAAAATCGTTTTCGGGATTTCATTTTGAATTTTTTTGCATAAATTATAGCATTAGTTAAATACCAAGTAGGGATTACTTTACCGGTAAAGGTCTCTTACCTAGTCAGCCCGTATCGGCAGCAGCAGGCAACCTGCAAGTACAGATAGTATTCTTTGGTACATTCTACTCCATTCGCGCATGCGCATTCACACGCGTCCGTACCATCGCCATCGGTAAATACCGGTAAATTTTGAAATTTACCGGTAATTACCGAAAACTATTTTATCGCGAATTAAGTACACATACAGCACAATATTAATTATTAGCATATAATTGCACAATATTACATTAAAAATGGATGCAAATGGCATATTTTGGATTAGGTTGGCTGGAATTTGTTTGTTTTTAGTATTAAATGTGGCTAATTCAAATTGATAAATTCACTGGTAGCACAGACCAACCAAATCGTAATCAATGTAATCAGACGTTTGTTTCAATTACAATCGAAACTTTCAAATGATTCAAATAAATAAATATGATTGGTTAAAAATAAAAAATAAAATTTATTTATTATTATAAATTTACTTTAATGCATTTACTATATGACATTATTCACCTGAAATTTATTTTTAATTATTTATAATTCAATTTAGATGTTTTTAGAAAAAGTAACCACATCCAGTTATTATTAATCGACGAAAAAAAACCATTTTTCATTTTCCGGTAAATACTGGTATACCGGTTTATGAAATTTAATGATAAATTGCAATCCTTAGTACCAAGTCTACTAAAAATGGTCACTTCAGAAGCCGAATTGAGAAATACCTTTGTATTTTTTAATGATTTACTATAATTTATAAAATTTAAATTGTCTTTTTAACAAGATATAAAATTTAATTAAACTTAAACATATAATTTTAAACAAGATATAAATATAAAATTTTAAAGTTAAGTAATTAAGAATGTATTTTTAAATTAGCTAGATATGTATATAGCTAAAATTATATGTATACATAAATAAATAAGAATGGAACGATAGTATTGATTGTAATTATTATTAAAATCAAATCAATGAACATCTAATAATACAAAGAATCACGAGGACCGAAATTCTCCCTCCGACTTATTAAAAGTGCATATATCAGATACATACATACATGTTTACGTTGATAGTTGAAGAAGAGAACATTTTTTGTTGTATTTCCGCTAGCTTTATTTAGATATTTTTTAATTTATTTAATGCAATATGGACCATTCACAAGTTGCCTCGCACTAAAAGGACACCAATCTGGTCAAAATCTAACATCTAACAATCATTTGACTACAAATATAAAAATAAATTTTGTCAATTGCGTCACTATTTCAGGTTTGTTTTGTGTTTCGGGCCACTAAAAATAAAGATATAAAATAAAAATAAACATCTCACTCTGTTACCGGACGTATCTCACTTTGGACTCGGACCCTAATGACACGAGACATTTTTCATGGCGCACGAACGGCCGAAAATGATGTCTCTATCTGGACAAATGCGGCTAGAGAGCGCTCTCGTCTCCAATATAAATTATGCTAGATAAGTGCTATTATTAAAAGCTTTTAATGTTTGACTCGACCGATCGCGTGTTACGATAAAATATTTCAAAATAAAATGCTCACAACCGCCGACTAATACAATCAACGCGTACACATTTCACCCACACTCGTTTATTTATTTATGTATTATACAATACACAATATTCGCACATTTCAACCGGAGAAAGTCTCACAATTTTTTTTTAATAAGTGTCGCTTTTATCCAACATCTTCACGGTAGGGGGTGGAATGGAGGAGGGAAAAAAAAATAAATCCCCATTCACACTATGCGCTGCATCAATCATTCGCGGATTGACAGGATCGTTTTGAAATACATTAATCTCACATTTAGACGTTGTTTCCCTCGAAGTATTATGAGCGTGGGTTTTGGCGCGATTACACCGACGAACTCCAACTAGATCATTTCCAAAAATTTAGGATCTCGTAGAATCGCTCTATTTATTTTTTTATAACAACTTTGCCATAGTGAAATTACAGAGTAGTTATAAGTCGTCACTATGGTCAAATGAAAAAAGAAAAAAATGAGCAAGATGATAATAAAAAAAACATAATAAAAAAACAAAATTAGCAAAATTTTAAACAAATACAATAAAATAAAAGAACACGTTATGATCTCAAATTAAACAATCCCTCAACCAGATCGGCATATTTTAGATTAACCAAATCCCAGTTAATAGAAATCTGGTTGAGGAGCTTGATGCCCCTGGCAACGGACGACAAAACCATCAAATTGGTTCGTGCCCCAGGTGAGAAGACTAAATTGCGGACAATGTATCTAATGTATCTGAGTTGGTTGAGAACATCGAAGATCAATTCTGCAAGAATTTGAGAATTGTTCACCAAACCAACCAGTAATTTATAGAAATATTTCTCCAAATATATTCTACGTCGTAACTCGAGATAATTTTAACCTAGTGTTCTCAGCAGGTAAGCACTACATATGTACATACATATGATAAATATATCATGTAAGCATATCTGAGAAACCTCCTCTGTGCTCTCTCGATTCTCAAACAATGGACCCTATCACTAGGGCTTCATATAATAGAAGAAAGCTCAAAAATGCTTCGTACTAGCGAATCATAAAGGATGCGGAATACTAATACACTATGGAAAGGTTTACTTGCACGCAATATGAAACTCAACAATTTTGTAGCTCTTGAGAAAATATCATCAATCCATCCGTCCAAGATCGAAATTCGCTTAAAATATGATTCCCAGATCACTGTGCATAGGTTAGGAGTAGATAAATGTATTCTACACGTTAGATTTTTAGTTCATGACTAGCTGAACCCCGGCATGCATTGCAATGCCATAATAACGCATGCAATTCCCGTTCCCGTTCCCGTTCCCATTCCCGTTCTTATTCCCGTTCCCATTTGTCGGAAAAACGCAGGTAGTGAACACATTTGAAATTATTGCGTTGCACTGACGCTCATTCCCGTTTTTCCCGTTTCCGTTCCCGTTTTTTTATCACAGTAATCTTCCCGGACATGCACACAACAAATCCTGAAAGTTTCATCGTAATCGGTTCAGTGGTTTAGCTGCCTATTCAAGACACACACACACACACACACACACACACACACGCACACACACACACACGCACACGCACACGCACACACACACACACACACGCACACACGCACACACGCACACACACGCACACACACGCACACACACACGCACACACACACACACACACACACACACACACACACGCACACACACGCACACACACGCACGCACACACACACACACACGCACGCACACACACACACACACACACACACACACACACACACACACACACACACACAGACATTCATTTTTACATATATGTATATATACATAAATTTGCAAAATGTACGTAATGAATATTAATTTGTTTAATATTTAAATATTTAAAAAATTTCTTTATTGATTTTTCGTATAATAAAATGTATTTAATGCATTCATTAAAATACGCACATTCGTAAAAATACCGTCAAAAATTTTCACTTGATTTTGTTTTGTTTCAAGTGATTTTGTTCAAAAATTTGGAAATGAACCCGAGCAAAGGTAGGTATGATCGTTAATAATTAATTAATGTCTTTAAATATGTTCGAAAAGTCCACAGCTTTTCTTTATCTGCTATATGCTATAATGTAACATATTATAAATATATTTTAATATTTGTCAAAAATTAAAATATATTTTTTGCATTCAAATCAAGCATTCAAAAATGAAATTGCAATAAATTTGACAGTATTAAATTATTGCTACGACTATCTATGTTGAATATTGGATATTATATAAACGATCATAATTAAATCGGAGTTATTTAAAAAATAATGCAAATTTAAATGAATGTTAAAATGCAATTCTCACAAAATAAACATTCTCTAAATTGACAATAATTCTTCGATTAATCCATTAATTTTACCATTATACTTGTGAATATTTTCGTTTCAATAGGTTGAAACGTCGTATTTAGAATTATACGCGAAAAAGCTCCCAGCAGAACGAAAGATAATGATACACAATGATCGCTTTTCAATATCCCATCATTGTTAATTACACTTTTAGAATTGCCGAACGTTTAACAGATGTTGCGCATCTTTCTTACGTATGTATGTAAGTATCGATTTTTTATTGCATCTACATTAATTATGTATTAAATTTTTGTTACACAATCGAACACGGCATTATTGCATTCAAATTTTATAGGCAATCTCCTGGCTCTCGATCACGCGCTTATTTACTACACATTTATTAATGTATGTACATATGTATGTATTTATATATATTATATTTACAACTGAAACAATTTCAATACGACTTTGAAAATAGTTGTTATATCTATACGTTAATATGAATCTGTGCTAGAGTAATTTCATAGAACGTCGTTCAACACTAACGCCTATATATAATTGCAAGTGGCTTCGAACAATGAGCAATTAACTCGCATTTTGCAATTATCCCTGCTTGTCTTACTTAAAAGGCAGTATAGCGACTGAACGGGAGAACAACTATCTAGGGATCGTAAATCTTTTATTACTTTTTTTTCTTTTTTTTAATATCTCTCCATATGCTCAAATGTGCAATTCGCATGAGACTACAATAAAAACCAATGTGTAATTAAATGTTGGTAATCAATTCGACCATCTATCGTTGAGTTTGGATACTTCATTAGAATTTGGTGTTTTTTAAACAATTAAACCTATGAAAACTTAGACTTTTAGACACGAAATCAGTGTTGTGAAAATTAATGATTTAATTATTATTTTTATAGAAAACGGAATATATGGGTGAGAAATATGATAAAGGTGAATGATGAAATGGTGAGAATAAAGAGATTAATATCTAACCTCGATTGAAAAGAATTTATTCTGAGTATAATCTTTAATGCTGCTGGTCAGACATGGATATTTGTGACTCCAAGTCAATCGTTTCCTATCAGAGTTTGCCAATTTATTTAATTTCATTGTTGTAACGGTTCCTCCATTAATTTGAATATGATTTATGTACAAGTTTAAATCCATAGATATTTCGTTAATATCGAGTGTTTCGGAAATGTTTGTGATTGGCCAGGAAGGCACATTGGGGTGAAAATAAAAAAAAATGTATAAACTATTGTATGTATAAATAAAAAAAAAATGCCATATGTTGAAGTTGACAAGAAATTAATTTCGAAATAAAAATTAGAACATTCAAATTGTAGAATATATACAAACTATACATATATGTACATATGTATGTACATAGATACCTAATAACTTTAAAAAATCATTTTTAATTCCTATTATTATATTATATTCACTATACACTCATTCAAATTATTTCAGTGATTGAATCAACCTCAAATATGATAAAACTTACTTTCACTTATATAAAATCGTGGAACATAACTGCTCTATTGTCATCATCTTTAACTAATCTTTAAAGTTATTTATTTTTTATAATTCTGACATTTTTCAATTCCAATTTTCTCGACTAAAAACTTCCAATTGACAACATTATCCAAGAGAAGTAATAAAAGTTTTTAAAATAAAAATGAAATCGATTCGTCGCTGGTTTAAGTCGATCGACAATATTGTCGGGGATTTGTAGGTAATAACATGCGGCCGTAAATCATTCGAACAGCAACAGTTTAGCGCAAGTACTCTCGGTGTTACAATTAATATGCAAATGGCCAACCATATCTTTGAGGTCTGTTCTTTAAGGTCTCTCCCTCCTAATACCGCGTGCATTACGTCTCATTACCATACGATCATTACTCGTTGTTGACCGAGGTCCAATTAAGCACCCGCAATGTTGCCCATTCACGTGGCGAATAACTCTCCGGCTCGGACTTGAACTTGTTTCACACCATTGCATTCGTAGTACACCGATGAACCCTCTGGTTACTGCTAAGTCAGTAGATGCTGCTTCTTCTTCTGCTGTTTGCTGTCCGTTGTTGTGGTTTACCGCAAGAACGCATAGCCGGCAAATCAAGTGCTTGCGTGGCAAGAAGAGTGTATTATAACACGGCAACTGTCCTTGTTCATTTCAATATGCAAAAATATTTTATGTCTTACGTCGATTCGTTGCTTATATGCGACGTCATGACAGTGGATATTAAAGAAGTTGAAATTCAATAAATATTAAATAAGTTCAATGGCAATCAATTTTGAATTAATGTCTGGTTTCTGTTATTTATGAAAGGCGAATATTTACTCACATTTTCTGAACTCCATCGTGTAATTAAGTCTGGCTTGTGAAAATAGCAATATAATGCTAAAGGATGTAACAATTTTATTCTATCGAACCGATAATTACGATCTTTACATCTGTTCCGCTTTAAATTTTGACTAATCCGTTTTCTTTTATATATTTTTTCTGTTTATTTTATATTATATCTCTCACTTAAAAAATAAAATTGAAGTTTTTTCGTAGGATTTATCATATCTAAATTCTTTAATAAGAATTTTATTATTATTTTCTATTTTACTTCATCAGTTCTCAAACACCTGACATACCACTAGAATTTTAAAATGCAATCATATGCCTACATACTGGCTACATATTCCTACATACATATGTATGTATATGCAAAAAAATTGGAATTTCTTTTATTTTTGAGACCCTTGTGAATCAAATATATAATATTTATTATAACATTTATAAGTCTTCTTCAATTACAATAAAGCTCATTTGGAAGTTAGTTTTGGCCCAAAAAACTCGACTTTTTATACACTTTACCCAACTAGGTATAGTGTACATATGTACATAGATATGTATGTATGCACATAAAATTAATGACATTTCGATCAACTCACATAAGCATATTTTTATTTAACTTGACATTGCTTGTGTAGCCATGGCTTCTTGCAATCAGTTTTTGACCCAATTACATCGAAACAAATTTCTTGAAATTTTGCAAATCCTATGAATTATAAATATTTCCGATATCGTGCAAATCGTGTTTTTCAATATTCGAGAGACGAAAAACTTAGCATTTAAAATAACAGTGTGTTTATAAGATATTATTTCATATTTCCCAAAGAAAATTTGTGACTGGAAAGCACGAAAGTCACCTGCATGTTAGAAAGATTTCTAGAAAGCGGTGTCACGATGAAAAAAAATTGGATGTGACTAAACCATAACTTTATAGTATTTGAGGAATATAAAAAGTATAAAGAACAAAATTCGATAATGACACACACATAACACGTTCACATATACCGGCTATGAGCGCATTTTCGTTACAAGTTTGGGCGCTAATGTAGGAAAACTCACACAAGGCAAAAGTTATACTTGTGATTATAAATATTAAATTATATTAATATGTATCACTATACTTATTAAAACTATAAAATATAAAGAAATAATTTAAAAGGTCAAAATAAAATAATGAAATATTTTTAAAAAAAAAAATTACTACTTCTGGTTTTACGAATTCTAATCAAAACTTTATCAACTCTAAGTGAGTATACAAATAATACAAATTTTAGATATTAATTAGTATTAAATATAAACTTCTAGATATGAAAATTTAGTTCGATTCACCGAAAAGTTTCGGAGAACAAAATAAAACATCGATTCTCTAGAGTCTAGAGCAGCGTTTCCCAACCTTTTTTGACTGGCGTACCACTTGGTAGTACATAACGCTAAATTGCACCACCATATAAAAATGATTGTATTTCATGAAATTTGTTTTAGCGAGTGTAATAACATATATAGTATTTGCATGGTAATGAATGTGAAGACAGGATAGACGCAATAGATCTGTTTTGGAAAGAAATTTTATGGAAAAAAAATTTTTTGCGGAGACAATTATAATATGCTCAAAGTTTAATATATTTATCTAATATCTTGTCATACTTCTATTATTGATAATAAAAAAAATATTGATTGTTTTAATAAAAACACATAATTACATATATGTATGTAATTGAGATCCTTGTACTTCGTTTTTTTAAATTTGGTTCAAATGGTGCGAGATTTACCCTTAAGTCTGGAGCTGGATTCAATCAATTTCTATATTTGTCTCATTAAAAATATGAAGAGAATGCTCTCTCAACCAGTTCAGTGCTAGTAAACGGCGACAGAAATTTGAGCGCTATGTCATAAAGCTGTTTATATTTTTCACTAATACCTAGCCAAAAATTAAAAATTAACCTTATTTATTTCGAATTCAGTTTTTAAATGCTATAATTTGAAAGTTCAATCAAGTTCTCTTTTTCCTTGGTAGCTGTCCGAAAATGTTCATTATCAAAAGGGTTTTAAATCCAATTGTTTGCTTCTAAAAGGTTTGGGAAAGCACTCGTAAAAGACGATTTCAGCCCTATTAAATATTCAATTATTTTTTCACGTATATGCCGAGCGGTACGACTCTTGTTTTCAGATAAGAAATTAATTAATTAATTAATAATATATATGTATATATATATATATATATATATATATATATATATATATGGAGTTCGGTCTGTCGTGTCATGCGGGGAAGACGTGCTTCTGCGTTCTTCCCGCTATTACTCGCTTAAACCCGGCTATTGCACGAAATTTAATCTAAAAACTTAACCATCTAATCACTTATTTTACTAATTGCATCCTAGTATAATTTAAGTGTAAAAATAAACAGATGATCGGCCGTTAACAGCGTTTTTTAATATCAGTGATTGCGAAAAATTTTGTGTTAATTTTGTGTCAGTTACAAAAGCGTATACGAACGAGATACATCTCCCTACCTGAATACAAAAAAAAAAATAAGGGTCCCTGCTCGTCAGTCAAAATTCGGTCCCACAGAAGCAATAAATCTTCCACATAATTGCTTTCAGACAAAAAATTTTAACGAACTTTACTTAATAGAATAATAGCAAACAGAAACGGTGTTTCCCAACTGTCTAATAGTTCTTTTTCATATTTAATTTATATTAAAGTAATTCGTGTAATTTTATATTCTTTACTAAATTTATTATTAAAATATTGAATTGCAAACCACACTCACATATATAAATCCGTTGTCTCCAAAGAGGCGTCTCACGATAAAGATCTGTAAAAAAGTAGTATAACAATTGCTAATCTATTATTATCATAACTAACTACTTTCACTTACAAAGTAACCCTGTTAAATGGCATGTAATAACTCATAAGTGATCCAAGTGATACCTAGGATGACTATCTGTCAAAGCTGACCACAGAGAAGAGTCTATGGCGGTAAGAACTCACTCCTTGAATGGAAATCTCTCTCAAGTACCGCCTTTTTCTCAACACATTTTGGATAAATGCGAGAAAAATAATATCCAAACCTCCAACAAGGTAAGAGTGACGATGGATGATAGCTTAGCTAATAGAAACCTGTATTTAGCCACGTACAATGTAAGAACGTTATCGAGTGAAGGAAGTGTGCTTGCATTAGAGAATGAATTAGAAAATATCAAATGGGATATAATAGGACTTAGTGAAGTAAGACGAAAACAGCAAAACCAAATAATCCTAAAAAGTGGTAACTGTCTCTACTGGAGAGGGCTACCAAATGGTAGAATAGGAGGAGTAGGGTTTCTTATCAATAAGAGAATAGAAAGAAATATTATAGAAATAAGCGACATATCGGAACGTATATGCTATATAGTATTAAGAATCTCGAGCAGGTACACTTGTCAAATCTTCCAAGTGTACGCCCCCACATCTAGCCACCCAGACGAGGAAATAGAAGACTTCTACGAAAAAATACAGGACGCATACGATAATAGCCGTCACCACTTTAAAATAATCATGGGCGACTTTAACGCAAAAATAGGACAAAAGGCAAATACTGAAAGAGCAGTAGGCAATTTTGGTACCGGCCAAAGAAACGACAGAGGCGATCGCCTCATAGAATTCGCAGAACACAACAGGCTCTTTATCACTAATTCATTTTTCAGGAAAAACACCAACAATAAGTGGACTTGGGAGAGTCCTAAAGGAGACAGAAACGAGATCGATTTCATCCTAACAAATGCCCTGCACTCCGTTAAAGACGTTAGTGTTTTAAGTAAAGTAGATATAGGTAGCGATCACAGATTAGTCCGTGCCAAGATGGCCATTAATATAAATTGCGAACGTAGGAAATTAATAAAAGGATGCAGTAACTCTCCAGATTTCGCTCAACTAAGGTCTAGGAAAAAGGAATTCGAACTCGAACTTGGAAATCGATACGGGAAATTAAACCCAGAAGCAGACATCGAGGAATTGAACAATGTAATTAGTTCGGTTCTAACCTCAACAGGTAAGAAATTAGGTGGATTCAGGAAACAGATTAAATTAAGCAAAATTTCAGCGGAAACAAAAAACCTAATTAAGCATAAAAGGAATTTAGATAGGGATAATAATAAGCAAGAATACAATCTAGTAAATAAGGAAATTAAAAAGAGAATAGTCAGGGATGTCAGGGATTTTAACAGCAAGCTAATAGAAAATACCATTAAGAATAACCGTAGCCTGAAAAAGTGCAAACAGGATCTTTTCTTAGGCAAAAACCAAATGATCGCAATCAGATCAGAGAGCGGAGTAATAATTAGGAATAGAGAAGAAATCATAGACAGAGTTTACACGTTCTATGCAAAACTATACGAGAACGACAACGGCCAATTCCCCGCTCTGGAATCGACACACGGCCAAAGGGTTCCTGCAGTATTGCCTAGCGAAGTAGAGGCCGCGCTAAAAACTGCAAAGAACGGTAAATCCCCAGGGGAAGATAATATTCCCATTGACTTACTAAAATGTGGCGGCCCCCCCCTTATTAATATCTTAGCTAGGCTTTTCAGCAAATGCATCCAGAACCAAGCTATACCAGAAGGATGGAATAACGCAACTATCATTTTAATACACAAAAAAGGCGACAAAAGCGATATCAAGAACTACCGACCCATTAGTCTACTTTCAGCGGTCTACAAGCTCTTCACGAAGGTTATTACAGAAAGGCTGAAGAATATCCTCGACGAGAACCAACCTATAGAGCAGGCAGGGTTTAGGGCAAATTTCAGCACAATGGACCACCTCCAAGTAGTTGGCGAACTAATCGAGCGCGCCAACGAATATCAACGGCCATTGTGCCTAGGTTTCGTCGATTATGAGAAAGCCTTCGATACAGTTAGTCATAATGCAGTACTTAACGCTCTAAAAACACAGGGAGTGCCGGAACCCTATGTGGGACTGTTAGCTGCAATATATAAGAATGCCACAGCTTCGGTTAAAATTTTTTCAGGTACAGATAGATTTAGCATAGGAAAAGGAGTAAGACAAGGAGATACAATCTCGCCCAAGTTATTCAATGCGGTGCTTGAGGGAGTTTTCAGGAAATTGGATTGGGATACAGCCGGAGTAAGCATCAATGGTCGCTTTTTGAGTCACCTTCGGTTCGCAGACGATATAGTTTTAGTAGCTCGTGATTCAGCTGACCTACTTATCAGACTAACACAGCTGGACAGGGAAAGTAGAAAAGTAGGATTAAAAATTAACGTAGATAAGACTAAACTAATGTTCAATAGCTATTGCATGCCTGATAGCATCCCCTTAGATGATAAACCAGTAGAAGTAGTAAATAATTATTTATATTTAGGTCAAATAATTGACATGTCTGGTAGTAAAAATGAAGAGATAAAGAGACGTATGAAATTAGGGTGGAGTGCATTTGGACGGATGAATGCTGTTTTTAAATCAAAAATGCCACTCTGCCTGAAGAAAAGGATCTTTGATCAATGCGTTTTGCCAGTGATGACGTATGGATGTGAAACTTGGACACTGAACGCCAAGATGCAAAATAAAATCCAATGCACTCAAAGAAGTATGGAACGCTGTATGCTTGGCATAACGAGGAAAGACAGGAAGCGGAACACGTGGGTGAGAAATATGACAAGGGTAGTGGACATAGTGGATAGGGTGAAGAGATTGAAGTGGCAGTGGGCGGGTCACGTAGCTAGGAGGATGGACGAAAGGTGGACAAAAGAAGTGCTTGAATGGTACCCGAGAGAAGGCAAAAGAGTAAAAGGAAGACCGCAAGGAAGATGGGTGAACGAAATTAGGAAAATGTGCGGAATGAGATGGATGAGTGTTGCGCAAAACAGAGACGAGTGGAAGCGTGTTGGAGAGGCCTTCATCCAGCAGTGGATGGCGAATGGCTGTAAATGATGATGATTATGATATATATATATATATATATATATATATATATATATATATATATATATATATATATACATATGTAAGCCTAACAGGTAAACCCCAATGCACTTTTCTAGCCAATTTCAAACAATTATACAGCATCATAGAGACAGAGTAGGTAGCATTTTATACCTATAATATAAGCAAACTCGAATTTGATATAGTACAAAGTATTGGAATTGATCTGTCTGGTATACAGTAAAATGCATACTGTATACCAGACAGATCAATTCCACTTTAGGCGATATTGTAATATGGAATTGTGTACTGGCGGTTGTTTGATTTATAGAAAAAAAAATTAAAACGAAAAAAACGTCAGTCGTTGTCATTAGGCGAGCGATATGCGCGTGCGCTCTGTCGCAACGCGTTTTTGCCATGTACGCGCAAATTGTGTTAATTAACAATAAAAAGCCGATATATCTTTGACGGCACACATCTCCGCAAATAGCCGTTTCGTCCGTACGCGGATCGCAATTCATTTATTTATTTATTTATTTCATACGAGTAAGTATCGCGAGAGGCGAGATTGCGCAATGCTCGCAATCTCGCGTTCAAAAGAAATTCCGCTGTTCGGTTGCGAAACGAGGCCCACAACATTGTCAACTAAAAATGCGAACTGTCAATCGGATTAGCCAACTGGCTCAGCAGTAGGCAGCTCACATTGCTAATTGTATAAAACTATTAAATTAATGCGTTAGCGCACCAATGTTACACATAACCCGATAGACGCACATGCAACTTCGATTGTGAACTCACTAAGGTTTTTCTAATTTAAATTATTCAATAATACAGGTATTCGGTCGATTGAATTGTCTATCTAGTATGTATAAATCTATAACTTCATGTATTGTACGTCGATAAAGTTTTGTTGTCATGCGAAAATTCGAACTCGAGATTTTTACTGATTTGAACTGAGAATCGATCACTGGTCACGATTTCATGATCTAGAAAAAATATGTTTGTTTTGTGTCTGTGTATTTTGGGGATTTTTTGTCATTTTTGTCAACACAGTCAATCCTATCGAACTCAAGTTTAATATTCTAAATTACTAAAATGCTTATCGATACGACGTTAATTTTTTTCAAATTTTTGATTGACCGGAAATAGTACCTCCCCTAATAGGTATCCTCTTTTTTTTTTAGTTTTTGGATTCAATTATCTCCCAAACCACTCAATGAATTAGACTAATTATTTTCTATATGTATATAGATTATGTGTGTAGAACTTATAAATTTTATACACTAACATTTTCACCTCGCCCGGAAATAGTACTTTTACTCTAGAGAATCGAGGTTTTTTCATTTTTATGTTTTTTCAAAAAGTATTAAACAGAAGTGAAATGTCATATATTAATAAAATGATACATATTACTAGTTGTTTAACCCGACTTCGCTCAGTATTTGTAATATAAACAGCTTAAACATGGCGAATCTACTTATAAAAAATCATTTGTTTTTTTATTAAATTTATTTTAATGGAAAAAAATAATACTCAACCATATCGAATCGCCGTCACAGAAACTTTGATTTGTTTATCGATTACCAACAAACCTTACATACATACATACAAAGTCTTTTTGTAAATTATACATTAGATATTATATAAGATTTTATGAACACCCGTCAACCGGAAGTGGCAGTTAACTTTCACTTTTGTTCGATTTTTCTTCCAATATTTTTTCGACCCTTTAAATATGTGTGATCTTCATGAAATCATTCAAGTATAATTCAAGAATCAATGCGTTGAATATAAAAAAAAATCATTAAATTTAATAAACTGGAAGTGGGATTTTTTTCTCTTAGAAAAGTCAAAAATGTTGTAGTCGCACGATTTTTTCCACACCACCGAAAAATGTATTTTTATATTCTTTATGTACTAATTAAGAGTTGATAAGGTTTTGGTCAGAATTCATAAGCCGGAAGTAGTATTTTTTTAAAAACAATTTTTCATTATTTTATTTTGACTTTTTGATATTTTGTGTTCATTATATTTTTATTATAGTATAATATTTTAAATTCGAAAAACGAAATATAAGTGGGCTAAAATGACATATTTTGGCGTAAATTATGATATATGTATAGCCATTTTAAAGTCAACATATGCATGTTTGTAATTTCATATTAAATTCAATACTATAAGTACTTAACTTTCTCTCTAATTCTGTAAATTTGTTATATGTATAACGAATCGAGTTCCAGTCGACAGTGTCATCGCATGATGGCCAATGCTGCTTGCCACTGGTCGTCGATAGACAACAGTTTCATTCGTAACAATTGTTGGGATCAGTGTCCTGCAGTCTCTTCTAATGCAGAAGTGTGCCCTGAGGGCAGCGCCAGTGGCGGCTACACCTGCCCCGCGGGACACACAGGTGAACGTGTGTATTATCTCGCCGTAAATACTACGTAATTCCTATCCCAACAACAAGACACCGGACAAACTGGTTCCCCAACACTCACTAGTATAATAAGAATATTGTGCGAGCGGACACACACACAGATTATCTCCGATGATGGCAGAGCGTATCAACAATTTGATCTCTCTTGCCTAGCATCCGACATGGTAATCTCCTACGGAGCCGAACGCCTCTAATTGCTATTTATTCGGCATCTGAACATCGGACAGCTCTTTGTTGACGCAAGAACTACCACTATTCCACTATCAATTTATTCCAAACATAAAAAAATTATAATAATAAACAATAGCTGCTCGTATACTTACGAGTACGTATGTACATATGTGTGGCTCAGCGCAGACTTATGTACATACATACATACATATATCTCAAACATTTTCAAGTTTTTTTTTGTTCCTTTCGATACACATCAATTGATTTTTTTTGCACGTTCTGATCAGCGTATGTTCGCTATAATGAAGTATTTCGTATGCCATAGCTCCAACGGAAATACCTATCGTGTTTGAATTCTGCATACAATTCGTACTCTCTAGTACGACATTATTTTTAAATTTCAAAATGTTTCGTACATTCATAAGCTACTTAGAATTGACATTTTTGTATACGTTTAAATTACTGAAAACATTTATTTTAATTACATTAATTTTTCACAAATGTGATAACTATGCAATATAAGGTAACAAATAAATATTGGATATAGCAGAAAATTTGTTCCATAGTGATTTAAATCACTTTTCAATTTTCAATTTTCTACAATTTTCAAGAAACAATTTTCTACAATTATCATATGAACATATAATAAATTAAAGTCGTATGGAAATTGCTCTAAAAATCGTCGCTTTTTAACCATTAATCGAGATTAACATTGTCTATTGTCTAATAATTATATTTATTCGATTACTAATTAGAGAGTTTGAAGAGCAGTCCGAATTCACTGTGTATGAAAAATCAGTTCGGAAAATTAAGCAAAACCGCGTATTCTTTTTACAAGTATGTAGGTATGTCTTATTTAATTTTGTATGGCGGAAACTTTAATAATTAGAGAATTGATATCTATGGCATTTTAAACTCCATTTTGAATAATCTAAACATCAAATCATCATCGGATTTACATTTTTTACTATCACTTGGATATTTACTTATCCATGTACGATATTTATATAGAAATTGCCGCGTGTAATTAAACTAATATTACCTATTACGGCTAAGTAATATGTCACTCTCGTGAATAGGTTTCCATTTAAAATAAAAATCTACAGTTATAATTTTAATTTTCTTGTTTGAAATTGCAAGTAATGTTTAGTGTTATTTTCCAGAAGGTTCAAAATTATCTAGATATTTTTTAATTTTTTTTTGATACTTGGATTGGTGGTTTGAACCATTACATTGTGAATGGTTTGTGTGTTTCAATCAATTAAAATGCGGTTCGGTTCAGCATTCTTTGCCTCTTGTAGATGGCGCAAAAGCCACACTAGCTGAAAGCTCAATATAGACTACAACAAATTATATTACAGTTCGTTCATTTAACAAATTCGACTCCCCTCTATAGTCATCTTAAACCTATAAAACTGAATAAATCAAAAACTCATTGATTGTTCGATTATTGCAACGGGAATCTACTGGTTATAAAAATGTATTATACTCGTATTAATCATATCAAACGACATAGTCCCGTATACATTTAATATATTTTTCAATTTTTTCTCGAAAACTATGTCAACAACAGTTGTTGACATATTTTTCGAGAAAATTTTTAAAAATATGTTAAATGTAAATAGCAATAGTTAATATTGCTGAAACTTTTCATTTCCTCTCTATTTATCTTATAATCCCTAATGAAATGGCTCTCGCCACTATAAAACCTCATTTAAGAGGTGAAATTTAAGATATTTAAATATGAAATTTTACCAGAAAAAAAATGCAATGCTGTTATGAAAATGTTCTATACGTATGCTGCAAATAAAACATCTTCCCCCTAATCAATTATTTACCGATAAAAGCTCGATTTTCCCAATATTTATATTAAAACTCATTTTAAAATCATTGAAAAATCTTATTTTAGTTTTTATTTTAAAATATTTTCCCCTTGAAATGAAATCCCAGTTCGAAACACGTTTTTATGTGTGTATGTCCTTTCTCATACACATCTGCCTGCCCTGTAAATCTTTATCGTTACTCGTTGAAACAAAATAAGATATAATATTAAAAAAATACACCACTCCGATTCCACAGCACTGATATCTTTTCATTTCAAATAGTCAAACCTTTTCGCCTTTATTCATAGTTCAATTTTCAAAAATATTTACTTCATTAATATAAAAAATTATCTCATGGAAATTTTTATCTATTCTGCTAATTTGAAATTTAGGGGTTTCAGGAACTTGAAAAAAACAGACCTAGTGCTCTTTTACAAGCAGCAGCGTGAACTAGTGGTTAGCATGTTATGCTTTCGAGCGAAGTGATCACGGTTCGATCCCTACTAGTAGCTGTTGACCAGACCTTGTTTTATGACTCCAGGTCGATTGTTTCCTTTCGGAGTTTGCCAATTTTTCTGATTTTCATTGAAACGGTTCCTGTAAATTGTCATTTCCTTTCCAATCTCTCTTGCAAATCACAAGTTATTCAGCGTCTTGAGGCTCACCAATTTCTACAATAAAATGCTGCAAAAAATTAATAAATGTCACTGTAGATGATGTTTATATGAATTCGCATGGTATAAAAATGCTTGTATTAATTGTATTGTATCTGCATTAGTACACTCGTCGCTTTGGAGTGATATGTAAAGGAGACTGTACATTTTCGATTAAAATACAATAAAAAAAAATCACAAGCTTGTGCGAGAATGTACTGTTAACTTTTCTGTAAATTATAATAAAATCATTCTTCACAATAGTTTTATGCAATCACATTCCAGCAAAAGCAATAATTGTCTACAGTATTAACTGGACGTCTTGAATTTTTCTTCAGAATATACAAACATAGAACATACATACGTTCTTCAAAAGAGAACCGGTCAATCATATGTATAGGTGCGTACATATGTACATACATATATGGATATGAAAAACCGCAAATTTCATACAATTTCACCGATCGCTTAATCGTCATACAAGTATCGCATAATTCATACGCTACCAACGAGCCCCCCCACACATTATTTAAATTCGAATTAAAATCCAAACGAGGAGGGAGGCATAAATGGCATAATGAGCGATTCGAATCGAACCGGTCGGTGACTGCAAATGACGAAAATCGACACACGATCGGTCGATCTTGTTAACGCACCCATTAGCTGCTTAATAACCGTTTAAGGGTTGTATTTATTAGCATAATTTTGCTCGTCGGTCGGTGCGTTGAACCTCAATTTTCCGGTCGGGTCTAATGCACGCGAAGATTGATTATATGGAAGGTTGTCCTCCGAATAAGGACGCGTCAGGAAGTGGATCTCTTCTCGTCGCTGTTGTGGAATAAAAGGAAACAATGCACCGGTACTTGGTGCATCACAACCGAAGACAACTGCATCGTCGTCGTCTTCGTGGTCGTTGTACCGAGAAATCTTTAATAAGCCTCTCAACTAACCGGAATTTCTAGTGTGTTTGCGGGGCTCGGTTATAATTATTTATTCTTACGACAAAGTCGACCAATAAAATTATATATATTTTATGGACAACATTGTTATCGGAAATTGCAATTTCCAAAGATTATATTTAACATGCTTATCCGGTGAACTTGCTGTAAAGTTCAAGTATAGCCATTTATAGATGTATGTGTGTATATGTAAAAACAGTACTTTATTATATACATATGTATGTACGTTGTACCTACTTGCAATATCTCGAGACTCGTTTTATCAACTTTTCGTCCGCTTAAACAGGAGTTGGTATATTTTATACAAAAATGTTTTTTGTATAAATGTACAATGTAATATATTTAATATACGATATTATTTAATATATTTAATTTAATTATTTAATATATTAATAATATATTTAATATACGATATTTAGTTTATTGTTTTAAATATACATATGTATGTTTAATGACTCGTTTTAGTCTAGATAGATCAAGTATTGCATTTGAATGAAAACAGACGAGTTTTATTGGTGTATTGGAAAAATGGCAAAATTTATTTTAAACAATTTACACTGCATATATATGTATGTATGTACATATGTACATATGTATAAATTCACTCAAGAGGAAATATTTCACTGTGGTAAAGTCGCGCGTTAATCGTTAAAAAATATAAGCATTAAAACAAACTAACACAGTTTGATGTCATATTTTGTATTTTGAAAGTTGTGTGTTGGTCGCTCCAATTTTTTTCTCTTTTGAAAAAGCACTTTCATCAAGCAGTAGAGTTGCTTCTGCCGTTTGATCGATCATAGATCCAAAAATGGTTTCAAAAGCCGTACCTGCTTAGACAATCGAGTTTTACGGACACGATCAATTGCTATTGTGATCTTTATATGGACACCGCTACCTAAGAAGGTCTAGAAATCGCATTTTTCCACTCCTCTTCCCCTACGATCGTTAAACGCACTAAAAGATCCACTACTTTTAAGAAATCGGAAAAAACGAGTTTTTCCACGCGGCCTCCACGCCATCGAAGGATCACCGATACAAATTTGAATTAATTCAAAATGGACTTTAATTAAAAAAGAAAGTGTGTATCGTCCGAAGTATTTCCATTAGAACGAATCTCACTCAATATCAAAGGTCCATAACGAAAAATAAAATCTTCTCGGGGTCGTAAAACCGTGTGATTTAATTTTATAGGTTTTCAACGCACAAAGGTGGCCGTGTCCCTCTACGGATACCGCCTTATTGTTAATGTCATCCCTGAAGGGCCGTAACTATAAATCCGACGAAATAATTATCTTACCCGAGTGTCCGAGTCCCGAGGGCCAGTGTGCATAAGCGTATTAATTTTTACTGCACTACGCATTTTACCAATTAACCGGATGGCCCTTTTTACCGCCGCGAAGGTCGAGAGTTATGGTAATCATCGGATTTAAGTCAGATATCACATTAAAAATATAGCATTCTGAGGTTATTGATCCTCGCTGGCATCATTACAATTTGTACAGTGCAAAAGTGGACAAAATTCCAATAGGAAGTATAACAAAAATAATCACCTGTTGCAGAAATCACAATTTAATATATGTTTGTATGTACTAAATTGTATATTGATCTCAACCGCATGTGTATTGTAAGTTATTTATAATTTTAAATGAAACGAGCACGTACACACCTGCCTACCTACTTTCATGTAAAGTATATTAAATGCTGTACGATCGACGATCATCACGTATTTTTACGCAAATCAGCGGCAAATTTCGTTTATGTAAATTTGCTCTTTGGGTAGAGATCGTTTACAAATTATTAATGGCCATTGTGTAAATTGAAAAATATTGTAAGCGGAAAAAATATATCGGAATTACGTGCAAACATATCGTTAGACCACTATCAATAACGCGGATGCTATTTCGAGAAAATAAGTACGTAATGCATAAAACTTTTTTTATCCATTTCATCCAATTTCAGCACGACTTTCGCCTTTCTAATTTGCAATTGCATAATATTGCACTTTATTTTTAACGAATTTCGTGTAGTTTTATTATTTTCTAAATTGCCAAAATATGTATATTATTATTATATTATGTATATTAAAATATTATTCTGATTTTGAGTATCATAGTCATTAGATAAAGAAAAACCATGCGTCTACATAAAATTCGGCTTTCCGAACATGGTACTTTTTAATAATATAAAAATAACGTATGTACCTATATGTATGCACTGCTTTTTCTTATTATTAACAATTTACAAAATAAATAACCAAGTTAATAAATAACAACTATTTTTTCGCTAACCAATACACCATACCATATATATTCGTACAAACAGTTTTTTGCTTTGTTTTTATTTTTTAATTTAAAATTATAAAATTACAAATATATTTCTTATGAACTGTATACGTAGATATTTAAAAAAATAAAAAGGGTTATCGCTGTGCCTCTCCAAAAAAAAGACTAGTTATTGTGCTTGGAAATAGGCTTACCTACACAGTTACATATCGAAAATATATATTATTTTATATATATATATATATATATATATATATATATATATATATATATATATATATATATATATATATATATATATATATATATATATAATTATATGTATATAAATAATACCTATTTCAATAAACTAATTAAATAATAACTTATTTTCTAAAATGCTAATTTAATTACTTTTTAAATTGGACAATATGTTCAATCTTCTTAATTTCCGTAGGGAGGCTACTGAAATTTGTTATGCCTAAATATATGAAATTTTTTGAAAGACCAAGCATTTGTCGGTGTATGTTGAGAGCATTCAAAGTTGTATGTATATACATATGTATGTACGACTTGAACAAAATAGTGATTCATGAAATTCACTTAAAAAAGTTCGCAACGTGAGGAGTGATTTAATTTTATTTATTTTTAATCGCTTTTTTGTATCCAATATAAATAGTTTTATCCAAAGCCCGTATTCGAAAGAAAATTGACAAACATGTTAGAATTTCTCAGTAAATATTATATTATATTCAGGTCATATGTCATAGCAGATACATATGTACATACTCGTATATACATACATATGTATGTATGTATATTGACAGTAGCATTGCATATTAATATTTAAACTACCGACTGCGTGCATCACAATGAAATTAATACCCATAAAACTTACATATATCCTTAATTTTCTGAAAATAGACAACATATTCAATCGATTTGTAATTCAAGAGATTCAACTGAATTCCTGGCAATACTTTTCATAATTCAATAGTCTACTACCCAAACTTGTAGCAATCTTTCAGATAATCTGATTTTTCTAACGCCCTATTTAAAGTAAGGCACTTTGAATAAATATTTTCATGTGGATTAAAAAAAAATCGGCCATTCTGACATTAAACCCACGATTGCCAGACTCACGACCTAACCTCGCCCGCTGGTGACTAAATAATTTTAGAATTTAATATTAAGGCTTTGCAACGGTCTAGTTATATGGTGTGGCCGGACCACTTACAAAGAACGAGGTTTCATTGGCACGTCTTTGTGGAGGCTTCGTCTTGCATATTAATGAGCCATCTTCAGTTTCACACACCGCTAGAGCCTACTATAGACGTGCACCACATTAAACATACAGACGAGGGTCACTCTTCACCAGAGCGCCACAGCTCTTCAAACTGTGGCTCGCTCTTCTGTTACCCTATCCCGATAGGCGGATGTTTGGGCGATGCGAACCACCGATCGGGATGCGCTTGTCATAATCAATCCATAAAACGGTTTGCGGGTCTTTTTGTTTGGTCCAGTGCGTGTGTTCACGTTTTCCTTTTATCGCAGGGTCACCGGGTTCACAGCCAGCGGTTCGGTAACTGGCCGCCTCAAAATACACAGTCATGCTTTGTTAGCGTTTCAATTGAAAGATCGGTGTAATCGATGCGCCCGATTGCCAATATGATGGTCTTTGAAATATGAGAAAAAAATAAATGAGTAACCTTCACGTTTTGTTTTGCACCGTTGATCGTGCAGGGGGGGGGGGGTAGTTCAAACGCAAATGAATCCATCGCTTAATATTTATTCTGCGCTTTTTTAACCCTCTCTCACCGAAGTGGGGTACGGAAGTGCCCCAATTTTTACGTTTTTCGTAATAACTATGTATGTGGTTATAAGAGCTATACACCCTATATTTTTTGTATTCTTAGAATGAACTACTAGAAATTTATTTTAATAGATTTTGTATGATTTAGAAAAGGAGTACATAGTAAAAAAAAAAACATTTATATATTTCTACGTTCCAAAGAATGATTTAAAGGCGGTAGCGATAAGTCATGTTTTTGACTGTTCGCTTGCATATTCTTGTTGATCGATGAATCAATGCGAGAGAAAGAGACTGTTATATTTTCGTAAGTTATTGTTTTCGTCGCTTTCGGCGCGTGGCTATTGAGTCGTGCAGTCGTCTGTTGGCCTTACCTATGCGCGTTTGCGTGTTGATGCTTGTCGTTACTTTTTAATACAAAAATAGTCAAAAACATGCCGAATATCGAATATCAAATAATAGCTTTAAGAAGTTCAAGATATTATTAAAATTTTAAGAGAATCATTATCTGTTACATCAAATTGAACTGTGCTGTAGATTGAAAATAAAAAAATCAGTCCGTATAAAAAGTATTCGAATATTCGGATTTTGGATCCCTATTGACAACGCAATCACATTGTATGTAACTTTAAATTAAAATAACCATCAAAATATTACACGGATAGCTTACTATCGGACACGTATTTTAAATTATACTGCAGCTGGCTCAATTTTTAACAATTTGCCAAGTAATTTGTAAAGCAGTCTAGCAGGAGGTAAAAGTTCATTTGGCTACGAGTAATTGCTGTAACTTCACGTACGACGTTCAATCACGTCGACGATCACGCACACCCACTTCGAAAATACATGTTATACCAATTTTTAATACACTCTTACAAACTGTACACATTCTAGATCTGCATCTATATTAGAACACACGGAGACACAAGAGTAAAGAGCGCCACTCACGTTGAGATGTGTTTCAATTTTGTATCAATTATTGTTGTCTATGCTGCCATAGTACACATAGGTAAAGCTTTGATTCTTTGTATTCTGTGTCACCTTGAGCACCTTTTGTCTTCATGCGCGTCTTGTCCCTCCGTGAGTCCTGATTTCGACACAGTAGTTTTCAACTCAAACCCAGATATGAAAGGATCCGTCGGTGCAATCACCGACTATCGTTTTGAGTCCTCAGCTTTGGTTTTCCACGGATGTCGATTTACACTTTGCACTTGTTCGTTGTCGTTATTTATGCGACGATTCTAACAGTTCGTTTGATGTATGTGCAGGGCGTGCATTGCAATTTGTTCGGCTGTCTCGAATCAATCATCGCGAACTGCTCACCTCGCCAAAGCCACTGAACTTGCTCCTACACGTTGGTTCCCCAGAACCGATTAATTGCACCACACGAACCGATACGTGCTCATCTGCCTAGAATGTGAAAGCCTGTCTATAAATATTATATTACAAAAAGCTAAAAAAAAAAAAAAATACCATGGAGGGGCTAAATTTAAAATCGAATTCGAGCACGTATCGGCTAACTACTGTTAACCGAGTGCATATTATTCAATAATGTATTTAATGTCTAGTGATTTCTCCCGTGTACGTTTTTCGGTGACGCGTAAATGATTTATAATTTATAATGTATTGCCAACGCATTGTGAAAGTTAAACGCAATAATAAAAGAATGATATACGAACGTTATGCAAATTTGAATCATTAACGAGCGTGTATGGCCAATTTAGAAATGCATCCATAAATAATAGATACGACAGTTAGTGTGCGACACTAAATTTTCTAATTCTGGTAGTTCTGTTACACGGCAATATATCAAATGTGTGGTCAAATTCGAATAATTTACTAGTGACGCAATCGAGGGAATTAAATATTTTTCAATTGTGTAGTCACGTATGCTAAATTTTAATAATAGTTTTAATAATAATAATCGGATATATCGGTAAATATATGTACATATATGTATATATGCATATACATACATACATACATAAGTACATATCTACATACATGTACATATATGCTATAGTTGATTATGTACATGTATATATAATATTAAAGTTGATAGTTGATTTATTTTATATATACACATAATAATGAATCAACTATCCTATCGCGTGAAAATATTTCATTTTTATTGAAATTGAAATTAATGGAGACGGAGGCTTCATTTACAAAATTGTGTATGACTTTGAATTTAACAAATTATAAATACCTCAGGATAAAGAGTGTTCAAGAGAATCCCCTCATTATATAAAAATTTAATTATGTAAATTACATATTTCTGATATAAAATGATAAACGATACTAAAATATTTAACGAAAAACATTTTAATTTGATATTACTTTTCTAAGCTAACAAAGTTTTATGTTCATATTGCATTATTCGTATGTAGCTATGTATGTATGTATGTAATAGGGTTTCTGTATTCCCGGGACATGGGATGGAGCCTGGCATCGTTCCCGGGATTCCCGGGATCCCGGGACTCGTGTCAAAAAAACATTTTTTTTCAATAATATATTTTTTTTATAAAGCATTCATCGTAGAACCCAATTGTTTCATCTTCATCCGAATCTAAAAGAGTTTTTTCCATTGTGGAATCGTCAATACAAGAAGCATATACTCGCTTCATAATAGTTTCACCGTAGGATTATATATACATTCGCTTTAATTAAAGAATGTTTTGTTCGTTATAAAATTAGAATTATTAAAAATTTGTGTTAAAAAATCAGTTTTAGGTTTCTTCTTTCTTCGATTTTAATTTTCAATTCTCAGAATAATTCATCGGTAAGGTCAAGTCCTTCAGTATTGATATTTTCTAAAAATATAATTACAAGAAACGATTTTGGCCAAACGCACAAAACCATTAATTATGCTCATAAAATTATGTTTTATGTTTTCAAGAAAGGTTTTAAATTAATATTTTAATGAATCTGTTCAATCAAAAAATGATTTTATTTCTCGTATTTTTATTTACAGACGCTCTTTCTCACACAAAACAACGAATGAGATGGATTTAATCTTCATGTGTAACGAATTCGGTCCAAAAAAACTTTTAGTTATTTAATAAAATTGCTTTCTGACCAAAACCTTATCAATTTTAGTACATAAAGAATACAAATATAAATTTTCAGCTTAATACGTTCAGGGGTGTGGTAAAAAAAAAGTTTTTTAGTGACTCAGTTTGATGGACGATTTTTGCTGACCATGTGAAGATTTTTGGAAAAAAATTTTCGCCTACGGCGCTTTTTTGGCTTTTTACCATAGAAGTAGAATGCATAGAATGGACATTGTTAACAAAAGTACTGTCTAAAAGCGAGCCATCGAAGAGAGACAAAGTCAGAAGAGAGACAAAAGAGAGAAAGACAAAGTTTAGCAAACAATGAACAAACTCTGCCGCGCAGAGTTTTTGTAGCAACATTTTTGGAGGCTGAGAGCGATTCTATGCATTCTACTTCTATGCTTTTTACATAATATTTTTATGATTATTTTTTCAAAAATAAGCTTTTTTTATATTTTAAAACTCAATGAGGTGTATGCAAAGAATATTTTCTATTTTTATTCCGATATAAAAAAAAATCAATTTGACCAATTTTTGCCTGCCACACCTTATAAAAAGCTGAAATTACGTCCCTGTCGGGCCACGTGGTATCCGGACATGTACCCACTGAACATATACCCCCCGGACAAAAACCCCCTGGTAATTAACCCCCCGTGCAAATAAAATAATTAAAAATAATAATAAATTAAGTCTGATAGCGCATATTTAATTTCAATTTATATACAATATTTAATTCGCAGATATCGTAATAGTAACATAATAAATTACCTACATACGTGAAATAGCACACAATCTTTCTTTCTGACATTACATTACAATTGATTTTGGAGTTTTGTATATTTTAAATTATTATTATTGATTACTGATTTTTTTACTATTGATTATTAATTATTTACAAAGAATCCGATATATGTATGTGTACTTCTGAGTTTATATTTTTTTCTGACAATTTTTTTGTTATTAATTATTGATTATTTATAAAGAATCCGATGTATGTATGTATTATGATTGAAATAAATTAGTATTGATATTTATACTTACTTTTATTAAAGATACTCTCAATTTTTATAAAATATTTTTATCCTTGGCGGGGGGCTATTTGCACGGGGGGTTAATGACCAGGGTGTTTTTGACCGGGGGTATATGTATGTGTCCAGGGGTAATTGTCCTAGAACCGGCCACGTGGCTATAATAATGGACGATTGGTGGACAAAAGAAGTGCTAAAATGGTATCCGAGAGAATGCAAATGGGTAAAAGAAAAACGCAGGGAAGGTGGGTAGATGAAATTAGGAAAATGTGTGGGATGAGAAGGATGATTTCTGCGCACAACAGAGACTAGTTGAATCGTGTTGGAGAGGTCTTCTTCGGATGGTGAGTGGCTGTAGATGATGATGATATGAATAATACTTTTTCACCTAACCAGTTTCTGAGAATCATCACCAATGCATATCGCTTTGTCAAAAACGCAGATATCCACAAAGACCTGAAAATCCACACCGTAAGAAATGTTATTTAAATATGTATGCTGGACACAACTCATATGTACATATTAGAGATCCCAATCGAATATTCAAATATTCGAGTATTCGAATTATTCGTCTAATTTTTCAGCTATTCGAATATTATTCGTGTATATATTTTTTTATAAACTAAATACACAAAATCAACATGAAAAGAGTGATGACAAAAAGAAGCCAACGATTATGAAGAAAATGGAATATATAATATAATTGTGATGAAAATGAAGATAACGAAGAAGATGAAATGTCTACATGTGAAAAAACAGATTTTTAATAATTAAATACGGAAATGTTTGAAGAAAATCACTTTTCGATCGATAATAATCTCAACGAAATTTTAGAAACCATCAGAAAAATAATACGAATATTTAAGAAGTCACCGGCGAAATATAGATTTTTACAAGAAATCATAATGAAAAAGAAAATAAAAAATTAAAATTATTATTGGATGTAAAAACGAGGTGGAATTCAATGGAAACTATGATAAGACTTTTATTACGATTACGATTTATTAAGTTTACGAAAGTGTAAACATAGCACTAAAAGAATATTATTTAAAAGAAATTGATATTTTGAAAATTTTGATTGATGTTCTTACTCCCGCTGAAACCGCAATCAAATTTAATAACAGCAGAAGGAGTTTATAAATTTTTACTTAAAAAGTTAGAAGAAATAGGGTCTCTCAAACAACCAAAAAGTTTTAACAAATTTTAGAAAACAGAATGAATGAAAGACGGTTATAACATTACTAATTTACCTAATACAGGAACTATTCCAAATTCACAATAAAGCCGACATCAACAGCGTGTGAACGAGTATTTTCGACTGCAGGGTGGACGAAAACCAAAATTAGAAATTGAGTCGACAATGAAAATTCAACGTATTATTATTTCTAAATTATCATTTCCTGAAATTAAATTAAGATTTTTCCGTATTATATTTTGTAAATTTATTTTTAATTCCAATTTTCTAAATATTACAAACTATCTTATATATTATGTGTGTGTATTTTAGTTTTTTTTTTTTTTTAATTTTCTTAAAATTATGTTTTATTAATTGTAATATATTACATATATAAATATAATGTAATTTATGCTTAGTATATATGTATGTATGTATGTAATTACATTTTTTTTTAATTTTCGAATATATTCGAATAGCTCTTGATTTACCATTCGATATTCGAATAGTTGAAGTCGACGAATATTTGGGATCCCTAGTACATATGCTGGACTCAACTTATATGTACATATGCTGGACACAATTCGCCAGCTGAGGCGTTTAAAGAGTAAAACATTCTCACGAATTGATAATCTGAATGTGAGATTTTCAGAAGACCAATTCATAATCTAGGGGATGGAGTGTTTATTCCATAGTTCCCGTACATGAACGATAAAACAGGGATATCATGGGTAATGTTATCATGGGTAAAGTTATCGGGAATTGATACGATGGCACCAAAGAAGAAAAAATGTTAATACTGATAGATGTTTATAATAAACATTTAGTAAATTATCACATTTTTCATTAAGTAGTCTTGGAGTTCAGTTCTAGTTTAGGCCTTGAACTTAATTTAAACAAATGTGCAATTATGAGCTATGGACGTGCACATTCACTCTATTGTCACGGATATTCCATTAGATCCGTCTTGTTGAAGCGTGTGGAATCTATTGTCGATTTGGGTATCACTTTTGATCCTCAGCTCACCTTTCACAACCATATCAAAAAAGTCGCTGACGTTTCCTTTCGTCGACTTGGATTTGTTTTGAGATATGCAAGATTATTCTCCAATCCTTTGTCTTCTCGCTTGCTTTTCAATTCGCTTGTGAGAAGTAAGCTAGAGTATAATGCGATTGTGTGGAATCCGCATGAAGCAAATTACTCTCTGATGATTGAGAAAGTGCAAAAAGCATTTCTTCGTTTCCTATATAGGAAAGAATATGGGTATTACCCATATCTCTACCCCACTCCTTTCCTTTTGGGCATGCTTGGGTATAATTCCCTTGAACTTCGGAGAAACTTCTCATTAATTCGTTTCGTTCTCCTGCTCTTACGTGGTAATACGTCATGCCCGTTGTTGCTGGAGCAGTTGGGGCTTTATGTCCCTAATCACTATGTGCGTGGTAGACATCATCATTTGCTGGCTGTACCTCCTGCCCGCACAGTCCTTTTTCGAATGGCTCCTATTCCAAGAGCTATCCGACTTCTTAATGAAATCGTTGCTGCCGAGACTGAATGTGATATTTTCCACCTTAGTGAGCGTAAATTGTCGGAAATTACTCTAACCCATTTATCTGGTAGTCTGCGCTCATCATTGTTTTCATGATTGATTGTGATTTATGAGTGAAATTTTGATTAACTCTCTTCCATTTGGGCCTTACAGGGATGTTTTGTATTTGTAGTTGTTTCTTACATATTTATTGAAACTGGCTGTAGGTGCAAGGCATTCCTTATGCTATATTTTATTTGATATTTTTACTTTATCTGTTATTATAAATGCTATTTTTTATGTATGTATGGATGTATTTATGTTTATGTTAATTGTTATTTTGTTTTTTTTCTTTTTTGTGTTATATTTTTTGACCATTGTGGCGCTTTAGGAATTCCTGTTATGCCACAATGGTCTGTTTAAAATAAATAAATAAATAAATATCACCGTTAATGACCTATGTATGTATTTGTTGTATAGGTATATATTATACCTATTACTTGCCCTTTGCTAACTTTTAAAATTCGGCATACTTCCAATACAGTCGATGCTTCATATCAATGAGTTACAAGATTGAATATTTTTACAATGTTGATTCCGCTATTCCGTTCTAATTTAGCTCACTGTTAATAACAGAAGTCCAAATTATTACGCGGTATTGTGTTCAAATTGATAAGTGTGTCAGGCGGTCTTGCTTAACTCCATGAGCGCCATTCATTCACCACAACAATAGTTTGCGAAAATTAATACGTCTCGCGGCTAACCCTTAGCACCCCTATTGTCACACCTCTTGATTGAGTTGGTAGTTTCACCCTTTTGAGGTAACGACGATAGTTCATCAACGCTGTTATTGTGCATGTAGATTGATTTCCGGATAGGGCGCGTAAGTGTCGCAGACGCTTTTGTCGAAAGCTCTGCGAAAAATTTACCTCGGTGCAATAAAATACACAAGACTGTTAAATATACATACATATGTACATATAAATGTATATTCATATATGTAGAAATGTTCCGCGTTTCTTGATTTTCGTTTTATTTTCGTTCTTTGGATTTAATATAAAAATTGCTTTTGATTCGGCCGCCCTCTTTCTAATAGCTTGTTTACTTTTGTCTCCTTTATAAGGCTAGAGGGTAGGGATGAAAAAGGGCAGAGGGTGGCAAGGGTGGCACTGCCAAGTAATGCCGAGTAAATAGTTACTCGGCGAGAATTGAAAACGTGAAACACAAGCAGAAAATTTCCATTTCAGTTTTTCACCGTTTCGCAGACGTACAAGTAATTTCTTTTTTATTTTACCGAAAACGCTTTTGCCGCACTCGCCTCTCTGTACACATTCGCACAAATTGGCTGAACACGACCACGTGGTCCAGCGATCGACTCGCGGCCGGAAAATTAATCCGCTTTTCCCATCGATCAACTGTAATGCGACTATTCAAATGTTCGATGCACTATTGTCATCGTATTACATAAATGAGTCATTTGCGTAATACGATAAACTATTAATTCAATGTAGAGTTGTTGTTTAAATTAATCCAATATTGATCCATGTAAGTCAGAACATATTATATGGGTAATATACCAAAATTCTAAGAATACAATTAATATATAAAATAAAGGCAAAGAAGATAAATTATGCGATTAACATTTCTAAAAATGAATATGTACATATATACATTTGTATATAAAATAAACTAATATTTAGATTTCAATTATTTATATATGTATAGTGACAATTAACGTATCAAGGGTGGTCTTGATAGGTAGTTTGAATACTGCACTGATATAACGAGTTTTTAAATTTCGATTTTAAGCCGAGGGAGAACAGGCGTATCGATTCAAATAAACGTTCATTCTGAGAGTCTTATCAAAGAAAATTTCCATGAAGTAGAAACACATTATTTATTATTTATCACAAATACTACAGAGTGATTTCTTTTGACCTTTTATTTCTTTAACCATATTTTTAAAAAGCTCGCAAGCGTACAGTAATTGTTTTAATAAATATATACGGAAAACGAATATAAAATTTACATTATGTGTATATGTATGTATGTAGTTACTCGGAGAAACCTTCAAAAGAGTGTTTGCGACAACGTAATTACATCCTTCAACGGATCAACCCTCCCACTTCAACAACTGGAAATAACTTCCAATTTCATTTCCACCCCTTATAAACTAATAGTCTTCACTCAGTAGACAGTACAAAAAAAGGTTGAGAAGAAAACTTGAATATGAATCGGAAGCAACTCATACTCTCATTTATCCGATTATAACCGCAATCTTTCACACTCAGACCTCGAATCGAAAAATGTTGAAATCTGCAATCACATCCGAATACGTATGAACATATACGAAATTTGCGTGTGCGGACGTTTTACGACACAAAATAATTTGAAGGCTTGAACATTTAAATGGCGTCATTTATCCAACGCAGGAAGCTATTTGAATAATCGGGGAATCCTTGCCGCCGGTCTACCCGGTTTAAATTGTTTCCATTAAGGACATGTGCGGGGAAAATTTTTATTAATGTCGCTCCATTTGTACGGGGGACATTGCCGAACAAACTTTTTCGCTTACCTCTCAACCTCTCTCTCTCTTTCTCTCTTCCCTTTCGGCATTCATTACTTTATCTATATATTTTTAATATTTTTTGAATTTACGAACATACGTGTACTAGCCTCCATACTCAATTTAATATACATATGTTAAATATGCATATCTAATATGCGCCAAAGTCAAGTAAATGACAACGTTTTTGAATGAATTTATTACAAACCGTGTAAAAAATAAATATTTATATGAATCATGTTTTTTGGATTATATCGAATTTAAAAAATAAATTATATTATGTATGGATATAGGTATGTGTATGTATGTATGTATAATACGTTTACGACTTCTGCGGTACACTTTGGTTGGTGGTATAACCTGGCGAAATAAGCCACTTAACAAATCGACGACAATCTACCGGCGACAGATGATATCAATCGTGCGAGACAAGCTCGAGTTTTGTTTTAATCCGATTTCAGTTTCGTAAGTAGGGATTCTGAAAACAGATAAGCGTTGAAATTCCCGTCGATTTTGCGTTCGAAGCTTTAAAAAATGGTTGTTTAACATCTGGAATTATCTATAAAAATGATTCGCTTCTTATTCTGCAATGTTAATTTTAATATTAATATTACGAATCTATTCGACCAAAAAACCTAAATTTCAGAGTGGTAAAATATAATTGATATTAACCATAACCGTCCTCTTTTCATAAAACGTACCCTATTTCTGGACACTATCTAAATCGTTTTAAGATTATTAATAGTGAGGGTGCCAAAATATTCTCTCCAATTTCATTATACATTATATATATATATATATATATATATATATATATATATATATATATATATATATATATATATATATGTATGTATGTATGTATGTACATATGATTGTAATCGATTCATTGAAGTCCAATGGCGGCTTCCTGGGACGAAACAATAAAGGCCCAATTCCTCAAAAAGAATAAAAAATAAAAGTTCACCGCATTTGCTATATGTACATGTGTATGTATGTATGTAGTCCCGACGCATACTTATGGCGAGCAATAATCACATTCTCGCACACCAGATTCCCGCTCGCGGCCAACATAAGGAATTAATCACCCAACGATAATGATCTTACACGCTGATTATTCGCATTGATTTTGCGCTAACTTCGCCCTTGTATCCCTTTCAACCAGGGGCGAAACTCCCTTGTGTACTTCGAGTTCGAAAGATGGGATCGTTTTTAGTCGGGAGCGGATTAAGCAGGTTTTAATTGTGGCGTGTTTTTTGACTGCGTTCCGTGGCAAAAATTGTTTTTAATGCAGCACATCGAGACGATTATCGCTGCTCGATATCCAGGATCACTACTCTGTTTATTAGATAAAAATCAAATTTGTATGTATTTATATTCAATTTTAATTTTTACTTCTACGTACGTAGTAACAATAAACGAAGTTTTGTGATCGTGCGAAAATTCGAACTCGAGATTTTGACTGATTCGAACTCAGAATCGATCACTGATCATGTTTTCATGATCTAGAAAAAATGTGTGTGTGTGATAGTTTGTGTCTGTGTATTTTGGAGATTTTTTGAATACCGTTAGTCCTATCGAACTGAAACTTATGTAAAATACTAAAATGCTTATCGATACGACTTATTTTTAAGTTGACCAGAAATCGTACCTCTCTTTATTGGTATCCTTTTTATTTTTTGGATCCAATTTTCTCCCAAACCACTCAACGAATCAGAACGTGTACGGGAAACAGGAATATGTACATACGAAAATGCTTTCATAGCACGTGAACGTGTATTTATGTAAGTATGTTCAATTATCGAATTTTCTTTTTTAAACTTTTTATGTTTCTCAAATATATAGATAAAGTCATGGGTTGTCACATCCGATTTTTTTAATATTAATTTGCTACTTAACTTATAGATTTATATCTACCTTTAACAAATAAAAGTGTAAATCAAAAATTAATTCATATATCTACATACATATATCCAGAGTATTGAGCTTTCTTTCTTAAAATATTTTGATCGTTTAATTATGATTATTTTTATCGCTTGTGTGGTCAATATAAAAAACATCGTTTAACTATCGAGACATGGACTAAATCCTTATCGGAGACTTCTCTAACTGCTCCACCAGTTTCAAAGGAAAGCTCGAGTTAACGCAGGATCGGGGTTAAGCATATACATTGTAGGGGTTAAGTGTACCTTAATGACCGGAGCCTGTAGTCTTATTGTTACGACGACGAGCTTCCGCCGAGAGCTTTCGGATCAGTTTTTTCTCTCCTTTTTCGTCCACCGCAATCCAGAACAAAGCCTCTCCTTTAGATAAAGGCTTTTGCACGCAATTAACACGCTGAATAAAAACTAAACGATCCGACCGGGACCGATACAAAACGAAACAAAGACCCTTAATGATACACACACGTACGAGACGGAATGTTATATTGCATTTCTATTGTTTCGTTAGATCATACGTAAGTTAAGAAATGTGGCGATAGTAAGTATGTATGTACATATGCATCTATACTTGCGAATTGTACGTACATATATACCATCTGTACATATGTACATAAAAACGTCAATCTATCAGCCCTTCTATATTGGGCGGAAATAAACCACTTTGTTTACAAACCATCCCGCGAATTTATTCTTAGAGTTTGAACAGATGAGATTCGCAGAACGGTAATATTTTGATTTCCTCCGTTTTATCCGGAAAATTCAATAGCTTAACGATTGATTGACATTTTGTCATTTAACGGAAAAATAAATTAAGTATACGTACCGTACCCTGATTCAAATATACTATATAAAAATAATTTAATATGATTATTCAAATAGATGCTTATGTATGTATGTACGTATGTATTATAATAATTTATTTTAAAATCAATATGTTTGTTTTTTTCAAAATTAATACTAAAATCTAGGTTTGTATGTACATACATATAAAGTTCCAGGGCCGGGGTAAAGTTCCAGGGGCTGGAAAACTCGAGGAGGCCCGTATCGCGACATCCAACTGACTGATATTGATATTTTTTGTTATTCTATATAAAAATACGTGTATACACTTTTTTACATTCTCTCGGACACCATTTCAGCACTTCTCTTGCTGGCATTTTGGATTTAAAAACGGCATTCTTATTTCATACGTCTTTTTATTTCCTCTTCCTTGCTACCGGACATATCCATGTTTTATCATGTAATGAAATGCTATCAGGCATGTAAAACAGGACACGTTCACGATCACGTGCAAAAACTATTGCACATTAGTTTAGTTTTATCTACGTTTATTTTTAAAAAATGTTATATTATACATAGAAATAGAAAATTAGCAAGCACTCTTTGACTTCAAAAGTTCTAGGCGCATGTCTGCAATCTGAACTCCACCCACATATTTCAGAGAACCAATAAAAGCATTTTAAAAGGAAATAACTTTTATTTGAGCGAAACAAATAAGAGAGAAGCTCCTTATTATGTTACCGAAAGCGGCAAATCGCGGCTGTTGAAATGCGAGAGGAAATTGAAAAATCTTCCTTCATTGTCCCCAATGAAACAGCCATTTTGGTAAAAGCAAATAAAATGCGTTCTTATCGGGTGATTTTGAATGAAATTTATTACTAATTATTTAACATAGTTATTTTGATTTGATTTAAAAATAATAATATCACTGTTGATTTTTGCATTGCGTGTGCCACACGCCGTAAAAAAATTATATGATCAGTTGTCTCATGTTCGGATGGTGATTATTTGCTGAGGTGGAGCTACAACAATGAAATACCACATTAAATTATAGTATTTAAAAATGAACGATTAAAACAAAATTTTCAAGTACTAAATGATTTGGCTAAATTTATTGATTTATCTTTGTTTTTTTTTTATTATTCAATTACCATGATTTTATTAGGCTTTTGGTGTTGCTGGTGTAGTTGGGACAGATCCACCCAAAGCCATCAAAGGGGCGAACAAATCTGTAAGAGGTTTGGTGATAGCATCAAATTGTGGGGCACCCTAAAAAAACAAAATCATAAATTTAATTAATATAATATATGTAATATGTATTGGTCGTTCTTGGTAAGATTCCACTATATTTGTGCACGTTATTTTTTCCAGTTTTTGTTCGTCGTAATTGAAAGCGGTCTAAGTTTGCTTCGTTAATTGGTCAAATATTGACACTGGGTCTCTTCGGCTGTGTCTGAAGACCGGCACAATTGGACAATAATTCAACACTGGTACACCTAGGCAAACAATGCTACGACAGGTGGAGTTCGTTGCTTAATTTACGGTTCACCGAAACGAGCGTCTAGCTCCAATGACAATCGGAAAAGGTCAAGAATTCCAAAATGTACCAAATTACCACGAAGACGATGTGTAAATATTGAAAAAATTGAATAAACATTATGTATTATATAATACTAGCTCTCTTTTATTATTAAATAAAATGAGTACTAAAAGAGTCACAATCCTCATTAGTTCAAAACAGGGAAAAGCCAAAGCTTATGATGAAATTTGGTACTAACAAATTACATATATTGCATCATATCGACAATAAATATTTGCTTATTCTGCCAAGGTACTATACCTATATAAACTGATCAGTTTTTCGTTTCATATTATATTATAACATGATTTTAATTCTTACTACCAAAATTGTATTGATTTCCATACATTATAATTATAAATATTAATAAAAAAATGATAATTATATTAAAAAAAACTAAATTAATTCTTACTTGAACGAATGCAATGCAGACGAGGACGAACAAGAGAATGAGGAATTTCATTTTGACGGGTTTGGCTCTGCTCAAAGAAACTTCTCTCAGCAAAATTGAAACTTCAACAGTAGTGACACGTTGATTCAGTTTTCCTTTTATACGCTGCAAATGAAACGAGAATAAACAACTAAAAGTTTAAAATTCACTATTTATTCAAGTGTTTTTGCCGATCAATAAAAATCCACATTTGTTTTGTATTCGTTTCATAATCGAATATCGGTTTTTCAAAAGTCTACATATACATATATGTAGATTGTTTGAAAATCTCATAAAATTGTTTGAAAATCTCAATTTATATTTAATTAAATTATTGTTTTCAAGAGTAATGTCATGTTTCATATTAAATGTTATCACTTTGAAAATAATTGTTGAGTAAATATTACAAAATGTTAAAATTTTATCTTCTTCTTCACGTGCCATGTCCTACCAGAACCTCGGCAACTATGTAGATTTCCCATTCGTACTTTGTCAACGGCTGCTCGGAATAGTGGTGCTGAGGCCGTACCACTGCCGAAGATTCTTTAGCCAAGATGTTTTCCGCCTGCCCCGACTGCGTTGGTCTACGATTTTCCCCTGGATTATTAGTCGCAGGAGATCGTATTTCTCGTTCCGCATCACATGTCCAAAGTACTCCAATTTACGCCTTTTCACACTTTTGAGCACTTCGTCATGCTTTCCCATCAGGGCGAGCACCTCGGCATTGGTACGACGCGCCATCCATGAGATTCTCAGCATCTTTCTGTATGTCCACATCTCAAAAGCCTGTAGTTTTTTGCAAATGGCATCTGTCAGGGTCCATGCTTCTGTCCCATACAGAAGGATGCTGAAAACGTAGCATCATAGAAGTCTAAGACGTAGTGCTATACTGAGATCACGTGTGGTTTGGACATTTTTCAATTTCAAGAATGCAGCTCTTGCTTGCTCCACTCTAACGCGAATTTCCTGTTTAGTTTCACCCAGATAGCACCCAAGATATCTAAAACTATCCACTCTTTCCACCATGTTGTTATTGATTTGTATATGAGAGTTGACCGTATTGTGCGTCGACTTGCTTCATATCAACCATTTGGTTTTTGTTTCTTTATATTCAGTGTCAACCCCGCTCTAGAGCTATGCACAACAACTGCGTCCAGTGTTGCCTGCAAGTCGTTGAAGTTAGTGGTCAGTAGTACATTAGAATCCGCGTACCGAAGTTATTGATGACTCTGCCATTTATTGTAATTCCGGAATCCATGTCATCCAAGGCTTCAGCAATAATATTTTCGGATTATAAATTAAACAGTAGCGGTGAGATTACACATCCTTGACGAACTCCCTTCAATATTCTTACGCTCTCTGTTGTGTCACGTTCGACGTATACTACGGCCGTCTGATTCCAGTAGAGATTACCAATTAGCCGAATATCTCTTTTGTCTAGCCCTATATGTGATAGTATTTGAATTAATGTATTATGTCGCACATTATCAAATGCCTTTTCGTAGTCTATGAAACAGACATACACGTCGACGTTTATATCCAGACATCGCTGCGTTAGCACATGTATACTAAATAATGCTTCTCTTGTACCGAAACCATTTTAAAAACCGAATTGAGTGTTACCCATTCTTTCCTCGCATTTAGTGTAGATCCTTGCATGTATAATTTTCAGAAAAACTGATTTTTCTGTGATGACCGCATGATTTAGGCTTTGGTTTTTTCGGTATCGTCACAAAAACAGATTTTAACCAGTCTGATGGTATGATACCTGTTCTATAGATAGCGTTGAATAAATCCAATAAAACAGAGACTGCTCTTTCATCAGTCAATAACTTAGCATTTCTATTTGTACTCCATCCGATTTTTATTTGTCAAAAAATATTAAAATGATAAAAGTACATATTTACATTTAGTGATATATAAACATATCTGGAAGCAGGAGAATTTTTTTTCTTAAAAATCTGAGGAATTGGTTCAGACAAGGTACATAAAGTGTATAGCACACGAGGAAGTAAATTTGCTCATATGTATCATATGTATCTTAATATACATAAGTCCATATATTAAAATGAATAATAAGCTGAATATCTAGGCATAAAGTTCAAATTAAGCCTTGTAACATTATTCTATTTATTATTTTATTTTTAAATTGCCATAACTTAAAAATACATGTTGTCATTGACCCAAGCCTATGCATTTTATAGACTAGGCAAAATTAATTTTTGTCTTTTGATGATGTTTGTTAGATCGATATCCCAGATCTAATAAATAACCAACTAACGTATTTATAAGATTAATCTTACTTACATATTAAAATTTATAATCAGCTTTTACCGACTTTTGAAAAAACGTTACTCAATAATTGAGTGGCATTTATCACTCGAGGCGTCATCCTCAAACATTTGTGTATACAATCCATACGCCATTGTATTTCAAATTTTGATATTAGCAATTTGATTAATTGCATTATTGATGAACAATATTCTACTTTTTGTGAATCATATATTTCATATGCAATGTTGTTACCTAAAGTTATACATATGTAAATTTTCGCAAGCGATTTGTTATTATGTTTTCGCTATATTAAATTAGCTCAGGGTCATTGATCTTTATAAGCCACAGTCCAAGACCGATTTCGCCGAAATTTTACGGCTTAATTTTTGTATGAATTTACCTTTTTTTTGACACCAAAATAAAAATTCAATGTTCAAACAATCGATAAGTGCGGAGCAACGAGCGTCTTTTCCTAACGGTCTCTATGCAAACAAATACTATGAAAACACAAGCCGGTTTACAATAGAAATAACTTTATCGGAAAAACAGACATACTGTGGCTCAAAACATGTGTGATAATTCAACAATAAAAATTTTTTTCATAAAAAAGGCAAAGTTCAAAAAAAAATTCAACTTTAGGTCATCATCATATTAGATGTATTATGTGCATTTATAAGAATTGTAAATAGGTTTTTGAGCTCTTTTTCCTATTATGCTGTATATTAGAATAATATAATACTATGATTACTAACAAAATTAAATTAAAATTGTAAAATAGAAAATGATCAGTAGATCAGTAGCTATTAAAATAGATATAAGATGTATTGTGAACATAATTGAGTAATGATAAAAAGCATTTAAAATTAAAAATATCGAAGTTCAAAATTCCTAAATTTATTACATCTATGCTAATATGACAATGAAAAATTATTTTTAATTTTCTTTTCAAGTTTTAGTATAGTATGTAAATAATGTCAACTAGCAGCTTATATTATTATATATGGATCCATTTAAATTGAAGTATTTTATATCGATAAATTTCGATAAATTTACATGTGGTGTTGATTATGGACAAGAAAGATTACTCTTCGATAACTTTACTACCTTCATATAACTAAAAACGTCTAAAAGAAAATGCTATGTGTAATTCTTAATAATTATTTAATAAATTATTAATATTAAATTAAATTTAAAATAATTATTTTATTAAAAACTTTAATAAATAAAAAAATTAAATTTTATTAAATTATTTATATTTAAATAAATTATATAATATTTATTTTTTTAATTTTTATTTTACTTACTATTTTTCTATTAAATTATTATATTTTTTTTTTAAATACTAAACTTTAAAATTAAATATATTTTTTTAATTAACTAATCTTATTTTATATTCAAATATTTTATACTTAAATATATGTATGTATGAACCGGTATAATTGAATGTGACAAAGTCCACTTATCTTCATTTCGAGACATACATATCTCTCAAAACATTAAATATAATGTTTTGCGTTTAACAATATTTAAAAATACTGGTGGCCTGTAATAAGTTTATTCTGCTTTTCAGAGATTTTGTAGATGTCGAATTAAAAGAAGTGATAACAATTTGTGAATTAAGTCAAACAGAAATTGTGTTTTTGAAACTGAAAATTGGACTTCTGTCACTTTGAAATATAACGATTCATATATTTGATTCCATATTAAATTTACCATTTTCTTGCATAAAACATATATACATTTTGACGAAAACTTCCATATATATATGTTTATCATGAATTTGCAGTGTTTTGTATAAATACTTTAAATTTAATTTAGAATTTTAAAAATTGCAATAAGTCAGTCTTAATATGAAAGTATGTAAATCAATTTTTCATAACTCAACACAGCTAACTGTCTCAATTGTAATTTTTTTTTATTTTATTTTCTAATTGTGTATTTGTGTGTTGTCAATTCAATGTATAATTTTATAAAGGAATCGATAGGTCGAATATTAAATGCTATACATAATTTTTGATTGAAAATTTGCCTGAAAATCTAAAATTTTCAGTGCCTACATACATACATACATATAATATTTTTTATAATTGTGCGATACCAAACGTGCTATATAAACACACAATAACTACATGCACAGTTTGACAAATCATACGTGTGTACTTATTAATGTTTGTAAAGTATGACTATATGACAAAAAGAGCATCAAAAGTATGGTGTGAAGCACGAGTTGAAGGCGTGTACGGGGGCATGAACCGTACAAATATTTGTAATGCCATCAAACTGTTACTGAAGCCATTGTGACAGCAGGTGGAGTACCACACTACTAACCCATCGACAAACAGAATGGTGAAATTGAAGCGAGAAGCCAATTTTACCGAAATTTAACAATTTATGTAAATTTGTACTTCTCCATAATTTCAATTCTATTTCATTTAAAAACCAAGGGTCGACTTTTTAAGCATTAATGTAAATCCATAAGTGCAGACCTTTGTACATATATATTATGTACACATACATATGTTTATATGTATGTATGTATGTATGTTGAATACATGGAAAATGTTTTCGATCACGTTAATTTTCAATTTGAGTTTTTTATTTTATTTTACAAATAAAAGCGGCTTTTATGTATGTACGTCAGATCAAAGCATTAATATCGCTTAGCATGTGCCAATACGCAAAAAATAATTAAAATCGTTCCCGTATTTCGTTGAAGTGTTTGTTCTACTGCAAAATAAACATGAAAATTAATAGTATTTCCAAGCGAGTTTTAAAATCGTCTATGAAAACACTTGCATTAAACCGAGCAGACTACTTGATTGAATCTTAAGACTATACGGCAGTGTTTAAAGTTTTTTATTGAAATTAAAATTTTGAACCAATCAAGGATGTGCAATATGGGGCGAAATCACACAGCATGTGGCACGTGGGTTTTTTTAGATAGTTTTAAATGTATAGAAAAAATCTGACGTTCACGACACGCGTCATCTCAAAACAACACTCAAGATATATTTCGTTGAAATTGTATGGTAGTATTTATCCTTGCTTGACAGTGATCTATACCAAAACGACCGTTTGGACCATTTTCGGTAAAATTGTATCCTTGCTTGACAGTGATCGAAAACGGTGTATCCCATATTTGAAATAATCCCATATTACATTTCTATTGATTACTGTCAAGCGAGGATAAATACTAGCATACAATTTCAACGAAATAGGTCAAGAGTGTCGTTTTAAAAACTATTAAAAAAAAATCCCACGTGCCACATGCACCGCTATGTGATTTCGCCAGTATACATGTATGTACATACATATGTAGATTGCAATTTTGAACCACATCTCGGGTTCATATCGATGAACATCATCTCCAGCACGCACGTACGCATCAAAAGCTTTCTAAAAGCACAAATTCTTACAAATCTAACGGCTGATTTAAACGAGAAAGTACTGAAATTTCCTCAGGTGCTTTTCAAATAGTTTACAGGTACGTTATATTAAGTGGATTCTCAACCATGGTGACGAATGGTCTTCGGATAAATTATTTGAACACAATTACTTAAGTACAAATTTTAGATAAGATCCGTCATTTTCTTTTTCTGTTGGTCGGGATAGATTTATACCTACTTTTGTAATTAGGCTTGCACTCACATTTAACGACTATGGTCCGTCCGTCCGTAATAAGCATTATTTGCTGTTTGTAACTTTTCGGCTCCTTTGAAAGTATTTTGAAATAAAATAAACATCCCCGCTGACAGCTAAATAACGTCTTGCTTACAGAAAATATGATTTAGGAAAAGTAATTTTTATACAAAAATAGTCTTAATGGACAGGCAAAGCAAGCACTAATTATTAATTGCAGTTATTCCTTTTAAAAGATGCGAGTCAAAATTAATTTCTTGATTCGGCCTTTATTTGTCGAAAAAAAAGGTGGACGCCCAAAATATAAACTACGCCCAAAATAAGCCCACTTGACGAACACTGTACTGTATAATACCATTTAATTTGATTGCTGTACTGTATAATACCAATTAATTTGATTGCTGTACTGTATAATACCATTTAATTTGTGCTAGACAAATTTACTAAACTAAATAATTTAATACGCAAATAAATTCCAAAATACATACAAATTAACTACCTACTACACATATGCCTACTCCACAGTTACAGTATTTTTTCAGATATCCACACATGAACACCAAACACTTGTTCAAATGTTTTTTGATGAGCTTGTCCATTACATAATATTCTTTATTTTAAAATTCCAAGATTAGCCGGAACATCGCTTTTCTATTTTCCGCATAATAATACCATATATCAAGAGAAGGTATACATACATATGTACATATACATTCAATTCTCATATAAATTATATTACAAAAAATGCTATCAAATCATTGGATTTCCTAATAAGAAACTCTATCATTTAAATATATACATAGTACAGTAAAAATGGTATATACTACTATAGTAAGAAATCAATTAGAATACAACTCTACCATTTTGTCACCGTATTCTTTAAAAAATATTAATTTAATAGTCTGTCCAAATAAAGTTCATAAAATTTGTTAAATTTAATTTTTTTAAAACATATAACCATCATGTCAGCAGTAATATCATTTATAAAAAAATATATTTATCAAAATTGTGCGACGAAGAATAATTAATGATACTTTATGTTTATTTGGTATTCTTAATGACATCATCGACTGCTCTGAATTGGTGAACTTAATCAGATTCCATGTACATAAGTACCGGGCAGATCAATTAGATGTAACCATCTTCTTCATATGCCTAGGTTTAGCACCAATTATTCATCGAACTCAGCCATGTCAAGATTGCACAGACTGGGTAATGAGATGGATATGTTTGATTTATTTAATGTCAGTAGATGTGCATAAGTTAAAATGCGATTTATCGAAATATTGAATTTTCTTTTTTTGTCTTTCTTTATATTTTTCTAAATTTTGTTATTAACAGTATTGTATTTTTACAAAACAAATATATGTAAATGGATCCTCTGCCATTACGATAGAGATAAAATATCGTTTAAGACGCGTTGGAAGTTTGCAAATTTGAAATCTGGGTGACGTCTATGTATTCTTTATTTTTATACATAGATGGCGGTAATAAAATAAAATTATTGGTATTTTTATTCCAAATAATAATTTATACATATATTTTAATATTATATATAAAACTAAAAAAGAGGTTTGTTTTTAAAAAACTTTTTTTTACCAACCTCTTCTTAGTTCGGAATCGATTTTGTCGTGTGACGAAGTTTCGGTTCTTATTTCTTTTCTTTGTGTAAAATGGTCATTTTTGACCGTTATAAATAAATATTTATGTATCAGCCATAATTCGTCTTTTTTTAACAAACCTCTTTTACGTTTCACTTACGATTACAACTCAAAAGTTTGCCTCTTATCCGATCGTTTTCATACTTTGCCATATTGCTCATCTTGGTCATCAATATAATTTACTTTTCTATAAACATCAAATCCTTTTAAGTACAAATTCTAACATTAGAGTCTCAATATGAAAGGATTGAATACTGAACATATTTCTGAAAATTTGGATTGAAAATTGTATTGTTATCGAAAATATTTCAGAATTAAATAATTAAGTGTATATGTATGTATGTATGTATTGTACCCACATACATATTAGAAAAATATTCATATATGTAAGTATTCAAAGTATTGTTTCCGAATAATTTTCCGGCTGCACGACGAAACCCGCTTCCCGACGGGACGCTGTGTTTGTCTCTCTAATTTAACGTCAGTATCCCGCCGAAAGCTCATTCTTTAAAAGCTCACGTGACCTCTCGCACAATTTGTATTGTGCCTGACCCTCTACGAGATTCGAAAATTGCACAAGCTCTCCGAGGAAACGATAAATAAACGTATAAAAAGGGAACGAAAGTCTGCGCGTTGTTTATGTCGCGCGTCACAACTGGCAAATTGAGCCTGCCAATTCGGCGTTGCCGCGCGATTATGTTAATTTATGGCAGGCGACAATGCGCAACAGATTTGCAATAAAATAATTTGACTGCTAACACGCTATCGTCGACTTCTATCACATTACATCAGAACACGGGTCGATTCTCTCCCTCGAACGTGTTCGTCGTGAAAATGCTGTATGTGTATAATATTATGTTTGCTCTTTTCGCGGCATTCACGGAAATGGCTAAATGAAAATTAATTTACAAAATTGAAGTTCGGTTCGTGCTAATATTGGAGTGATTATCTAGTAATTTGACAGTTGTCACATTCTAGTTCGAGCAAGTATTAAATGCATTCTTCACATCAATTTCAAATTTAGCTGCTAGTTATTCATACTATGCACGTAAATTTGTTATTCCGAGAAAATTGATATCGTGATTTTATTCAGTAAATTTGTGATTTTATTCAGTCATTTGAGAGTTACGAGTCAAATCCAATATTTGTAATATGTTTATGTATCGATGCATGCATATTATTCACACATTTACTTAAGATTTAAAAAAAAAACGAGATAAAAATTAGTATCCCAAACTTTGATAGTCGAAAAATCGGTATAATACATACATAGCAGAGGCGTGCCGTTATTGGACGAAAATGACTAGGCTAGTCCTCTAAAATCTTTAAGCTAGCTAGTCTCCTAAAAATATCAACAACTCAATTCAATGCATTCGAGTCGATGTGCTTATTGACATTGTTCACTTAGATTAGTGAAGTTTGGAAACCGGAATCGGCTCTACCTGAGGTAATAGTAATGGTAGTGGCTTGCTATGGTGTGGTCCGCCGCGTCGTTTGCTTGCACGGCCTCGCCGTCTCAATTCTGTTCTCTTCATGGTACTGGGGAATTATTATGTATGGGCGTGACGTCAGAGACAAAACACTTTTTTTTTATTTACTCGTCTCTTCAAGCATTTGTGGAATTTTCACTAAAAATAATCTGATTTGTGTCAATCAAACATCATTCTAATTTTTTTTTGTTAAAATAATACATTACACGGAACTTCTGAATACAAATATGGCAAAGGGACTCGGCTCACGAAACGATTTCCTCGGCGCAATTCAGTGAGAAGCGTACGGAAACAAATAACAAGGCTTTGAAATGTTGTATTTTTGAGCGATTGCTCGACAAATCATTCATCAGATTGACTTTTGAAGACAAACAAATATCAGCAATTTTCATAAAGCCAAAACAGGCCACGAACAGACTCAATCATAATATTTGTCTTCAATATCCAAATGTAGAATCAACATACAAATGTACAAAAACAAAAAATCAATTGAGAATGAATATTATAAAACACAACGCCGAAGTTAGCTCCAATAGAGATATCTAATATGAAAAGGCTGATTGACGTGTGTTGTTCATTAAATATTTTTAGAGGGCACAACGAGAGTATAGATTTCACTAAATAATATAAATTAATTTTATCTTCTTTGTTGCCTGAATTTAAAAATATGTTTTTATTTTTTTTTCCATGCCTATTTTTTCTACCCCTATTTTAAAAGTCACGACGTGCCACTGATACATTTGTAAATATCGATTAATCTAAATGTTAATTTATCATTAACACCAATTAAAGAAAATCACATATCCCTGCTAAGTGAAAATTTTTCATTATCGTTCTTCTAACCATGTCGTTTCGAACCATTTTTCGATGACTTTTTCTTTCAACACTATGTTTAGCAGAAAAATTATTTTCTTTTGTATCACTATAGTCACCACCTTCGTCATAATTATTATCAAACTGCTTCCATTTTTATCTAATTCTTTTGGATTTACATATGTTTGTATTATATTATATTGTATAAGTTTTACATTCATTATTCTTCATATTAAATTTCAATGGAAAACTTTCTTTATTCAAAAGCTCTCCATCTCAATTTTATTTACCTGATGTTTTATGTCAAAATGTACGCAATTATTTGTGTTTGTCAGTTAGTCACAACGTGGTTCGCTGATTAAGCAGTTATTTGCCGATTGAGGGGTCGTAAATTTAAATCCTAACCGAAATCCAAAAAAATATAAAACCCAGATCAACCATTTTCTTTTCTTTTTTTTGGTTTTATCCGCTTATAATTTTCAATAAGATTCCACACAAAATTGGTACCACCGAACTATTTTCTTTTCCCAATTTTCATTAGTTTCGCTTCAGAAACAACTTCACTTTGAACACGGGAACAGAGTGGCTTAAAATGATGTAGTATGTAGTTCGCCTCGCTCAAATACATTTGCCTGCTAAATTATTGAATGGTCACAAAAATTGAAACGTCTGTTTTTTTAACAGATATTCTATTTAATTGAAAGTTTAAATATTGATAACTATGCCCATTGCCGGATAAAAATGTGCCATGAACGGCCATCAGGCTAACAACTTGCATGATTACAAGACGGCAAAGAAAAATAGTTTTAATAACAGTCTCGGCGTGTGAGTATCACACGGAGCTCGGTTCGGACTCGCTTATTTATTGGGGGCCGGCTGGGGGGTCCGGAGGGCCCCTAGTGGGGGCCCCTGAGATGAATGGCGGTCGAGACGCCTCTTATAAATAACAAAACCAACCGAAATATTTCAATAATAATCAATGAATTATTATAACGAACGACCCATTGTAAATATTCACATTTCGCGCGATGTGAAACAATTCGAATGATGACGTAGTAAATAATATGCGACTGTAATATGTATGTGTAATTTAAATACAGTGTACTCTCGATTATCCGGGTGCGGATTATCCGGTTTGCGGATTATCCATACTTGAAAAATTTATATATATATTTTTTTAATTAATTAAATTTTGTTCTTATATGATAATGAGACGCACCGATTGATTGCGATCGTCAACATGCGTGTTATTTGAAACAAATGATGTCACACAGAAAAGTTTTTCGTTCCCTTTTTAAATGTATTTCACTATTGCGTCAATTCTTTCAGTCGCTTTTGATCGTCGAAGAAGTAACAAGTGCGTGTATTCAGAGAAGATTTTTTCGAACATACGTATGTTTGATTATTATCAATTATAATACTTTACATACCTGTTCGAAATATAGTTAAACAAAAAATAAGTTAGAGGCGTTCGCGAGAGATTTTGATAGTTCTGCAGGTCCTTCGAAACGAAAAAGTATGAAAATGTCAAGATACGAAGATTTGGTTGCAACTATACTCATATGTGTATGTAGTTAAATAAAAAATGAGCAGAAGGAATACCAATTAGCGGTCAAATGTGTATGGAAACAGCCAAGTTTTTCCATGAAAAATTAGGATTAGTAGACAACTTCAATGCTTCGTCTGGCTGGTTGACTAGATTTTTTTATATTTTGGCAAATGTAGTACTAACTATAGGTACTAACGGCCACACATCTGCTTAAGTATTAAAAATATGAAACAAAAATTTGTGTTGTTAATATGATATTATACTCGAAACCAAATCAAAATTTCATGATCCGGATTATCCGTGTTTTTCAATTATCCGAGCCCTCGGATAATTGAAAAACACGGATAATCGAGAGTATACTGTATTTTTTCATTTATGACTACTCATACTTATATAGAGCGTAGCTGCTTCAACAAACATCATGCTTATAATATGTACCGTGTACAATATATGTATGTATGTCGTGAAGGCGTATTCTATGTCACAATTAGTATAATATAATACCAATAAAGGGGAGCCTGTTTTCTTTCTTCAATTAAAGCCTCTAAATTTTACTCAATATTTTTGATATTATTATTGATCACTCATATACATACATAGTTCCAATATATGTACATATGTATTTTAAAACTTTCATGGTAGACTGTTAGAAAATGCGTTTTCATTGGATAAAAACATTTTCAATGACATGTCTTCAACAATTTACTTTCGAACTGAATGTCTTGCCGCGTGCTGAAGAAAATAAACAGTAAGTAATGATTAGTTACGAAGGATAAATATTTATAATTACTTTATCTGTGTAAATATGTATGTACGTAGTAAGATAAATGTAAATTTAATAATTTCTTTATAAAAATCATGAATTTGAATGAAATTATAAATAAAATCGTGAAATTACACGTATTTTAATGTGTTATGGAGAAAAACCGAATACATATGTCCTCCGTCTCAAATTTTTTATTAAATTGATTTTGTTTGTGTATGAAATACATACACATACACTATGGATGTACTTAGTTTTTATTTATACCTATATTATTACCAATAATTCAACGAATTGGGTTACATGTCAATTTTTAGTGATTTTTTAAATTCCTTTAATTTTTTATGTATTGAAAATCGCTATTATTTTTACTACTAACAATTTTATACGTTCAATTTTTAATCGGATTCATGTCACAAAATAAATTATAAAAAGCCGATAAATTTTTATCCGACTCCACAGACCTGGTGGAGTCGGATCAAAATGAGGGATTAATATAATATGTATTTATCAGAAATCTCGTTAAAAACACATAAAGGAAAGTAATATTCTATTGCATGATCATACGCGATAATTACATTTGACCGGATGTACATATGTACATACATATACTAACACCTCATGTTATTGTACATACATACATATGTGTGTATGTATCCTTTCATGTTAATAAAAGATTAACCTTTTATTATCTTCCCAGGTAAAATTTATTTTTATGTATTTTTAAAAAGTTGACTTATCTCGTTGCAGTCGGCAAAACGGTAATTGCAATTTCGCAAGAACCAAGGTCGACCAATTTACAGGTGAGAGAGACTTGAGTGTTTATACAGCGCGTTTGTATGCACTTAAACAAACAAAATAAATTATAACTAACTAACACGTCCGACTGAGCAAAGTTTTCACCGCGGACTAGAATCGTTCAGTTGTTTGTACACGTGTGGATATTTTGAAAAGACAGGTGACAATGTCGTATTTCGTGTTGGCTTTGTCTTGTCGCGTTATTTTTGGGGTAAACAATATTACTTGTGTGTTTATGCATCGGTGAAAAAAAAAAACAAATTTAATGAATTCCAAATTTACGATTGTGCTCTTGAAATTTTTCACGTTCAAATTCATCCTAGAAGTACAAGTATATGTATATTTGTATGTACGATATATTTTAATGCAAAGACGTGCGCTCGCGTTCCCAATCCTACCCACCCCTGGCCTCTCACGTGTGGCTATTGTAAATCGCTTCGACGCAGTGGAGTCACGACCCCTGCACTTGTGAATAATTGGTCATTTACCATCCGTGGATCGACCAGTATTTACCATAATAGTCTTTTGGTGTCTTTCTTCAAAATGGTACTGTGTACTTATATAATATTATTTGCTTCCCTGGCGTATTTCGAAAAATCGAAAAGATTGCAATTTCAAAATAGTTCATGGATTTAATTTTAATTAATTCTACATCTTTAATTGGAAAGGTTAAGCTTACGTACATACATATATGTAAAAAAAGTATATAGATTCACTTGTGCCCTTATATTTTTTATTCAAGCTAGATACTCAAATAGCTCTAATCTCTTAAAAGAACCTCAAAAAAGATTGGCATAAATCTGACTTTGATTCGATATGATAAATAATATATCTAAAAGTAGTTTAGACTGATTTTCAACAATTCTGATTGCATTATTACCAGTATTATCTTCTACACAACTCGATACCGAAGCTGGATATTTTCCTTTACGTATTCAGTTCATGTTTCGATATACGCGTCGAGTATAAAATATGAGATCAAATTATCCAGCCACCCAACTGATGGCAAATATGACAATTTGCGTCAAATCTGCTACGTTATAATATACCAGATCAGGTTTTTCTAGTGTCGTTGCGCTTCTTTCAAAACTGGATCCCATTCTTTACTTGCAGTTAATACAAGGCAACTCACGAGAACACTTTTGAATGGATTTATGTATTTTTTTAAAAACCACACACTATGAATATGTACATACAATATCAGTGCTGTGACCATACGTCGTTTATTTAAGACGACAGTCTTTTATTTCACTGTTCTGTCCTTTAGATTTATTTATTTTTTAAAATTGCCCTTTTGTTCTTTATTTTTTTGTAAAGTCGACTATCGCTGTTTCACTGGAACTACGACGATGCTACCGGTGAACCTTAAAAAATCGGTTCTATTTTTTGTCATAAAAATGTTAGAGAGATCTAGATCGACAAATAAAAATATCGAAGAATGACAAACCCTGTCAGAATGGGTTAATTTAAAAAATCGCATAATTTTCCTTATGTCTCCCTGGATCTAATGCCCCCATTGAACGAATGTTTTCATTAGTTTACTAAGAATATGTGGACAGATTAGAAAACCCAATAAAAAATAGACAAGTTATAAACATAAGAGCATGCATTTATACCAAATGCAACTTTAAATTGTATACAATTTTTTTGATTTTTTACAGCACGAACCCGCGTTATTAAACACAACTTATAAAGCGTTTTTTCAAGTTACAAAACAATTCTTTATATGTCATTTATTTTCTCCAAAAAAATATGGTCACCGTAAATATCAGTCAAGTTTCTTTCGATGATAGTTTCGGCGTGAGAAATGAGCACCACGACAAAGCGAAGTGCACGCACGATCATCGATTTGTACCGGGTTAAATATCAATTACTAATGCGCAAGCGTGGCTCACAATTATAACACGAGCCTTTATAATTAGTTGCACCTTACAAGAATATTATAATTATGTAGATATCCGTTTTATACGTATAAGGAGTTATATTTTCAAAAAAGGGGAGGAAGACCGTAAAAAGAATTTGCGTGTTAATCAATCGAGTTGCCTTTCACTGTACAAATTTTCAAACTGTTGCAAAATATCAAAACGAAACAATGTATGAATGATCGTAAATGCATATTATACATATTAAATGCTGTGATATATTCTTAAAGATGAAAGCAAAAACCCTTAAATGATTTTATTACTTTGGAAAGAATCTTTATTATATGTACAAACACATGTATGTACATATGTATGTAGCACTATCGCTAACGATAACCTTTGAATATAGGTACATATGTGCATATGTATGTGTTTGGATGCTTTACTTCTATAGATAGTAACAGATGTACATACATACATGCATGCAAACATTAAAAGTAAAATTAAGTATCCAAAGTACATTTTATTAAACGTTACATTTTGTTAAGTTTTTATCAAATTAAAATATTTCAAATAGAAAAAGGCTAAAAAATATGAAATAAATCGTATGTAAATAAAAAGTTCACATTACTTTCATATACGGAACTTCCGTCACGGAAGTCCAATTTTCAGTTCGAAAAACACTATTTCTATTTGACTTAATTCACAAATTGTTATCACTTCTTTTAATTCGATATGTCCAGAATATTGGAAAAGTAGAATAAATGTATTACAGGCCAAAGATTAAAAAAAAAAACATCGAAACTCAAGCGTAAAAGTATTACTTCCGTTGGGATAAAAATAATTAGAAAATATTATTGAATGAAATTTATCATACTTATTACATGTGGAAAACTTAAGCCCAATCCATTGATCTATTGAACAGGGAATTAAATCCAAAGAAGCATAAATAAAAAGTTTGTAAAAGAGGAGACCAATAAGGAGAGATAACACTGATTCTGGGTTATTATGGATTATTTAAAATTTTTAAATAATCACAGCCTAACAAAAAACATTTTATAAGCCGATTCTTAGTTTGAGTGTGATATGTTCAAATTACATATTTCCAAAATATAGACACACAAACACACACCCATTTTTTTAAAAACCATGAAAACCTTATTTTGACCTAATATCCGTCAAAATCTGAAAGTTGAATTTTTACATGATGAATAAAACTTCATCAATTGTTACTACGTATGTATGTAGGTACATACATACATATGTAGATATATTAAAAATATGTTTTAATTTTGTACGAGTTCAATGACAAATTAAATTTTACACGAGAACGATGCGGCTTTAAAAATAAACATGATAACAAAGAAAACTCTTAATCAAATTAAAAATACAATTTTGAAATAAAATGGACCTTTATTTACACAAACTTGAATATTCATTTTACAATATACCTATACTATCTCGTTTGAAATTGTCTTTGTGTCGAACTGGCTACTATGGTGCGTTATGAAAGGTTTGCAGTACAGATTGACAGCAGTATCTTAGCTCCATTATACCTATTATATGTATAACGGATTATTTTTAAATTATTATAAATATACACTGTAAATTCTGCACATGCACACCCACAAATACACACCTTATTGGAATTATACCATTATTCGCGAACAGTGTTCGAACAGGTATCAGTAACGCGCGCCGTAAATTACCGTTTGCATAGCGGTCGAGTGTTCGCGTTCGCCGGGCATGTGTGCAACACACAATATTGTCTCAATAAAGAGAAACTCGTTAGAATAACTCAAAGCTCACCTGTTCAGACCAGGACCTTAACAAGGCCTTTGCGAGACCTTTTTCACTTGAAACAAAAAAATCAAAAGCCCTAGGATTGCGGTAGCGCGAGCTTTGGCACAGAGCTTACGATGTAATAAAATACCTCTCCCAGCTATGAACCCTTCCTATCTATACAAACATATGTGCAGTAAGTAGTTCTCAAAATTATATTGTACCTCTATCCAATCATAGCAATATTCTTGAACTAAAGCTTTAACTTCGAACAGTATGCGATCTTTTTTACGGCCATATGGGTACAGTTATTACACTTTTGTATGTACGGAGATGTGTGCATATTCATTGGTATATTTTCATTACCAATAAATACAATAATTCCGGGTTCACAGGTCATTAATTCCATGTAATGCTTAGAAACCCTACTTTGCGAAATATGCGGCTGGAAATTGTCTTTATTATTATTTTCCATTTAAAACATCCAATACAGTAACACGTGTTGATGGTGCATACAAATTGCATCTGTATCGAGATAAAATGGACGTGTTTGTCGAGGAAAACGTCGAGCTTTCGCGATCGTAGATATTGGTTACCCAACACACGCTGAAGGTGTTTATTTCTAGACAATATTCTTAGTCAATTTCAATTATTGAAGACTTGCAATAGCGTCGATGTGTAAACCGAAAATAAAATAAAAGTATGTAAAATAAAATTGCTAAACTTTCCGGCAAACGCAAACGTCGAGTAGCGACATCCAGCGTACTCCGTAAATGAATGCTTCCTGTGCATTTCCGGCGGAAGCGTCCAGAAATTCTCTGAAGAAACTCTGTAGCTTCAGGCTTAAGATCATTTAAATACGAAATTCAAAAAAATACGAACTACAGCTCTGCTTAAAATACGAACTACAACATTGCTTCGGTTCTGTACATAAAGAACCGAAGCAATGTTTTTGTCGCCCTCGGCAAATATTTAATTTGGCGCCCTTTATTTTTTTATTGTATTAAATGAAAATATATATTTATTGAAATATAAAAATTGAACAATCAAAACAAAATTACCAGAACTAAAAATATAACATTTTTAATATCATAAATACCCATATTGCCAATGTCGCAACAACGAAAACATTTTTATTTTTAGAAGTTTTGTGAAAAAAAATCTATATTAGACAATATATGTAGACGTGTATTTCCTTTTTAATTTATCTATTATTTTTTTGAAATAACAATAAAAAAACCCCCGCTGGTGAAAATTTTTTTCAAATTAATACAAAAAATTTTTCAGTTTTTGAATTTTGAGACCTAAAACAACGTCACGAATTTTAAAAAGGGTTTCGGAAAGTGATTTAAAAATTAAACTTAAATATTTCCCTACTTATTAGAATTATTGTAACTTGAAAGTTTCAAACAAATGCGCCCTAAGACGCCCTTTCGCACCCAAAATACATTTCGTCAACCGCTTACGTAAAAATAAAACCATTATTTATAACAAAAGTTTTATAGCATTCTGTGTTTCTTGGGTTGGCATTAGCAGTATTACATAATTCTTACAAAAATAAAGACAGCTCTATATCTATCAAAAAGCTTGCTTTACATCCGTCTTATTTTTTAATGTTAAATTAATTTCTTATGAAATAATAATATACTAAATCAGAACTTCACTTTTTTTTTTTGTTTTTTTTTTGCTTTTAACTAATTGTTTCCTTCAATTTCAACAAGACTTGAAAGAACTCTTCCTTTCGATACTAACCTCACTTTTGCACGAAGAAGAATATATTATATATGTACATACATATGTATGTATATTGATGTTGAGAATACACAAAATCGTGAACATCTTGGAGTACTTATCAGTGGCGTGCCGTGGAATTCTCCCTGTTTTTGTTGCCTACTGATATTTTGACTTTGCTTGTACCACCAGAATAGACTAGTGGCTAGCATACAATAATGCTTTGAACAAAGTGGTCACGGTTTCAAATCCCACTGGTTTCTGCTAGCCAGACTTTGGAGATTTGATTCCAGGTTGGTCGTTTCCTATCAGAATTTGCCAATTTATCTGATTTTCATAGAAACGGCTCCAACAAATTGGCAGCCGTACCCATTTTCTCGCAAATTTCGAGTTTTTCAGCAATCTCGAATTTCCCTGTATTATATAAAATGCCGCAAATTTACAAATTTGGCCATAAATGACTCTGTGAGTGTAAATTGATATTATTTTACAAATATTTAATATAATATTATATTATATGTACATACCAGGAGTGCCTAACATTTAAACCCCAATGCGCCTTCCGAGACAATTAATAACAAACATTGCAGCATTTTTATTACATAAATCGCTGTATTTCGAAAGGCTGAAGAACAGGAAATTAACAATTTATTAATAAATGAATTAATCCATAGAGACATCTATGGATTTTAGACTTTTACATACATTTTTATTATTTATTATTTTATTATACAAATTCAGATATTTGTGACAGCGGGTATGATGATTTTTGCCAATCTGATGGAGGAACCGTTTTAACAATGAAATCAGATAAATTGACTTTGAACTTTCACAAGAAAAAATCGACTCACAACTTGGAGTCAGAAATATCCAAGTTTGACCAGCAATATTAAAGATTTGCATGGGATCGAACCTGGTAACCTCTCGTCACTTAACATAAACGCAACCACCGATCCATACTATTTGCTATGTATTTACTTTTTATAATACTAATCATACTTGTATCAAATGCACAGTGTTTCTGGCCAGGAAGGCGCATTGGGGTTACATGTTAGGCTTCCTGGTATAAAATAAAAAATAAAATAAAATAGAGGGCTGGGGGCTGTGCATCGAAGAGCCATCAGCGGTTAAAGATATGTACACACATACATATGTATGTTTGCATTGTGTTCGCCATATTCCCCTTGCTCGCCGACTAACATTTTGTTACATGATCGTCGTGCTCGTTACATTCATCGTTCAGACCTTGTTCATCATGTGCGTTTCCTAATTTGGACGCCGCTGTAAGTTCGATCGGATCAATATTGTGAAAGCTTGCAAAAATTGCAAGCGTTACGCAGAATCCGGTAGCCGTAGCGTAATGGCGCAGCAGCCGCGTTATCATCGCAGAGCATTGTAATAGATAGCCACGGCCACGGTAATGGTCGGCTGCCCGCGTATTATCGTACGATCATTAGGCTGCTCGGGCGGTCGAACTACCCACACTTAGTCATTTTTTCCCCTCGCTCGGCATAATGGCAGGATGCCGCCCCAGCCGCCCCGGGGCGACTTCCCTCTCGAAAGCCGACCTATAGCTTCAGCGGTCAAATTGCAGCCAATCAAGACCAGTTGACAACAGCCTGTGCGAAAATGCGCCGCACGCCACTGGTAAAGTCCGCGCGTTGATGTCTCTTTTCCGGTACACTACATGCGACGCGCGAGCATAATGATACACTGTCGTTGTTCTTAGGCATTTTTACTCGTATGCATTTACCTATTATAGGTAATATACACTGACAATTTTCTTCGTATGCTCTCCGTATCGTGTGAATTGTCTACATAAAATAACCAAGACTAACTTTCCCAATGTGCGTTCCTTGAAAGACTTGTGTTTCACGACATACATTTTACATAGATACATACAATTAGAGGTTGTGATCGAGAAATCTCGTCTCGAGATTTCTCGAGAATTCTCTCTTTTGATTCTCGCTTTTCGAGAATCAAAAGAAAATTTTGATTCTCGTTTCTCGAGAATATTTTATTGTGAAAATTCGAGATTCTAGTATCTCGAGAAATCGTTTATTAGAATCTCGAAAATATCGATAATATTTTAAATTTATCACTACATGATTTTGTTCAATAAACTGACTGATTTGTATACTTGTTAACTCGTAAATAATTTTGTAATTTATTGTAATATGTATAGATTTTTTATAATTTGTCCGGTAGGTTATTATCCGGTCATCATATAAGTACATATACACATGTCACAACGAAATGGCACCATTTTAAAGTTACATATATGTGCATGTAGGTACTAGTCACTAGTGGGAAAGTATTCGGTTATGATATCACTAAAACGCTAGTGAAAATATATTTTCACTAACAATATGACCCCACTGTAACAAACATAAAACAAAGATTTTTGATTTATTATTTATTTATTCGTGTATTTGCTCGTTATATATTAATCAATGTATATTCAGTATTTTAATATGCATAGATGTTCAGTATTTTTATTATTTGTCCGGGCACAAAAACACGGGCAAAGCCGGGTGGCGAAACTGGGAATTTTATAAAATTCTTTGTTACATATTGTTATTTTTACTATTTTAAATTACTTTTGTATATTTTTATTTTCTTTTCGTGCCTTCTTTTATAACATTTTTTTATATAATTTTACTTTATTTTCTATTCAATGTCTTATGTATCTCACTATATCTTTCTTTCATCATGCCTTTAATAAAGTTATAAACCCCTGATATAATATACATATGTAGTGTTTGTGTCCTTTTGATGTTGTCGATTTTATATGCTAAAAAAATCAATTCACTATATTAAAAAAAAAAATTATATCACTTGTCGTCACCTTGATTAAAAAGTAATAGTAAAGCTAAGAAGTGAAGAACTGCTGATTATGTTCCCAAAATATCGATCTTTAAAATGAAATCGAGATATTAAGATGTTCGCTATAATAATAACTTTCATTGCAACAAATGCACTGTCACTTTATACTCAAAACTATCTGTATCTTTAACCTCAGATAATATTAAGTATTTTGGTATTAATTTGGATTGTAAATTAAGTTTTAATGTGCACGCAGATTATATTATAAAAAAAGGGCAAAAAAGTTGGTATACTTGGTAGATTAAGAAATTTATTAAGTAGAAAAAGTTAAATATTAATATATAATTATATTGTACGGCCTCATACTGTATATTGCGCTACAGTGCTCAATCTATTTAGTGGATTGGGCATTGATAAACGGCAAAAAGTGCAGAATAGGGCAATGCGTGCAATTTTGAATGTGAGGAAACGTAAGAATGGTAGAAGTATGTTAGATGAATTGAAATGGTTGGATATTAGAAATAGTCTTAAATTAAGCACTTAAAAATTTGTATATAAGGTAGATAAGAATCTATTACCTTAATATTTTAATAATTACATAGTTAGGAATAGAGATATGCATAATCATAAAACTAGAAATAGGAATAATTTAATTATAGGTAGAGTTAAGAAAGCAAGATCTACAAGAGGTGTTTTCCACAGAGGTATTCAAATCCATAATACCCTTTTTGAGAGCATTAGAAGTGCTAATAGTATAACATTGGTGCTTTCTTGAAGGGTGTTAATGGATACCTCTGTGGAAGATGATGTAATTATATGTTTAATAAATACAATGTTTGGCATTATATAATATTATGTTATGGTTACTTATTATTAGAGGTAGGACCGGAAGCGTGCCGTTTATTGTTCAATTGTTGTAAAGGCTTTGTAAAAAAGGTTCGGCAAACCTTTAACAATGCATTTACAACATGGTTACCTCAGGGTCCGGGCTTTACATATTATAGTTTTGTTAATTATGTTATATTATAGTTATAATTTTAATTGTTACTTTTGTTATTTGTAACATATTCATTAGCAAATTACTACTACATAAATACGTAAATAAATAAAGTATTGAAACCGTTCATCCCGATGAACGCGTATTTTTTATATCGCACATTTTCAAATATTTTCCCTGCTATCAGTTTAAATTACATAAATAATGTATGTACACGCTTTTTAAATATGCATAAATCTTATGACCTGTATATACCCACCACTTGAACAAACTTACGTATGTGCGTCAAGCTCGGGTGTTGATCTTTGCTCGAGCTCTTATTTTCCATAATGGAATACTTCAGATATTCGACAGTCGAATATTTGTCTCGAACAAATTGCGACTACTGTGTGACACATTCTCGATTGTGTCATAGCTCGCATGACGGTCCAGTGTTGACGTATCGGTTTGACATTCTCGCGAATTCTAGCATGACAAACAAATCTCATACGGCCGAAGATAAAAAAAAGAAACCAGCTTCCGCGTAACTATTACAGAGGAGCCGAGCTGGTCAAAACGGCAGCGGTCGCGGGACAAAACGAAATATTCGATCAGATAAATTCGACCAGATAAGGATCTGGGCAACACACAAGCCCAAGGAGACTTGTACGCAATATATTATTGTTACACGGGTACAGCCGAGCCGGCAACACCGGTACAAAATGTAGGTCTCATTGTTCGGCGGCCGACGGCCGACACTGTCATTTGTTTGCTTAATAAAAAATAAATAAACGAGAGTAAAACGGTCGAAAAATGTATGTACGGCACTTTCGAGCGCATACTGTGTCGAGGGCGATGAAGGATAAACCGGCAATAACAGGTGGAAACGATTCAATTCAATACGATACCGAAAAATGCAACTCATCTAGTTTATCCAGAAAATGTGAAAGGCCAATTCTTCAAACTATTTTTGGCAGTAATATTGTTAGTAAAAATATATTCGTGTGTGACCAACCCATGACTTTATCTTACGTATTTGAGGAATATAAGAAGGTCAAAAAACAAAATTCGATATTGGACCGTACAGACAGATTATGAAATACTAATAACTATGACAGCATTTCCGATAAAAATTGAGAGCAAATGTATGGAAACTTGCACAAGACAAAAAATCACTATCAGTATTATACACATTAAATATCAAGTAAATAAAAATAATTCAAAAGGTCAAAATAAAATAATGAAATATTGTATTAAAAAAAAAAAAAAAAATACTACTTCCGGTTTACGAATTCTGACAAAACCTTATCAGCTCTAAGTTAATACATAAATAATACAAATATAAATTTTCAGCTTGATACGTTCAGGGCTTTGGACAAAGTAGTGGGCACAACATTTTTGACCTTTCTAAGAGGAAAAAAATCCCACTTCTGGTTCATTAAATTAAGTGATTTTTTTTATTTTTACTTATTAATTAAAATCACTATCTTTATTATACACAATAAATATCAAGAAGATTAAAATAAAGGTCAAAATAAAATAATGAAATATTGTTTTAAAAAAAAAAAAAAAATACTACTTTCGGTTTACGAATTATGACTAAAACCTTAGCAGCTCTAAGTTAGTACATAAAGAATACAAATATAAATTTTCAGCTTAATACGTTAAGAGGGCTGTACAGCCGAAACCTTAATTTTGTTACCGTTCCTTTCTTCGATATATATATTGAGTGTATGTATATATTGAGTGAATGCGACAAATTATATCAATATATATATTGAGTGAATGCGACAGTTGCGCTTCGACCAGATAAAACGTATTTTAAATTGACAAAATCGAGGTTTCGTATTCTCCTATTTTTAAAAAAAATTCATCATCGGTATGAGAAAGATACTTTCTGTGCATCTATCGGCGTATCTTTTTTAAAATCGACCGTTAAATAAGCACGCTGGACTCGTTTCGTGGGTGTAAAAAAGAGGCGATTTTATAGATGTTTGGTGGCTCCTAGCTCCTATAAAAAATAATTAATCAAAAAAATAAAACAATAGATGCACCCCAATGGTGAATATCCATAGCATATTAAAAAAAAATTCTTTAGTGCCATAATTGAGGAAGGGAGAAGTATAGTACGGACAAGGCGCTGCTGTCCAGCCCTCTTAAGGGGTGTGGACAGAGTAGTGGGCATAACATTTTTGGTACTTTTCTGAGACGAAAAAATCCTACATACATACTTCCGGTTTATTAAATTTGGGGCTTACACCATTTATGAATAAAGTCTAAACTACTTAAAGGTATTTAAACGAAAATGGAAAAAATTAGAATTTTAATCTATAACTATAAGTCAAATATATAACTGTAGAATTGAATTGAAACTTGATATTTTATTTATTTTTTTAGTTCAACCTGAATTCGAATTCAAAAACATTCTATCACAGACTGAATACTTTGCCGACTGAGAATTACGTAGTTAATACGTAACTACATATTCAATTAAAAAGTGATGTATTTTTAAATGTAATATTATTAGACAGAAACTAAAAACCTTGCGGATAGTCATCAAGTTTTCACTGATTAACGACAAATTCACCATTTTTCCAGAACCTTCTTTTAGGAGCTTGCTAAAATTACACATGTCTCAGCATATAATTACAGTTTTTAAAATGTTCTCATAAAGGGGTATAATTATATCAAGTACTCTTAAATGATTTTTTTGTAAAATACCGTTCCATTAAAAATGATATTTTTCCATTTGTGCATTTTCCATTGAAAATGTCCGCAATTTCCGCTAGTACTATTTAATACTTTATTAAATATCTATTGGATGAATTGGGGTTGTACGGTCTTGACTGTTCTCCACATGTTCTCCATAATCTATGCATGTGCATATACATTTTACTGGCATCCCATTTTTCGCTCCAACCATACAAATCTATTGTTCCTTTCAGTCTAAAATGCCAACCAAGACGCGTATCATGCAATCTCTGAATAACTGTCATGTGGTTTACGTATTTAATCTCGCTTAATATATCTTCATTCTTACGCAAACAAGGGGGGGGGGGGCGCTGACAAGACATTTCATACATTCTTAATGCTCGATATGTATCATATTAAATTACAGTTATTGTTGTGCAAGTCGAGCGAGTGCAAATATGCACCGCATTGTTGCTCAATTTTACTCGCCCTCGTACCTGCAAATCGACTATTTTGAATATTGATTTATGCCAACATATCAATCCAATCTTAATTAAATAAGTTCCAATACTACTTTTGTATAATCAATTCTGTTTGAAGTAAGAAAAAAACTTTATTTGTAGACGCACATTGTATGTATATATTATTACGTCTCAATTATGGTTGTTCAATAAAAACAAGAATGTTGAACTCTACAAGAAAGAATCGCTTCTATATAGTAGAAGGCAAGTTGGTTTTCAATGCGCTCACAATAGACTTTATCACTGATGTAAATGACAGCTACGTTAGTGTGGTATTGTTATTGGCATCAATTCTTGTCCATTTGATCAACTATTTAATGTATATGTATGTATTAGGGATTGCAATTTACCGTCAAATTTCATAAACCGAATTTCATAAACAAATTTCGTAAACGGTAAATTATTTTTCCTACTACCGGTATACCGGTATTTACCAGTATATGAAAAAAGTATTTTTTCGTAGACTAGATACCTGTTTGTGGTTAATATTTCTAAAAACGCTAGCCTAGATTAAATCGTAAATAATTGAAAACAAATCTCAGGTGAATAATGTCATAATTCATTAAAGTAAATTCGTAATAAGAAATAAATTTTATTTTTTATCTTTTGCCTATCATATTTATTTATTTAAAGTTTAGACCATTTGAAAGTTTCAATCATAATTAAATTTAGACCATTTAAGTTTCGGTCATATTTACTAGGATTTGCTTGGTCTTGGTTGTACTAGTGAAAATCGACCAAAAAACGTACTAGCTGCCATTTGCAATTTGCAATCCTTCAATATTCCCCAATATTTACATACTTCTAAAAATTCTAGCAACACTTCCGATGACAACAGCCACAAGTGAACGGAGCTTTTCCACACTACTTGCTTTATTAAATATTCATAGGGATATAAATGTTAGTGCAGAAAAAATATTAGATATGTTTACAATAAAGACGCGAAGATTGGATCTGTGAATTTCGTAATTTTTTAAAGTATTCATTATTTTTATTTTATTTGAATTTTGTTCATACTATATTTTTATTACGTATTTACTTTATTTTTATATGTTGTGATTTTATATTAATTAACTTATTTTGCCTTTTTTCCTGTCAAACCCCCCCCCCCCCCCATTGACAAAATCCTGGCTACGCCACTGGTTGCCAGTGAATTCATTAATTTTAAATAGCCACATTTCATACTGAAAATAAACAAATTGCAGAATATTTTGCAATTATATGCCTGTATATGAACTTAATTCGTGATAAAATAGTAAATTTTCAATTTTACCAGTATTTACCGATGACGAAATCTTACGATTTATCTCATAAGCTATCATGACTCATAAACTCAATGCCTATAATAAAATATCATACTAAATTAATGTTGACAATGTTATAGAACGTTAGAAAAAATAAAAGTATATCAAATTGAAATATATTTTCAAAAATACTCAACGCCGTTTGGAGAGCCCCTGGTTTGGCTAGGTCGTTCAGTGTCCTTTCTAAAACAGGTCTTCGATCCTAGATCAAGTATTATGAGTCGACTTCATAATTTTATCTCACCATCGGCACACGTACATATGCTATTGTATCCGAGCGACTACAAAAATGCAGACTCGATTGTCGACGGGGCATTCATCCCCAATACTGAAAAAAAAATAATATATTAATTGTACGATTCAGAAGGCAATCCAAGGGTTAAAACAGACAAGCTGGTCACGTGCGGATCTAACTCGTGTTACATCGTACATAACTCTTACAGCGCGAAGCCTTCTCGTGTAATTATTCATAATGATGCATATCTAAATGCACGTTAAATTACAGTTTCGTAAATAGTCGTGTTCTGCGATTTTTATACGAAAATGTTCGTGTGCGTGCGCGTGCGTGTTAATTTTTTCGATTTTTTGCAACGAATTCGTTTGACCGAAGCAAAATTGTAATCATTCCATTTTTAATGAATACCAGTTGTATGGCGCGTTAACAATTCAAATTAATACCCGATACAGTTTGTTTGCGATAGTCTTACATTTCCATATAATATTTCATACGAATGTGTGTATCTATGTATGGTGCGTATGTCAGATCATTCAACGTTAGCGAGTGAGCTTAATTGAGATTGTATGGATTAGTCGCAGATTGAGAGCCACAGCGACGGTAAATCTCGACTACAGCTTCAATTCATTGTTAGATTGGCCGATTGCAACTATTTACAATGCGATAGCCATTGTAAAGCAGCGGTTTCTTCTTTTCTCGGTGGAGCGCGCCATAATGAACCCGGTCCGAGTGTATGTAGCACTTGCAAAATCGTCAAGATTTACTGATCCGGCTCTGGATTTATGCTCTGCTGAGAATCAGGCTACTCGGCGATCACCACACCTGCTGTTCGCAGACCAGACCCAACATAACCCTCAGACTATGTAGTTCTTGGGAATCTTTAGAAAGTACGTATCCTATTGCTATAAATATGATTACAATCTCAATATTCTCACCATCGTATAAACAAGGATAAGATACAACAAATTAAATTAATGAAAAATTATTATAACAAATAATAAAAAAAGGAAAACGATTGTATGGAAGTCTACACACGATGAAAGTATTCATTTTTTTAGTTAGGTATGTAGAAAAATAGAGGTTGTTTTATTCAACATGTTTTTATACTAAACTAGCTGAACCCGGCATGCGTTGCAATGCCACAATAACGCATGCAATTACCGTTCCCGTTCCCGTTCTCGATGCGTTTTGATAAGTGAATATTTCAGTTTCAAATTAATACTTAATAATCAAATTAAATTATAGTAAAGCATAAGAACGCATACGTGACAGACAGACAAACATTGATTTTTATATATACATATGTAGGATTGTTGAGGGGTACGTAATGTAAGATTGGTATGAGTGGTACGTAATGTAAAGGTTGGCATGCGTGCGCGCAAGTTGGTTACCAACGTACACATTTCCTTAACTACACACTGGAGCTTCATACTTTTGCGTCGATAAAATCATAATTACGAATATTATTATTAAGAGGTTTTTTCCCGTTGTTTTTCACAGTAATCTTCCTGGACATTCATATAACAAATCCTGAAAGTTCCATAGTAATCGGTTCAGTGGTTTAGGAGCCTATTCGAGACAGACAGACAGATAGACAAACATTCAATTATATATATATATATATATATATATATATATATATATATATATATATATATATATATATATATATATATATATATATATATATATATATATATATATATAAATATATATATATATATTGATTATAATCTACTCTCTTCCATTTGGGTCTCGCTGGGATTTTAATTTTAATTTTTATATTATTTTACTTTTCCTTTTTCTTTCTCCTTATATTTTTGGGTACTATTTTTTTTTTGTTCATTGTGAAACTAAAAATAGGATTTGAGGATTTTATTTATTTGATTTTTACACCTTTTGTTTTCTGTTTTATTTTTTCATTTTATCATGTTTTTCTGCCTTTGAATTTTTGCTTTTTATTTTATGTATTTTATTTTTGTCAAATAAAATTTTATGATCAAATTTTTTTTTACTACTTTATAGTTTGGTTGTTTATAAATTAAACAATCAAACAATAAATTAAAATTAAAAATTTATAAAGTAGTTTATTATTATGGAAAAATAGTTTAGAAGAAAATATCATAAATGATTTTTTTGTATTATTTATTATTTCATCTTTTCAATCTCCTATTATATTTGAATAAATGTATTATATGTATGTATGTATATTATAATTTGTGGAAAATCACACATTACTACACATACATACATACATATGTAGGTACATGGCTCAGGAAGTGCTTGATTTTAAAACAAATTATAAGCTCCACCTACTGCATCCTCTCGATCATCTTTTACAGAATTGTCATGCTACGCCTACGTAGACCGCATAGTCTCATTTCGTAGCTGCCAATGCGTCAACGCATTATTCGAAATTAATGCAGGAACAACGGCAAACCGGAATCGACTGAAAAATGTCACTATTGTACCTTTACTTCCAACAAACAACACAAGTTGACGTCTATAAGAACCGTCGATTAAAACTTTCTATGATATAATTTTATTTAGCGTATAATAAGTTACACACATGGGCGTAAAATCGGTAGCGATATTTTTAATTGAAAAAATAAATAAATAAATAAAATTAATGTAAAATTTTGTGGAATATTCGATCACGTCGAGGCTTGACCGGCGGATTTAATTATACGGCCGGGGTCGAAAGGTTGGCCGGTGTGTGACCGACCGGTTTCTTCTTGCGAATCTCCACTTAATCAATAGTTAATAATTAAAGCTCATTGAGCTTGCGGTACGTGTAACCGATTCCGGTTTTCGGGATAATCAAATTATCGCGCTTTTATCCGTAGGATTCTATTACCGGAGAGCTTTTATTGAGGAAATGGTCGATTAGAGCGCGAGCTCTCGAGCGCGTCTAGCCGGAAAAGCGGCAAATCAAGCAAAAGCAGAGATAAACTTCAATCCGAATTTGATATCAGAAAATATCCTTGGAAATCATTTCGTTTGATTGCGGTGAAAATAATGCTGAAAAGCGTGTGATGTCATGGCAGACATGTGTTGAGCCTTCTCGCCATTAACGTATCGACAGGTCGTCTTTCACGTCGTTGCCGACGATCACCGCTTGTCAATCTGCTCGTTAATTAATTTTGAAATTGTCAGATAGGCAAACGAGAAAAAAGCATCGAGGACGTTCATACATGGAAAAGCAGACAAGCTTGTAGATTGTATTAGATTAATCGATTAAGAGGTACACACAGTATTATGTACATATATAAATAATAAATTATGATAATTGGAAATGTTATACCTTACGATGACTTATGAAAGGAAAAAAATTATAGAAATAATAGAAATTAAAAAAAAAAGTATGGTTAAAGCTAAATAAAAATACATTTGTTATGCATACATTGAATAATGATTTCCAATTACATATTCTAATGTTGTATTTTACTTTTAAATTACATATTAAAACGTATTGATAGTTGGAAATTTAATACGTACATATTTATTTATTTTTTATACAATTTCACCACAGTGACTTTACAGATTAGCTCCAAGTCGTCACTATAGCTACATAAAAAGAAAATTATAAAACATAAAACAAATATAAAATATAAAACAAATATAAAATTATAAAAATATAAAATGCTAAAATATAAAATGCTACGATCCCAAACTAAGCAATCCCTCAACCAGATCAGTATATTTTAGATTGAACAAATCCAACCCAATAGAAATCCGGTTGAGGAGCTTGATGCCCCTGGCGACAGGGGACGAAACCATTAAATTGGTACGTGCCTCAGGTGAGGAGAATAAATCTCGATATCTAGTATTACGTATGTATGTATGTAAATATTTTCAAATGGTTGAAATGTTTAGATTGATTGAATTATTTACATTTTATTATTTAGATTGATTGAATAATTTGTATATAACAAAGAAAATGGTTTTAGTGTTTTTTTAATCCAATTTCTTCTTATGAATAGTTTTACCAATATACGATTAATTATGAAATAAAAAGTACTGAATATATTTCAATATCAGATTTTCATATTCTCTAATTGGTAATCCTGGTGATAGTGTCATATTTTTTACAAGTTTAAATTAAGACTGCTGCGTGAATTTATCAAATTATTGCTATACAAAAAATCAGATCACATACCAAAAGTGCACATTCTGTCAGAATTTGTAACTAAATTATCAAATTTGAATGCACATCGTTGCTATCTATAATTATTATACTTTTCTCAACATTCACACGTTTTTACACTATTTTTTTCTTATAATTTTCTTGAACAAACTAAGGTTGTCAATATGCTAGGTATGTATGTATATACATATTAATGTACGTTATAATTTCCGGTAATAAAAAGCTTCCTTTGACTTTCATAATTATTCATGTAAATTTGAAATGACATCCACACTTGAAATGATCTACACTTAAAGTGTAAAATATGTTTGAGAAGCTGGCACTTTGCAGAACACCTACTGTGCGAGGCCGCGAGCTTTGGACAATAACACCGAAGCTTTCTCACTAGCATCTCATAAATTAGCGAAAGCTCTCCGAGCTTTCGCACTCTCGAAAGCCGAACATAATTCAAAGAAATATTGATAACCTCCGATGTTTTACCATCGTGAATTCCATTGTTATAATTATTATTGCTCGAGCTGGTGCGCTATTACCGCAGGTTTCGTGCATTCGCTCATATTAACTAATGTGCTTCATTCAATATATATTACAGGTACAGCACACTGCTATTACATTTAATTTTTATAAAGGCTTAAATTTGATCTAGATCATGTTATACATAAGTTGATTGGGTGATTTTCTTTCGAGATTTTTTTGTTTCAAATATACTCCGAGAGGAAATTGAACATAACACATAATATTGAAAATACTTAGTATTTTTTATGAACTACATACACCATTATTAAGCAATTGCTCACTGGCAGAGATTTTTAGCCTTTTTTGCCCAAAGTTCTTTCAAAATAAAAAAAACACTTCTATTCAGATACATACTATTCAAAAAAATAAAATTTGTGACTTTTCGTAATTCACATAATATTCGATTTATATATATGTAAATATATATATATATATATATATATATATATATATATATATATATATATATATATATATATTTATATATATATATATATATATATATATATATATATATATAAATATTTATATTTAAATAAAATCTAGGCTAGGATATTCATTATTATAATTGTATCGTCTTCACCCTCCTAAAATGGTAACTTCCACTTGTTTTGAAATACATGTATGCCAATTAGAACTTGCCTTACTATGCTAAAAAAAAAATCCCGCTAGCTTCTGTGCTGGACGCCAAGCGTCCTGTTAACTATGTGTGTTTTAGGTTAAAATAATCTAAAATCTGCGAGTTTAATTATTTTAATTATCTATATAAATCATTTTATAATGTATTAAACATCGAATAATATAAAATAAGTGCAAGCAATGAAAAAAATAGCGGTGAAACAGAGCCTTCAATCCAAGGCGGATATCACACTGACCCTTGAGCGCGGTTCGTACTAAATTCCACCCTCTATCTCATCTGTGAGCAAGGGTCCTTCGGCAAAAATAATGATTTCTGTTAATATTGGTAAATGCTTTTATTTCGTTATGACATCATTCGAATCATAGATGTTTTGAAGAGGATTACGTAATATACATATGAAAACCCTTATAAAATAAAATACAAGTACTGATCACTCGCTATCTGCCACACTGTGCGGTTAGTGCTAATAATTAGAGACCGGAGCCTCTTTGCGCCGTTCTTTGTTCATTTGCTCTCTAGCTTTGTAGTACAAAGCTAGAGAGCAAAAAAATAGGTTCACCATAAAAATTAACAATGCACGGCGAACAATGATAAAAATGAACGGCGCAAACTGACTCCGGTCTCTACTCATAATACGCATGTATTAAAAAATAAATGATTTCTTTAAATAATTCTGTGAAATAAACTAAAAGCCCCTGCTAACAAGATTGAAACTTTGGTAAAAAAAATTGAACCATATGTAAGGTGCTAAGATTTTTCCAAAGTATGTATTATTGCCACGATTTCGATGATGGTAATGATGATGATGATGATGATGATGCGACACACGATAATTAGCGTCCCGCGCGAATCTCCCCATCCGTCGACTTTTTGACGAGGAATGATCAACGGGCCTGCGATTACACAGATTGATTTATGTGCTTCTGAAGATAGAGGAACATCGGTTGATTGAGTGGAAGATGGCCGCGCTTCCGCGATGGCCCCGATCAATTTATTTCACTTACCGTCAAAACGTCGTACCGAGTAATGCGCTTTTAATTGGCCATATACACTTACTTCCAAATGAAATGAGGGGGTGGGGGCTGAAAGTAGACACGTATTCGCGTATCGTACGTTGAATTTATTGATGGGGCATCTGTGGAGCAACATCATATTCAGAATGCTTAGGTATGAAGACATCCGTTTGATGAGAGTGATTTATATTGGTAAGCGGCCGGCTCGTGACTGCAACCAAGTCGTTTACAAATTCAAAACTGTAGTACCGCTCGAATCTGCGGAACGGGTACGTTTTGCTGTTTAATGATTGCACTGATCTGCCGGACCGTTGTCCCCGTGGGATTCTTTCAAATCAGCAGAATATCTAGTCAAGAGTACTCAACAACGAGACTGTCGAATCGATAGTATTACATATTCGGTTGGATTTGTTTGAAAACGATTTGTAATAAAACCAAAAAAACTCGTGTATTTAAAAAAAACAAGCTAGAATTTTCGCATGATCACAAAACTTGCATGATCTATTGTTACTACGTACATTTTTTTTTTTTTTTTTTTTTTACATATATACCAGGAAGGCCTTACAGGTAAATCCCAATGCGCCTTCCTGGCCAATTACAAATACAAATACAGCATTTTTATTATAAGTCGTTGAATTGCGAGACACTGAAAAAACTCGCAAATTAACGAGACATCTATGAATTGTACATAAATTTTTATTGTACATAAATCAAATTTTCAAATAGTGGTGACATAGTAGGTAGGAAGGATTTTTAGCCAATTTTTTTCTGGGAACCGTTTCAACAATGAAATCAGAGAAAATTGGCAAACTCTGATAGGAAACGATCAACCTGGAGTCACAAATCCAGGTCTGACCAACAGCATACTCTGAAAAATTAATTTTCATTCAGGGATAGAACCCGGCACCTTCTTGACGGTAAGCAGAAGCTTAACGCCCGATAAAGTAAAAAACATTGAACAATTGAAAGTGATGCGATTTCCATGCACGGTACCGAACATATAAAAAACACATACATATACGAAAATGTTTTACATAGTGAAATACTTATTTTACGAGATAAATATTAACTATCATTAAAATATTGTAAGACTCGATTTGTAAATGTTTTTTTTTAAATATTTTAAAGGTGTTTTAATAGCTAAAAATCTATGAATGATCACAATATGTCTCGTATATTAAAGATATTACATATGTACATGTATATAAAAAACATTTTTGTATACAATATGCAAACTCTTGCTTAAGCAGTCGTACGAAAAGTTGAGAAAACGAGTCTCGAGATATTGCGAGTTAGTAATACTTTTAACTCGAGAGAAATTCAATCTTTCATCAATTTTGAATCCATAGTCTTTATAGTTCACTTCTTGATCAGCAGACAAATTTATTAAACAATATTAAACGTTGTATTTGTAAGGTATTCTTTATGAAAAATTAAATTTTAAAGAAACAAAAATTCCCATGTGACTGTATTTAAAAACTTGGTTTCGTTTTTGAATGTTTTTCATGAGGACTCTTGTTTTAACCTCTTTTGCAGAAATTACACAAGCATAACAACACTTAGATAGTAATTCAACATTCTCGCACCGCATCCATCATCCGCCGCAGAAAGAAAGGGTTGCCGAGATTGGCTAGCCTTCTTTCCCGAGTAACATCTTCTTCTGGAAACTTGCACACTCGACTAGGATATCACGTCCTTCATAATGGATATCTCACAGAGACGCTCGGCAATGTGATGACCCTCATCGTTGACCTAAGAGTAGAATATACTTACGGTCTTTGGTAAATCCGACAAAACCGCTAAGTGCTTTCAACTCCGTTATCAGAGTTTAAATTAAATTTCGTTGTATTCGCGTCTGAGTTTTATCAAGTTTCTACAAACGGTGAATTGCATCGAAGGGTCAAAAATGCTGCTCGATCCTCGCAAACACTTGCTATGTACATATAATATGTTTATAGCACTTGCACCGTTCGATTGTAAATCATCGTAAATGTTTATACGTACTACTTGTGCTGTTGTGCGTGTTGCTTCAGCTTGTAATCTATGAAGAATAATGTTCTTTGATTGTTGTGATAGCGTTGTTATGTTTGGGCTAGAATCTAAAATTTCAACACGTATCTCATATTTGAGATATCACTTAACATATATATGTATATATTTTTTTTACTTTGTCGAAATTATTTTAATGGATCACTGAATGTATGTACATATTTACATGTTTTATATTGTTCGAATGGACTAGACCAAGGTTTCCCAAACTTTTTCTGCAATGGAACACTTATTTTTTAGGTTGGGTAATTCCTATAAGTAAAAATTAAAATAAAAATCTTATTAAAACATTATTTTTAACTATAATATAATATAAACATAAAAATATGAATAAATAAAGCACTTAAGGACTTTGATGATTTTGAGTCCTTGAATTGCATATTTTCTTGATATCTGGCACAATACTGCTAAGTTGCATTTTAATATCTAGTGTGGCGTCAAGCCTGTTCCTGCACTTTGACTTAGTTGCAGCATAAAAAGAAAACCCCGCTTCGCATAAATATTATATGTAGGTTGTAGAAAACGGAAGTAAATACAATAATAGTTTATTTTGAAAAATTGGGGTACTCTTCTGACAAACTCACTCAGAAATCATTTAAAGGCTGATCTTTGTATTTTTTTTCAAATCAGAGTTACTTATTAAATCGATTAGATTTTCATAGTCACATGCACTTAAGCCTACTAGTTTACCTGTCACGGAAAATGGATTCCGAACCCAGGAATCGTCCTTACTATGTAGTTTTCGGAAAGTATTACAAAAGAGTTGTTTTCAAGTTATGTATGAAGGTGTCCTAAAAATACTTTGGAAACTTCTTCATCTACTTTTTCCGCGGAACACTGATGTTCCGCAGAAAATAGTTTGGGAAGCCCTGGACTAGACACATTGAATGACCGTCGAAAGTTTGTTGGTTGATGTTTGTAGTCCTGCCTCTTTAGATAGGTGTTGGCAGAATAATTCTGCCAAGAAGCCTGTTTGGACCCATTGTGGACCTGTCGATAAGCCAACACTTCCAACGGGTGGCAATAACTCAGAGACAAGTGCACGCCACCAGGTCCGAAATGTAAATTCAAATTCTCAAATCCTCCCACGCAGAAGCACACTGCCAAGAAATCCAAATATCTGTATATTTTTAAACTTCTTCTACGGGTTAATTTCTTACGCCGTTTTCATTATCGACTTCCGGTTGCTCGTTAACTTCTCATTTAAGTATCCCATGCCGAGTTAGTAATTAAAATTTCACACCGAATGGTATTAAGCAGTGTGAACGTTTTTAAATTGATACTGGAAAAGTTTAGCTGGTGTAATACCGATTTGTTAAACTTGCTATCCTGCAATTGGACTTCGAGCGAAGTTCCCAGTGTAAGTCGCCATTATATGCAGACCGATTCGTCCCCGTTTAAATGAAGCCTTCTCTGACGGGGAATTTATTGTGTTCCAGGCCATTGTACTCGAGTTGGATACCCACAGCCACCCTTGTAGCTGGCTGTTCTGCTTATATTTTGACCGATGTGCGAAGAAATGTAAATGCGATGCTGGGAGACAGGGACCTGATTTAACGGATCTCAAACTTGCTCTGTAGTCATTGGTCAAAACGACCGACTCCTGAGTTTGACATATTTCAATATTATTTATAACTTTGTACTACCAAGGTAATTGGGTGGATCAACTATCCTCAAACTGTGGATCTTCCATGTTCAGAAAATCTGGAAATCATTCTATGAATACGATTTCCTTACCTAAATAAATACATTCATAAAAATATACATATATACATATGTCGCCATGAATGATAACACTACTTTAGTAATTCACCAGATTTTATGATTCATTCCTAAGATTCTACATCTTCACTTTCGGTCGTACATATGTATGTACATATATATTCTAAATGTAGTAAAAAAAATTTTAAATTTAAAATTCATAATAAACAAATAGTAATTTCAAACAAAAGAACTAAGATCAGTTAAAGAATCAGTTAAGAAGAGTAAAATTATAATAATTCTTCTAAAAACAGTATAATTTTTTTGTCATACATATATAAATGAAAATATATTTGGCACTGTTATATTAAAATTTTAGAATTATAGTTCATGAATTACAAAAAAAATACTCAATTACTAAATTACGCGGGACTCGAATAGTCAAATAAGATTTTCGGAAAATTTCCATTAATAAAAAAGGAAAATATAAAATTTCCAGTTGGATGTCCATGATTCCTATTGACGATGTGGGCGTGAAGATCGAGTCTTATTCATACAAAACACTGCTTTTATTTGCCTTTTTCCCATTCTCGTTACTCACCTGAAACGTCTGTCTACAACCAGAACTGTCCATTATTTAAAAGCGCGATAATTTCAAGAGAGCCCCTCCGTTACAAGTACAACTGGCTTGCGCCGATTCTCAGAAAAATTTCAATTCGAACAATAAAAATATCGACAAAACCAATACAATAACATCAAACAATAATAATATATATAATCAAATGGAATGCATACCACTTTTAAGTATGAGAGCTTCGTCACAGTATTAAGAGAAGAGGAGAAACCTCCGGATAAGGAAGGAACATTTGTTCAGGTCCCGACACAGACTGCACTTACAATTCAGTTATTCTCCTCCTATTGAAAACAGCACTTCTTTACAGACCATTGTGTCCATTGTTTGTCTATTATTATCCTACAGACTCGAGTCCACTCCCAATTCTGTCCACGTATCGATGCCGTGTTCTCTTCGATTTGTATTAGAAAAATACAAAATGCTTGAACGTCATCTCAGAATCAAACTTTTATTTATTCTGAGATTTAAATTTGTATATATATAATAATTTATAATTTCGTTGTGTTCATACATATGTGTATTCATATTATATTATTTAGGTACGAATGTAACATGTTCGACGAGTGAAGGAATAATACACAATTGAACTATTGAATTGTATGGAGCGACGATGTGCGGAATAAATCGGTTTTTATTCAATGCGAATCACTATTCAAGAACAAAACGCACAATGCTTCTTCGTATGATGTACAACGACATTGAATCATTCTCACGATTATACATACCAGTGGCTGTAAGCATATTTATATATGTACATACATACCAGTAGCCTTCCGTGAAATTCTATCACATACATACATATAAACTAATATTGGGAAATTGCCAAGAGATCAATTTACAACCGAACAAGATTCGAAATCTTGGAATTCTATTAAATTTGAACTTGAACTTGGAATTCTATTAAAGCACATCGATTCACAAAAGCTCTGACCACATGTGTTGTACTCATGTTCATCTCATACTAAGAGCCGATTTGTTTATGTGTCTTTAAAAAGTGCAATTGGTCCAGATTCTAAATCAACCTTTTGAGTACTGATTTTATGTTTTCTTTGTGCATATCCAAAGAAATGTGAATAGATAAATAAACCTTAAACAGTTCAACAGCTCAAAATAACATGTGTGCAGAAATTCAATGTCTGCAACCGGAAATATTGACCACTGCTAAAATTTGTGCTATCGAAAGAGCGCGTTTGCAATGAAGCAAAAAATTAAGGACGTTTTAATTTTTGTGTTTTTTTATAATTAAAAATAAATTATTTCTAGAAATTGAACTTTAACGATGTATTAAAATATTTATGAATAATTAAAAATATGTGACTTTTAAGAAATGCTGTACATTCGAAAATTCAATAATTGCCTTTGAATAGGTATTTTATTTCAGGAAAATGATTTGTTTTTGAAAAATCCTTTTTCTTTAGACTATATTATTTTTTACCTTTTGACATTCACACGAACTGATTTAAAAATAGATAGTCCTCCGTGTTAACATGATGCAATACAAGGTAGTGTATTCCTCAATTTAAAATAATTCAACGAATATATCGAGATGGCTTTCATTGTAAATAAATCGTCTTATTTTAAATAAATTAAAATAATATGAAAACTAGCGAAAAGTTTGATATATCCAGTGGTGGCTCGTCCATACGCACTGCGGTACTGCAGCACCCCCAAGGAAATTGAGAAAAATTTAATATTATTATATACATAAATGTATGTATATTATGTGAAAATATCAATATTATTTAAGCGTGTATTAATCTCGCCCTCATACCCATACATACAATAATGATCATACATCGCGGTACTAATATCAGAAAGTGAGGCATCGTTTATGATTTTGTGCAGTACGGTTTTCGTTGGAATATGCCGAATGGGCTAAGGGAGGGCGCGGGGAGGGAGATCGCGCTAGAAGCTTGGTCTCGTACTGCCACTCCCGGCTGTACGAGACGTATTTTGCGTCGTATGCGCGCGCTCGACACCTCTCACTTTTCCTGATTCCTTCTGCTTTCGTCTTTCCTTCTACACCTCTTACACTTTCTACATTTCTACTCTTCCTTCTAAACCTCACTGTAACAGTTTTATTTCTTCTAATTTATTTGGAAAAATATTTTTTTTTAAAGCGATAGTTGCACCTATTTTCGAAACAGAATCATGGCTCAAACTGTTAATTAAGTGTATCAAAATCAAAAGAAGTTGAGGCAATATTTTCAAGATCTTAAATCTTTTTCCGAAAATGCCGATAAAACAATAACAGATTCTACCAATTTACTGAATACATTAAATGATGACATTTTTTATTTTGGTTAGAACTTTTTCACAAATTAATACCGCATGTAGAAATTATTTATAACCAAATGCAATATAGTAATATTGATGCATTTTCAATTAAAGAAAACTTTTATTCAAAATGCTTTACTAATGCCATTATACAAACACGAGGTTATTACAGCGAATTGTCTTCATCTCAATCTCAAGAAGCCAAAAATATGCGCGATGTTATTATTAAGGATATAAAAGAGAAATATACTTTTTCTAATCGATTAATAGTTGTGAAATTATTTAATAAAGAAAAATTTGAAAAGTACTGAAAGAAAATGCCAATGGAAGATCTACTACTAACCGTTGAATCATATTCAATGCTAGATAAAGAAAAACTTCAAACTGAATTAGAACTGTTTTACTCAAGGAAAGAAATGCATAGTATTAATGATTTATCAATATTTTTAAGACTTATTTTTGCAATCAATTTATGTAAAGTTCGTGTGGAAATAACAAAACTTATTCAAATTCTGCTTACAACTTCAACTACCTCAGAGCCAGAACGGTGTTTTTCATCAATAAATAGAATAAATACATACATATAAAAGAAACACAATGGTTCAGGAAAGATTGACGGCTTTGTCTATGCTGTCAATTAAAAAAAATGATTATAAAAAAACTATTCGTTAAACAGTGAAAAATTTAACGAATAGGTGATAGACCTTTTTTCGAGGAAAAAGAAAAAAGACAGAAGAATCAATTTTTTAATGAAATAAAATACATATAATGTTTAATTTTGATAATTTTGATGTTAATAGTAAAATATAATCCAAATAAACATTTTTTTTCAACATTTTTAATCAACCGCAGCACCCCCAGATATCTTATCCACGAGCCGCCACTGGATATATCTAAAAGCTCAGTGTTAACAAAACGCAATACAAGACATAGTAATTTAATTTGCTGTCGTTTCAAATTGAAAATTTTTCATATTCTAATTAATATTAATCATAATCAAAGGAAATTCTAAAGACGAAATCAAAATAAAAATCGAGAGAGTGAAATTCGATTATAAGTTGGCGAGATTCGACTTAGTATCTGATATAAAAAAAACTTATCCGCTGGCAATTGAAATTTCGGTGTATTTATCTACTTTTTACTTTATCTATGTACGTAGTAACAATAGATGAAGTTTTGTGATCATGCGAAAATTCGAACTCGAAATTTTGACTGATTCGAACTCAGAATCGATTACTCATCACTTTTTAATGATCTAGAAAAAATGTTTGTGTGTGGGTGTCTGTGTGTCTGTGTGTCTGTGTGTCTGTGTGGCTGTGTATTTTGGAGATTCTTAACACCGAACCGAAACTTGGTATCGGTTACTGAAATTCTTATCGACACGACGTAATTTTTAAGTTGACCGGAATGGTACCTCTCCTTATAGGTGTCCTCTTTTGTTTAAGTTTTTGAATTCAATTATCTCCCAAGTCGCTAACTGAATCGGACTGAATTTTTTTTACGTTGAATATATCGTCGGTATAGTGGCAGAAAAACTTAACTCAAAAATATGATGTTTAGAATTTGATTTTTTTTTAATTTGTCAAGTCAAAACATGAATAATGATTTAGGTCGCAAAATAGAGAGTTTCACACTTCTTGGTTTTCGAAAAAATAAATTTTCTCAAAACAAGGATTTTTGCCTTTGCCTTTCTATCATTATACCGACGATATTGCAATATACATATTTATATATGCGATTCTACGTAAAGCTCCCTCAATATATGCGACGAACGTAATCAAAAGCCATTATCGTTATAATGGTCGTATTATACGCGATTTTCATTTGATGCAAATTTTATTTTCCTTTTATTGCTATTTACAAAGCAGTGCATTAAATTCCCTTTCAAACTGCCGGTTATACATACATACACACAAATGTACATATACATACATACATATTTATGTATGTATGTATATTATATTTTAACTATTGAACGTGCATGCGTAATGCATCACAGTACTAAACTGTATATAAATAGTTTAATATGTATGTATGTATTTTAATATATCAATAGGTACACGTTAAAAAGTGTACATACATATATGTCTATACATGCATACGTATGTATGTATAATATATAAGGATGCAGGGCTGCCGAAAGGAATATGTCGTTTCAAATGAGTATGTATGTATGTAATTCTTAAACCTTCCCGGAAATTTTAGTCAATTGTTGTTTAGAAACGGGCACTTATTTATCTATTTTTGTTAATTGATTATTAAACAATAAAACTGAATTATTAAACAATAAAAGTTTGAAATCTTTAATGTCATTATAAATTTATACGATCTTATTATTTCGACAAGTTTCTCCTACATTTCTTCAAATATGAGATTCACCGTTTATTGATCTCTGTCAGTCAAGCAAGGATAAAATATCCCCGAAAAAACTCCAGGGGGTGATTTTTGCGACTGTTTACCATGTACATATGTATATGGGCCAGGGGTGCTGCGTTTTTTTCGCAAGTTGAAAAGTATCTAAAATAAGAAAAAGCTAGATAGAATATATTTCAACTATTCAAAATTCATATATATTACAACTGGACGATACACTTCAACTGTAACATATACAATAATATAACTAGCAAGATTGGTTCGTGTATGAACAAATTCACATACATACATGTATGTGAATTTGTATGTTCATAAACGAACGAAATATAGGTATACTTGGACTTTAAAATGTATTATTAACAACTAAAAGGTATATTCACGCCAAACTTTTGTTATCAATGTACTATTATTAAAAACAAAATATTGCATACATAAATCAATTATCCCTGGAAGATTTGTAACTTATCTACCTAGTGGAAAACTTGCGTGGTATCAAGAGAACGTTAAATGCGAAATCATTGATTATAAACATTGTCCTTGGGAGAAGTGTCCTTTTCATAAAATCATCATATTTTTCATATCTCCGTGATTATTTGAAAAACAAGAGTAATTTTTGTAGTTGTAGAGAGCTTTCTTGAACCTTCAATATGAACACGAATAATACTTAAAAATAATACAAATTTTATTAAATATATGTATATGGATCCCAAAATTACAGATTTTCACGCAAAAAGTCATGTTTTATGTCAATAAATAATTTATCGCTTGATTTGATTTTATCGTATTAATCAGACATGTAAAAATATTAATCAAAATTTTGTTACCCATAAATTGAGCTTCATCCAGGTGTTGGTTGATTCAGCAGTTACAGCGATGTTTTTCCCCGATTTTTTTTAATCTCAGGCCACGAGAATTTTAATCCGCTTTTTATTGTTCAACGTCATAAATTCGTGTGAAATTGTAATAGATGCCGTCGTTGGCAGCGGCTGCTGCACATCTTCACAAATTATGAACCGAGGTTGGCAATCTCTGATTCCGAAGCTCGAAACACCTTCACCGAAAGCCATTTTCCAATTATCGCCTCTCGTCCTGCGGCTGCTGTTACTTCTGAATGACACTGGCTTAATTTTTATGTATGTAACGGTTTAACATTTCTGCTTGAAAATATCACGTACATAAAACTAACATATCGTATTAAGATTTAATTTTACTTTCTTTCAATTTTATTTAGCATCAACTAAGATGCGTCCATAAGTCCATGTCCGGTTTTCATAGACAACAGTATACGTTTTGAACGTTAATCGTTAACTTATGCATGCAATATAATATAGAATATATATGTATGTACAATACATACATATATATATATATATATATATATATATATATATATATATATATATATATATATATATATATATATATATATATATATATATATATACAGCAGCAGTCACATAAAACGGAACGCTTAAGCGAAACATGTTTTTGCGTGAAATTTCGGTAATCTTATATAAAACCAAAACTGAAAGTCATTTAAATGATAGGTTGTATCATAGTGCATTTGTGTAACACCAAACGTGAATATAAAAGGTGATAAAGATGAGTTGGGGAGAAATTTAATGGAGGGCAGATTTTACGACCGTGCGTTGACTTCACGGTTAAATGAAATTTGAAATGAAAATAGCACTATACATATACATTTTTAATTTTATTACAGTCACATATTATTATTTACAACTTATAAAAAAGAAATTAATATTTTGTAGCGGCTCCTTTCGATTTTATAACTTCTTTTATTCGGTTTGGCATAGAATCTACTAAAGTTTTTAAATTTTCGATTGGGAGGTCTTCGTACCATATCTTTTCTATTATTTCTTTCAACGATTTAAGAGTAGAAACATTGTTCTTCCTTATCCTGTACTTGATACACATCCATAAATTTTCGATTGGATTTAAATCGGGACTATTGCCAGGTCATGGTAGTGTCTTTACACCCATTTCTTGTAAATAGTCCCGAACTTAAAAAAAAGTAAAAAAAAAAATTCAGTTTTTTGATTGAAATTTTATAATTTATATTCAATGCTATCAAATAAAATGAATACTCACCAATTTAGCTCGATGACAAGGGGCAGAGTCATCTTGAAAAATTATATCATCGGAATATGAAAGGTGGTTTTCCATCGATGGGACAAAGCTTTCTTCTAAAATTTTTTTATATTTTTTTCCATCGATGGCACCTTGTAGAAACTCCAATTGTCCAATGTTATGGTACGAAAAGCATCCCCAGACCATTTGACTTGGAAGATCCTTAACAGTTTTAAGGGTACAATTTTCATTATACCTTTCGCCAACTTTCCTTCGGACATACGGAAAACCATCAGGACTATAGAGGTTAAACTTTGATTCGTCGGAAAGTATCACTCGTTGCCAATCTGATGGACTCCAATTTTCATGTGCTTTCGCCCATTCCAATCGATTGTTTTTCATTCTCTTGGTTAGTAATGGGTTTTTTGCAGCTTTCCGACCGCACAGTCCAGCTTCTCTGAGTCGCCTTCTTACTGTTGAGTCGCTGATTTCCATGGAAAATTGTGAAGATGCATCTGTTCTTACTTCTACAGCAGTTTTGAATCGCTGCTGTAAAGATAATCTGGTTATTACACGGTCTTGCCTCTCCGATGTGCATCTTTTCAGTCCGGTCCCCTTCTTACGATCAAAACTTCCAGATTCTCTTTTTTTTCCCAGTAATCTCGAAACAGTCGATATAGAACATCCCATTTTCTTGGAAATTGACCGAAAGGAAAATCCTGAACTCGCCAATGTCGCGATTTTTACACTCTTCTGCAATGATAACTGAGCTCGTTTTTTCATGTTGACGTGTTAAAATTCGAATTTGATGCTTTCTCCTCGAAAACCCACACTAAACTGAACTCAAATCTTAGAAAACAATCATATTTAGAATATTTGGTCGTTAAAAACCCTACACATAAAGGGATAATCCTTTAATGGCCTCGAAGTCGTAAAATTCACAAGCGTTCCGTTTTATGTGACTGCCGGTGTATATATATATATATATATATATATATATGGAGTTCGGTCTTTCGTGTCATGCGGGGAAGACGTGCTTCTGCGTTCTTCCCGCTATTACTCGCTTAAACCCGGCTATTGCACGAAATTTAATCTAAAAATTTAACCATCTAATCACTTATTTTACTAATTGCATCCTAGTATAATTTAAGTGTAAAAATAAACAGACGATCGGCCGTTAACAGCGTTTTTAATATCAGTGATTGCGAAAAATTTTGTGTTAATTTTGTGTCAGTTACAAAAGCGTATACGAACGAGATACATCTCCCTACCTGAATACAAAAAAAAATAAGGGTCGCCAGTCAAAATTCGGTCCCACAGAAGCAATAAATCTTCCACATAATTGCTTTCAGACAAAAATTTTTAACGAACTTTACTTAATAGAATAATAGCAAACAGAAACGGTGTTTCCCAACTGTCTAATAGTTCTTTTTCATATTTAATTTATATTAAAGTAATTCGTGTAATTTTATATTCTTTACTAAATTTATTATTAAAATATTAAATTGCAAACCGCACTCACATATATAAATCCGTTGTCTCCAAAGAGGCGTCTCACGATAAAGATCTGTAAAAAAGTAGTATAACAATTGCTAATCTATTATTATCATAACTAACTACTTTCACTTACAAAGTAACCCTGTTAAATGGCATGTAATAACTCATAAGTGATCCAAGTGATACCTAGGATGACTATCTGTCAAAGCTGACCACAGAGAAGAGTCTATGGCGGTAAGAACTCACTCCTTGAATGGAAATCTCTCTCAAGTACCGCCTTTTTCTCAACACATCTTGGATAAATGCGAGAAAAATAATATCCAAACCTCCAACAAGGTAAGAGTGACGATGGATGATAGCTTAGCTAATAGAAACCTGTATTTAGCCACGTACAATGTAAGAACGTTATCGAGTGAAGGAAGTGTGCTTGCATTAGAGAATGAATTAGAAAATATCAAATGGGATATAATAGGACTTAGTGAAGTAAGACGAAAACAGCAAAACCAAATAATCCTAAAAAGTGGTAACTGTCTCTACTGGAGAGGGCTACCAAATGGTAGAATAGGAGGAGTAGGGTTTCTTATCAATAAGAGAATAGAAAGAAATATTATAGAAATAAGCGACATATCGGAACGTATATGCTATATAGTATTAAGAATCTCGAGCAGGTACACTTGTCAAATCTTCCAAGTGTACGCCCCCACATCTAGCCACCCAGACGAGGAAATAGAAGACTTCTACGAAAAAATACAGGACGCATACGATAATAGCCGTCACCACTTTAAAATAATCATGGGCGACTTTAACGCAAAAATAGGACAAAAGGCAAATACTGAAAGAGCAGTAGGCAATTTTGGTACCGGCCAAAGAAACGACAGAGGCGATCGCCTCATAGAATTCGCAGAACACAACAGGCTCTTTATCACTAATTCATTTTTCAGGAAAAACACCAACAATAAGTGGACTTGGGAGAGTCCTAAAGGAGACAGAAACGAGATCGATTTCATCCTAACAAATGCCCTGCACTCCGTTAAAGACGTTAGTGTTTTAAGTAAAGTAGATATAGGTAGCGATCACAGATTAGTCCGTGCCAAGATGGCCATTAATATAAATTGCGAACGTAGGAAATTAATAAAAGGATGCAGTAACTCTCCAGATTTCGCTCAACTAAGGTCTAGGAAAAAGGAATTCGAACTCGAACTTGGAAATCGATACGGGAAATTAAACCCAGAAGCAGACATCGAGGAATTGAACACTGTAATTAGTTCGGTTCTAACCTCAACAGGTAAGAAATTAGGTGGATTCAGGAAACAGATTAAATTAAGCAAAATTTCAGCGGAAACAAAAAACCTAATTAAGCATAAAAGGAATTTAGATAGGGATAATAATAAGCAAGAATACAATCTAGTAAATAAGGAAATTAAAAAGAGAATAGTCAGGGATGTCAGGGATTTTAACAGCAAGCTAATAGAAAATACCATTAAGAATAACCGTAGCCTGAAAAAGTGCAAACAGGATCTTTTCTTAGGCAAAAACCAAATGATCGCAATCAGATCAGAGAGCGGAGTAATAATTAGGAATAGAGAAGAAATCATAGACAGAGTTTACACGTTCTATGCAAAACTATACGAGAACGACAACGGCCAATTCCCCGCTCTGGAATCGACACACGGCCAAAGGGTTCCTGCAGTATTGCCTAGCGAAGTAGAGGCCGCGCTAAAAACTGCAAAGAACGGTAAATCCCCAGGGGAAGATAATATTCCCATTGACTTACTAAAATGTGGCGGCCCCCCCCTAATTAATATCTTAGCTAGGCTTTTCAGCAAATGCATCCAGAACCAAGCTATACCAGAAGGATGGAATAACGCAACTATCATTTTAATACACAAAAAAGGCGACAAAAGCGATATCAAGAACTACCGACCCATTAGTCTACTTTCAGCGGTCTACAAGCTCTTCACGAAGGTTATTACAGAAAGGCTGAAGAATATCCTCGACGAGAACCAACCTGTAGAGCAGGCAGGGTTTAGGGCAAATTTCAGCACAATGGACCACCTCCAAGTAGTTGGCGAACTAATCGAGCGCGCCAACGAATATCAACGGCCACTGTGCCTAGGTTTCGTCGATTATGAGAAAGCCTTCGATACAGTTAGTCATAATGCAGTACTTAACGCTCTAAAAACACAGGGAGTGCCGGAAACCTATGTGGGACTGTTAGCTGCAATATATAAGAATGCCACAGCTTCGGTTAAAATTTTTTCAGGTACAGATAGATTTAGCATAGGAAAAGGAGTAAGACAAGGAGATACAATCTCGCCCAAGTTATTCAATGCGGTGCTTGAGGGAGTTTTCAGGAAATTGGATTGGGATACAGCCGGAGTAAGCATCAATGGTCGCTTTTTGAGTCACCTTCGGTTCGCAGACGATATAGTTTTAGTAGCTCGTGATTCAGCTGACCTACTTATCAGACTAACACAGCTGGACAGGGAAAGTAGAAAAGTAGGATTAAAAATTAACGTAGATAAGACTAAACTAATGTTCAATAGTTATTGCATGCCTGATAGCATCCCCTTAGATGATAAACCAGTAGAAGTAGTAAATAATTATTTATATTTAGGTCAAATAATTGACATGTCTGGTAGTAAAAATGAAGAGATAAAGAGACGTATGAAATTAGGGTGGAGTGCATTTGGACGGATGAATGCTGTTTTTAAATCAAAAATGCCACTCTGCCTGAAGAAAAGGATCTTTGATCAATGCGTTTTGCCAGTGATGACGTATGGATGTGAAACTTGGACACTGAACGCCAAGATGCAAAATAAAATCCAATGCACTCAAAGAAGTATGGAACGCTGTATGCTTGGCATAACGAGGAAAGACAGGAAGCGGAACACGTGGGTGAGAAATATGACAAGGGTAGTGGACATAGTGGATAGAGTGAAGAGATTGAAATGGCAATGGGCGGGTCACGTAGCTAGGAGGATGGACGAAAGGTGGACAAAAGAAGTGCTTGAATGGTACCCGAGAGAAGGCAAAAGAGTAAAAGGAAGACCGCAAGGAAGATGGGTGAACGAAATTAGGAAAATGTGCGGAATGAGATGGATGAGTGTTGCGCAAAACAGAGACGAGTGGAAGCGTGTTGGAGAGGCCTTCATCCAGCAGTGGATGGCGAATGGCTGTAAATGATGATGATGATGATATATATATATATATATATTATATATATATATATATATATATATATATATATATATATATATATATATATATATATATATATATATATATATATATATATATAACTCGATGATATATATATATCATCGAGTGCTAAATGATATATTTTGATTTTTTTACTTGTATGGGCCAAGGGTCATTTACACTAAAAAATATAAAAAGCTTCTAGAACCATGAAGCAATAGATGAAACTCAATATATGTGTAAAATATACAGGGTGTTAAGAATCACAACACCTGTATAATTTTTTGATCTGCATTTGTAATAAGTGAAGATAATTTATTGCTTCTGATATTTAATTTCTTTAAATAAGCCCATTTGTTATTCTACATAGCAGTATGGCTCAGTGGTTGCGTTTATGTTAAGCACCGAGAGGCTACCGGGTTCGATTCCGTGCTATCTTTAATGCTGCTGGTCAGACTTGGATATTTGTGACTCCAATTAGATCGTTTCCTATCAGAGTTTCCTAATTTATCTGATTTCATAGTTGAAACGGTTCCTCCATCGAATTAGCAAAAAACCATCCTACCCACTATGTCACCAATATCTGAATTTGATTTATGTAAAATATTTAAAAATTATGTACAAGTCTAAAATCCATAGATATCTCTATGGATTGATTCATTAATTAATTAATAGTTAATTTCGTAGGCCTTCCTGGTATATGTAAATATAAGTATGTATATATGTGTATATATGTATATGTATATATATATATATATATATATATATACATATATACAAATACATATTTTGTTATAAAATGCCCCCCCCCCACCTTCTCTTTAAAAATTAGATTGGCTATATTACTTGAAAGTATAGCACATAAGTTAGTAAAATTGTTGAATTTTGATGATAATTACATATATAACATACAACAGTAATCAAGCTTTTAACTCATTTCCGTCAATCCCGTGGTAGGTAGTTAGGTACATATCAATTGCGACCGATGGTCCTTCGCGAGTGACAATTTTATAGTGGCCGTTTAAAGGCTGAACGTAAACCGGACGTTTGGTCGATTTATGACTAGTGCTCTTAAAGAGGCATTAATTGATAATTGATGATGCGTGTAGCTATTATTTATGGTGCATAATCACCATGATCGGGAACCGCGAGCCGCCGTTTGAACAACGGCCATTTATCTATCCACTAGTTACCTCGTTTTATTTAAGCAGTGGCAATATTGCCGGATACCGACAAAAACACACTCGTATACTTTCTGAACTTCATCTTAATCCCCAACACTTATGTGTGAATATCTATCTATGTACATTTCCTGTAAGAGTGGAAAATATCTGTGACATTTCATGAGCGCAAATTAAAATGTACTTGAGAACGTGCAATGTGATTCGAGATAGAGAAATAATCAACAGGGTAATCCATATGGATAAGATTGATTCGTGTTATATGTACCTATAAATATGTAAAAGGAAGCATTCAATCATAATAAATCTGAAACCCATAGCAACGTGAGATTATCTGGAAGAAGTATGCTGCAACATTCATTCGTAGACAGTGTATACTTTGTAGATAACAGTGGCGTGCCGTGAAATTTTCTCTGTTTTTGTCGCACAGCCTTACTTGCATACATACGTGAGCAACGAGTAGGATACAATGGGACTAGGTGACATATGTGATGTAGTGTTTGAGAAATATTTCTAAAGATACATATATTAATGCCAATATCATCATCATCATCATCTACAGCCATTCTCTATCTACTACTGAATGAAGGCCTCTCCAACACGCTTCCACTCGTCTCTGTGTTGCGCAACTCTCATCCATATCAACCCACCCATATACTTACATAATTTCGTCTATCCATCTTCCCTGAAGTCTTCCTTTTAGCCTTTTGCATTCTGTCGGGTACCAATCTAGTACTTCTTTTGTACCTTTCGTCCATTCTCCTAGCAGCGTGCCCCAGCGCATTGCCATTTCAATCTCTTTACTCTAGCCACTATATCCACTACCCTTGTCATACTTCTCTCCCACTTATTCCAGTCCCTGTCTTTCCTCGTGATGCCGAGCATACAGCGTTCTATACTTCTTTGAGTGCATTGGACTTTGTTTGGCATCTTGGCGTTCAATGTCCAAGTTTCACATCCATACGTCATCACTGGCAAAACACATTGATCGAAGGTCTTTTTCTTCAGACAAAGTGGAATTTTTAATTTAAAAACCGTATTCACTCCATCCTAATTTTATACGCCTCTTTATTTATTTTGTCTTTATTACCAGACATGTAATACTTGTCAAGTCTCTGTGGTATTGATTTTTAAAAATTAAAATAAAATGTATGTTATTTGTCTTAAATATAAATAATTATTGACTAAAATATCAATATACGAGGTATAAATAACTAATCGAAAAATAGTAAATATTAATAAAAGAAAATAAACTATAAAAATAAAAATCCAGATTCAATTTTAAGAGTTGGTTATCAAAAATAAATAAATCCAAAAAGAAAACATTCAACAGTACCATTGCAGTGCTGTAATTTTATCAAATAACATTTTGGGCTTAAAATAAAATATTATGAATCGTCAACTAAACTGTATCGTATTGAAGTACATACATACATACATATGTACTTACATATATTCATTTCATAACATAATATTATAAATTAATGAAACCTGTTAGTTCAAAATGGAGTAGAAGCGATAAGATATACCTAGTATGTATCAAATTACTAATGGAATTATATAATCTTTATGATTCAGGAAATGTTGGTAGAATGAATTATATATTGTATGTAACTCAAATAATTCCAAATCTTACGTCGTACATTAAATATATGTATGTATGTACGTCAAATAGTCGAGAAAACTTGTGAATTTTAGGTTCCCGTAATACTTTGTTTGTTTCGTCGATTACACAAAAGCTTTCGACTGTGTCAATTGGAACTAAAGGAAGGTCTTAGAAGAGATGGGTGTCTCAAAACAACTAATAACACTTATTCATAATTTATATATATATGTACATAATACGGCAACAGTAAGAATAGATAAGTTTCTTTCGGGAAAAGTCCAAAAAGGCGTCCGATAAGGATGCATACTGTCTCCTGATCTTTTAAAAATCGTTGAGCGATAATTTTACAAACTTCATTTGACATAAGATTCGCAGATGACAAAACGTTAATGGCCAGCAATGAGGATGAAATGGCTGAACTACGTACTTCGTAGAATAGATATACAGAGTAGATATCTGGGTCTACAGATAATCAAAAATCCTATTCATTGACAGATTTGAGACTCATAAAGTCCAACGTTCTAAAAGACTATGAAAAATTTGACGACTTTATCTAACTATGTATGTATGTAATCCGCTAATCCCTAATCCGGTAATCTGTTGTTCCCCATTGCATTATATGGAGTCAAGACGTGGACGCTGAAAAAGAGAGAAGGAGACATTATAGATGCGTTCGAAAGTGGTGCTGGAGACGGATGCTGCGCATACCATGGGCAGCAAGATGCACGAATATATCCATCGTCAAAGTGCTGGCAGTCTCAGAGAGACACAATATGTAGGAAAAGAGTTATTTCATACTTTCGCCATAAGGCAGGAAGAATGTGGAGAATCTGGAGAGCCTGATAGTTATCGGAACGGTGGGGGGAAGGTGAACGAGAGGATGGTCTCCTAAGAGATGGTCTGACCAAATCAAGGAACTGGCGGGATCTACCTTTAACTTGGCACAGAACCGGGAAGAGTATAGGCGGATCTTCAATCGTATCCAAGATGACACCAATAACCACGACACTCAGCATTGAGCAAGCGAGAAAAAACGAAGAAGAACTGCAGATCAATGCTTGACAATATTATTAGTAAACAATAATATTATAAATATAAAATGTACAATTTCAAGAAGTATTGCAAGTTCTACTACACATAGGTACATCATACATCGTCTGTGGATCGGTATGAGTTTGAATTGGTTATAAAATAAATCGAATAATGTAATGTAATAAGTACGACATATATGTATATTTATATACACATGTATATTGAAAATTTATCATTAAATAAATCCCATAAAACGACGAATCGATCCAATACCGCACGTCCGATTGACAATCTATAGTCGATCGACACCCGAGATGGATCACGAGAATCGATCGCAATATCAGAATCGCTCGATAATTCGTACGTGTCGACTTTTGCGACAATATGCACGGGTACTTTTGTATTATATATACTCCTATTTATACGCTCATATGTACACATGTATGGAATAAAAGTGTTTCGTATTTTGTCGAAGCACGTACACCGACAAAGTGCAGGCCGTAGGAAATGGCGTCACGTACGTGGCAAGACATTGGACACGGACACGACGAAAATTGTCCTCGTTGTACACTCGTTCCAGGCCCATCATCGTACGGGCCCTCGGTTGGATATCACTGTCATTATCGACGATACAGTACTTAGCTTGCATGACAATCGACGTATTAGCGCCGAACCGGTCAAATCCGCGCGGACGTGACGATCGTTTTCATCTCGCGCAATTTGCCCACTTGAACATGTTCATGAGCATGCACGCACGTTTTCCTTACATTTTTTAAAAGAGGAGCATCTCTTCAATAATTCACTTCCACGGATGACTGTCGAAAATCGAATAGGAAACCCAATATTCAAGTCTTGATACTTTGTGTTTGCCCTTGACTTTCTAATTATTCACTATCCAAATGAAAATTATTTTTATAAATTAATGATATTATTGTTAACTATATTATAATAAATGACGTGGAATCTTCAGGCTTTATTTTAATACAAAAAATAATTCTCTGCCATGTGTAAGATTTCAATACGCGTGAATTTAATTTTTCCAATTTAAACATGACACAGGAATGCATTGATGTAATACATGCTTTAAAGTTCGTGTTCAAAATGTAAAGCAATAAATAAATTTAAAAAAAAAAACATATATGTATGTATATAAAAAAGCACATTGTAGCACTTAGATGTGCATCCTAATTTCTCTTGCTCACGACCTGACGGTTACTCTTCAACAAAAAGATGTTTTTGACAAACGGATCTAATGACCTTTAATCCCATTTCTATACGATATATTAATTAAGAAGACGTGAAACATTCGGCCAAAGCATACTTTAAGAAAAAGTACTCAGCACGTAAATATACACAAGTACCTACATATGTATAGGTATGTATTGTGTAACTAAGCACACGATCGATTTTTATTTAAAACATGTATGTGTATACAATTGCGTTGCGTGAGTTTATAACGGGTGTGGATGAAATACTTTTAATGTAATTACCGACGAGATAATGTTTTCGATTTCCCAATAGCTTTGACACTAGTTAGCACTTATAACACATTTATAGCACAATGGCCTAAGGCTGTGAAAGTGTCGCTTGGTTGTGTGAGAATATCACGTATCTTTGTTTTTTATCGTATAATACAATATATTATGTATAATATGTACATATATTGAAAATACGTGTTTGTTTATATATTTTTCGCTAATTCAATAACATCCGTATTATCAGTATTATCAGTTTATAAATCGAACAGAAGCATACAATTTCATAAATTAATACACCAAGGAATTAAAAGAACTATCTATGTACATTTTATATTCATTGTTTATAAAATGTTCATGCACAAGATTATATATGTATGTATGTACATATGTACATTCATTGATTGGTTAATTAAAAATGTTAAAACGTATCAATTTTTCCTCACCATACAAAATATATTTTAAAATACGAGCATGAATATTTGGTATATTTAATAATTAATTAAAATTAGATATGTATATACATACATATGTTTGCATTTATAATATTAAATTGCCTTATTCAGAATATATTGTAAGTGACATCTTCTGAAATTTTTTAAAAGCTTTCATTTCAATTCAATACTTGTAGTTTTTGTCATAGATAAATACAATTGCTTAAGCTTTTTGTCAATAGATGTCAATGTATTATTATTTTTATTATAGTATTAATATATTATTATTTTTAATAAATATCCTATTATACATATAATTGATTCACCCAATAAAATGTTTATTAAAATTCGTAATATGTATATCTGAATATTTTATAAAAAAAAAATAAATAATAAAAAAAAAATCTCATACTAGTTTTTGTTTATACCAAGAGATGTCGTAAGTAACACCAATCGAACAATTTCATGATATTATTATATTAGACATACATATATACAAATTTTATTTCAAATAAAATAATACAAAGCAATTTCATAAGAAACATCATACCAGATTTTAATATTAAAAAAATATTTTTTAAACCAGATATAAAAGAAGCTATACATACATATACATATGTATATGTATGTGCATACAAAGTACAATTATTACGACTCCGACTCCGCTTGAAATGTTCCGACTCCGATTCCACAGCCCTGGTACATACATATGTACGTTTTCATTTTGACATAAGGCCGGTGGACTTCTGCGTGTGTGTTCCCAAATTTGCGAACGAGTGTTCGAGTCTATCGCATTACGGGATATATCCGAGAATGATTTATCGGGTCGGGAGCAAATGACACGTGAAATCGCCGCGAATGGGCATGAGTTATGAGTGATCCGGCCCTGTATAATTTGATACATGAAACTGCCGATGCCTAATGACCGTACGGCCCTGGCGTTTGAACCTGACAGCGCAATATCGCCGTGACTTATTGCAAATACAATAAGCGCATGCACACACACGCACACTTGTGTTTTTCCCTTTTTACGGTGAAAATTGGTAGATACGGACGGACGAAGGGACCACTCACAGAGTGACATATGTAGTAACCGAACAGCTGAGGAAAACAGGAGGAAAATACAGGCTTCCTTTTGCGTTTATCTCATTTATTATACCTACTTAGCTCTGAAGAGACTCAACATATCGTTCATGTAACTTGTGAAACCAAAATAACATTTTTCAGTGATTATTAACCTCCATTTTATATCGCTTTATTTAAAAAAGATTTGTATATATATACATATGTACATACTACATATGTACATATGTGGATTTGTAATACATAGTTCTAGAAGCTATTATTAAGAACAATTTTTATTAATGATAATGAACATAATATTTTTTTTGAACTATTCATATCTACAAGGACAGGGATAAGAAACCGGCGGTTTTAGGTCCTGTGTAGGGATTGCCATTTACCGTCAAATTTCAATTCAAATAAAATTTTATAAATGATTTTTCCTACTACCGTATACTGGTATTTACCGGTAAATGAAAAAACCGTGGACTATATGTAGATTATTATACATTCATACATATGTAGATATAGTTGTATAAGGTTCCTTTTCCTAAAGATGTTAACCTACATATGTAGATTGAATCAAAAATAATTAAAAACAAATCTCAGGTGAAAAATAATATATAAAGGCATTAAAGTAAATTTGTAATAGTAAATAAATTATAATTTTTTTTATTTTTATCCAACCATTATTTATTTAAAGTTTAAAACCATTTGAAAGTTTTTATCATAATTGAAACAACCGTCTGATGGCATTTATTACGATCTGGTTAGTCTGTGTTGCCAGCGAATTTATCAATTTGAAATTGCCACATTTAATACTGAAAATAAACAAATTTCAGACTACCTAATCGAAAATACGCCATTTGCATCGATTTTTAATGTAAATTATGCAAGAATATGCCTGTATATGTATGTATGTATGTACTTAATTCGCGATAAAATACTTTCCGATAATTACCGATGGCGAAATTTTCACAATTTACAATCAATTGCAACCCCTATTCCTGTGTGACCTTTAACTTTAACATTAACAAATATAATAATTTTCATATCATTGTTTTTATTAATTTTCATAAGAAAAATAAATATAGCGTTCCAACATGAAACGGTTCCCCATTATTATAAAAGGATAATGAAAATATTGCTTTTTTATGTCATAATGAACCTAACCCAATTTTTTACTCGGATTTTCATTTTTAAATGCAAAAATAAAATGTTTGTGTAGTTCAAAAATATTTAAAAAAAATTTCATCGCTTTATCAAATTTATTTATTTTTCCAAATACATATCAATATGTAATAGCTTTGTTTGTGATTCATTTTCTTTGTAGCTTTTACTCATACGGGGGAAATTTTTGGATAAACACATTTACATATTTCAGATTGTTTCTTATCTACACATCTATTCATTTTAATTTATATTTTTCCAAAATGTTAATTAATCTTAAAAATATGATATTTACTAAGTAGGAAGCATACTTTACACAAATAAACGTTTTTAAAAAATGAATGAATGAGCTGAATGAGGTTGATCTATTTGGTATTTCCCTACATCAATTCAGGTCTAACATCAAGAGAATCTTGACCGATTGATTCATTTCTTCTCCTATTCTATTTTTCCAATATTTTTATACTTTAGTTTAGTAATGTAATGTGCTATTTAATCATATTATAGCTTTCATTCTTTTCCTTTTCATTTGTTTATTTTTTATTTACCTTTTTCATTTGTTTTATATTTGTAAATTTCAATTTCTTCCTATATTCTATTTTATAACCTTTTCCAAATATTTTAATACTATAGTTTTATTAAGCAATGTTCTACATATTTTGTCATGCCTTTATTCTTTACTTTTTTATTTGTTTTCCTTATATTTATCTTTTTCATTTTTGTAAAAATCGATTATTGGACTCGGATGTTACATATATTATTTATTTACTATTTGTTTTTTTATACATATCTATGTACATCCTGTCTGTTGATTTTTCAATTAAATAAAATAAAAAATAAAATAAATAAAAATAAACTATGTATTTGTAAGTAAGTGTATAGGCAAAATTGTTTCCAATTGCTGAAAATTGTAAACCATATAATACATAGATTTTATGGTAATTTCATAACTATAGTCTAAACAATCGATTATTGTAGTTCGTATACCCATTTATTAATTGTACATATATTTCAAAGGAATAATGTATTAAATAAAGTCGTTGTGAAAACATAGACCGCGCCCCATTGAATGTTCGTTTCTTCAATTTAACAATTCATTGTCTACATCTTCCCGCTTTTCTGAAGCACTATTCTCCCTTGTATAATATAATATAAATAAATAAAATACTCTCATAGTAAGTAAGGTATCCCGTTTCTCACATTCGAGTACACATTTGAATACACGTTGAGCAATTCGTTCGAATCACAATGGCCGGTTTATCGACACCGTACCGCCCTTCAACAAAATCGACATATTGACGACGGGGTGTCCGAATTAATTAATTACGTACAATGCGGTATTATTGTGTGACTTTCGGGCAGGCCTGTTTGATGGGCAGGTCCGGTGCAACCTCCGTGAGAAAGCAACCGACAATTAGAGCAACCAAAACTGTAATTTTCTCAAAACGCCACGAGCTAGCGTTTTACACGGGGACCGCCTATCGACACTCTCAAATATATTCTTTTATGTGGCATATTCGTATATACATACATACATACATACATATAGTATGTTGTTTCTTTTGATGTCAAAAATAGCTGCAGATGGAATTAATTTAAATCGATTTGAATGCGTTGTGTTAACGTCTGAATGAATATTATTCACCGGTTTGCCATAGATTTATTTTTTTGATGATTTTTCAAGTGAACAAAATGCAAGTTTCACATACTTTACATCATTTCGCGACTCTATAGATTGTAATTTTACTATTTTTATATAAATACCATCTATCATATCACATTGCATGTACATATGCAGTGGTGTGACCCCAATTTTGGAACAACGGGTTTTATTTTGAAAATATATATGTATGTATACTTTTTTTTTATTAAAGATCATTAAATTTTCAAGATTTGTATAATTTTGAACATAAATTATATGAATTTTTAGATTAAATAACGGTTTCCGGAAACTTTTGATTTTTAACAACGGGTTTCCAGAAACCCATGGAAACCATTAGGGTGACACCACTGTACATATGTATGTACAGTTCCGGTAATTGAAATCCCATCATTTTCAATGGTTCAATGTTTTCGTTTTTTTTTAAATACACGTTGCTGTACACGAGTTTTTTTGGTTTTATTATTTGATTTAAACTATTATATAAAATGTATATACATATATAAAAGTATCTTCAAAAAGATTCTCATCAACAGATTTAAAATTTCAATTCTTCGCTAAAATTAATATGAGTACATGCATATGTACATATACATAGGAACTAATACAGAACATCAAAACATTAAAATTGGCATTGTTATAGTTTGATCTAGTTATAAAATATATAATTGAACAGTCATACAATAGTTAAATGATTTAACTGGCCTATCGTTTAAAGATTTATAATAACATGAATAGCGATTGCAATTACAGTATACATGCATACCGGTTTACCGGTAAATCGTCAAAATTTCACCATCGATAAATACCGATAAATTTTAAAATTCACCGGTATTTACCGTAAACTATTTTATCGCGAATTAATTACATATACAGGCATATTATTGCATAATATTACATGAAAATCGATACAAATGGCGTATTGTAGAATAGGTTGTCTGGATTTTTTTTATTATTTTTATTATTAAAAGTGGCAATTTCAAATTGATAAATTCACTGGAAACACAAACTAAACAAATCGTAATAAATACGATCAAACGGTAGGTTCAATTATGATCGAAATATTCAAATGGTCCAAAATTTAAATAAACAAATATGATTGCTTAAAAATAAATATAAAATAATTTATTATTTATTTCGAATATTCTTTTATCCGTCATTATTCAGTTGAGATTTTTTTAAATTATTTACGATTCAATTATAAGTCAAAGTTTTTAGGAAAAGTAACCACATACATACAGTTATGTAATCCACGAACTGTTTTTTTTTTCATTTACCGGTTATTACCGGTATACCGGTAGTAGGACAATCATTCACCGTATGCCGGTTTATGAAATTAGACGGTAAATTGCAATTCCCAAGCATGAACAAGGACTTGAATAGTTCCTTGAATAGTCGAACAAAATTTAAGTCGAATGATTTTAGGTTTTTTTAAATTAATTTCATCCATGGTTGTTAATATAATGGTTGTAATGAAACCATCATCGTGGTTGATGACGCAAAGAGAATATGAGAAAGGGGTGTACACTAGTAATAAAAAGTCAGTCCGAATACATTCCGAATACACCAACAACGGTGTAGTTAATAATAACGAAAAGTCACTTCACTTCTAATTTTTATCAGCACGCTAACGTACTGCTTTGGCATGTTTCATGGTACAGCAAATTTACTAGTGCTTAGATGATTTCCCATAAAAAGATCCCCAACCATTCACCAGATACATAATGGCGCAATTAAAACTTGCAATAGTTAAAATGCAACCGCTCAATGTGTATGTTATAAACATCAACACAGCCCAACAGATTTATACAATTCGTCCTCAGAACAAATAAACAAATGTCAGTGTTCGAAAGGGGAAAGGTCGGGCAGGACATTGAATCGCTGTTGGGTCTGTCGAACATCTGTTGTTTGACAAAAGGATGTGTACGCGTTGTGTCACTGTTGCAGCTTGTCCTCGGGACAAACACACATACACGCACACGCCGAATACAAATCCAATTTGTTCGATTCGATCCAATTTTAATTCTGCCATTACATTATTGCAATTGGGTACCGTAACGATGGTTTTTCTCAGCAGCGTGATCCGAAGCTGCGGGGTGTGTATCGTCCATTGTGGATATGGGGTTTCTTTGGCGGCCACAAAAGGCGTCCCGCCCCGCCTTGGGCGCCCCCTTTTTCGCAACAAAAAGGCGCCGAAACGCCCCTGAGAGATTGCCACCGATTGTTGTCTGATCAATCGTCAATAGCCCGAGGGCTTTTCGCTTGAGAAAAATGCTGTTTTGTACGCGTACGCGCACGCCAGTTCGACAAACTCATTGTCGACTTATTCCGCAATTATTAGGGACGTTAATCACAAAAGCAATCAATACAATGCTTCATTCTTGCACTCATTGTTGTGAGAAACTCGCGAAAAATATTTAAAACTATTCCAAACGATAGGAATATTCTTAAAATCAAGTTTTTCACTTGTTAATCTTTGTTTAAATTGCATAAATTCAGTTTTCATATAAACTCGTGATCCAGCTGACTTACTTAACAGACCAACACAGCTTGAACAGGGAAAGTAGGAAGGTTGGATTAAAAATTAACGTAAATAAGACTAAAATAATGTTCAATAGTTATTGCATGCCTGATAGCATTTCATTAGATGATAAAATAGTAGAAGAAATAAATAATTATTTATATTTAGGTCAAATAAGAGACGTATGAAATTAGGATGAAGTGAATTTGGATTGAATGCGATTTTTAAATAAAAAATGCCACTTTGTCTAGAGAAAAAGACCTTCGATCATTGCGTTTTGCCAGTGATGACGTATGGATGTGAAACTTAGACATTGAACGCCAAGATGCTACACTCAAAGTCCAATGCACTCAAATAAGTATGGAACTGTGTATGCTGAACATAACGAGGAGAGACGGTTAGCGGAATACGATGGTGAGAAGTATGACAAGGGTAGTGGACATTGTTGATAGAGTAAAGAGATTTAAATGGCGATGGGCGGGCTACGTGGCTAGAAGAATGGACGGAAGGTGAACAAAAGACGTGCTAGAATGGTACCCGAGAGAATGTAAAATGAGAAAAGGAAGACCGCAGGGAAGATGGGTAGATGAAATTAGGAATTTTTTTTCTTCATATTTTTAGGAGCATTTTTTTCATATTTCATCTCCAGCAGCGCGGACTAGTGGTTAGCATATTATGCGTTATAGCAAAGTGGTCACAGTTTGATTCCCACTAGTAGCTGCTGACCAGACGTTGGTTTGTGACTCTAGGTTGATCGTTTTCTATCAGACTTAGCCATTTTTTCTGATTTTCGTTGTAACGGTTCCTGTAAAATTGGCATATCCTTTCCAATCTCTCTTGCAAAACTCGAGTTATTCAGCGTCTTGAGCTTCGCCAATTTTTTATAATAAAATGCTGCAAAAATTTCTCCATAGATGTCACTGTGAATGACGTTTGTATGAATTCACATTTGTATAAATGCTTGTATTAATTGTATTTTATCCGTATTAGTAAACTCGCTTTGAAGAGATCTGTAAAAGCCGAGTGTACATACATAGATACCTATACATATGTACATGTTCGATTGAAATATAAAATTAATAAAATAATATTCTTTTTCTAGAATAGTTACGATTTTTCCAATATTTAAAAAATAAACGTTTAATATAAACATGAAGTCGTTGAGAGCTTCTTTGGGTATTTAATCTGAACACAAAAAATTCCAAAAAAAATAAAGAATTTTGTGAAATTTTATCGAAAGGCCAAAAATGACCTGTTTTGAAGTACATACATAACATGACATTTTATTTCATTAAATTTAAAAATGAAAAGTGTGTGTTAAGAATTCAACGAGAATTCAATTCAATTAAATTATTCTCATTTTCATATCATAAATCTAAAATGCATATTTATTTTATAAAATAAAATTTGTCTTCTAATTTGTATATGTACATAAATACACATTGTATAAACAAATTTATATATTATATATGTTTTTCCACATTTTTCTCGATGATTCCAACGAAAAGTCTCGAGTCGTGGGAATCGAAAAAACCTAGTATTTATGTACACACATGTATGTATGTATGTTTAGAATCCCTAGTATGTATGTACAAATGTACCCATGTATGTACATACAATGTGTTATGTACAATCACCACCAAGCTTTTGGTTTTTGCCTTATTTGGGGTAATTCACCCCAGTTCAGAGACCCTGCACAGTCTCCAATAATTTCAATTAAATGCTAGAATATGCCATATATTTCGACAGGTTTGAATCAAAGCCGATTCACTTTGCATTCAATCCAACTTAAACGCAACTTAAACATGCTCCGAAACGCTTGCACATATCAAATTTTCACACATTGAACGGATTCATATTTGAAGTGACAAAGGGTTGGATTCGGGAAGGGATGCATCTACAATTGGTCATTTAGCATAATTGCGCTCGCGCATATTTGTATAATGGCACACATCGACGCAGGCGTCCTTTCTGGTTTGCCGGCAAATAATAACAGTGGTGTGCAACCAGGCGCGAGAGGCTAGTTAACAAGGGGCGCATTGCCGCCCCCCCCCCCCCCCTCACAGCCCCCGTTCCCTTGCAAGGAGGGCGCCCCTGTTCGCAACATGCAATTTGCGTCCCTCCTCGCACGACTCTGCCCTCACCCCTTTTTCGATCAATCTCTCGCGAAAAAATTTCGAGAGCTGTGAAAAATCTAACGTAATCCTTTACGATAAACTCGTAATAAACCGATTATTCATACGCCGCGCGGGGTTCGGCGACCGCATAAGCAAATTTTTAATATTTTTTCGCTGTCTAGGAATCGGGGAAATAAAAAAGGAATTTATTATCATTATATTCATGTAAATCTTTAGAAGAAAAGGGCAGAAAAAAAAATAAAGTTTCCCCAACACAAACGACTTTACCGCGGTGCGGTCATAAAACGCAGGAAAAATATTAAAGTTGAAACAGGAGGGTGGGGGTGGCGGTAAAAAATTCACCCTTCGCACACGTTTATTGCGGAAAAACTATATGCCTTTTCGTATGCGGTTGTTTTATATATCACACATACATACATACATATATGTATGTATATACTATATAAAAATATTTTACCCTTCCATTTGTAGCCGTCATAGTGCGTTTCATCCAAAAACCCGCCAATATAAATTTAATTTTTAATTGATTAGGCTTATGATTATGCAATTGATTGCCTGGAAATTATTTCCATAATAGAGAATTATAAATAAAATTCATTTACATATAGGTACATATATGAGCCGTTATATTTGAAAGTTGTGGTCCAATTTTCCGTTCCAAAATCATTATTTCTGTTTGACTTAATTCATAAATTGTTATCACTCTTTTAATTCTCAGAATCTCGGAAAACCAGAATTTGATTTTTAAATGCTTTTTATTATTACTAAATTATGTTCACAATACATCTTATATCTATTTTAATAGCTACTGATCTACTGATCATTTTCTATTTTACAATTTTAATTTAATTTTCTTACTTATCATAGTATTATATTATTCTAATGTCAATGTACAACATAATAGGACAAAGAGCTCAAAAGCCTATTTACAATTCTTAGGAAAACCAGAAAGCCACCATTATTTTTAAATATTATTAAACACAAAACATTATTACATGTTTGGCGAAATATTTCTCGAAATGAAGAAAAGTGGACTTCCGCCACTTTCAAATATAGCGGCTAATATATCATAAAGTCTTATCCATTTAATCAATCTATAATACATATTATGTATACATATTTTTAATATTTTGTTGTACTCAGTGAAACCAATTTTTAAAATGTCATTTAAAAAAAAATAAAAAGGACCTGTAAGGGAAGGTACCACTTCCGATCGAGTTGAAAACTGAAAAAAATAAAGATATAACAATCAGTATAAATGGTATTCAATTATCTTCCACATGCACGAATACCGTGTCCAAACATTTAATCGGATGACCATTTCATCACGGTGGCTTTTTATCTGGGGGACAACTCACTAACAGATTTCATGCGAATATTTTTTATCCACAATATTAATCATTAATTTTTATGTTGACTGAACTTTTAGAAATGTATATTGAAATCGTTATTTAGATATTTGGGCCAATGGTTTTTTGAATATTTTTAGTAGTAACTCTTTTTTTTTTTAAATAACTGAAAACTTTCTAGCTTTATTTTTATCAACATAACAATAAATTATATATTTTGTTCAAAAAATTTTACTGCTGTATAATATAATTTAAAAATAGTTGCATGATTTTGTAATCGGTCAAAGTTCGAAGTTGAATTTTCTCACTAAATATTTTTGTTACCACTATTTTTTCACGATCCTGAATAGAGAATATAATTTTTTTAAATTTAGTAATTTATAAAGTTTTCATTTGATTACATGTTATAAACGAAGGTAAACATTTTTCTTATCAACAGTCATATTTAAATCACTTATAGTACAAATTCCTCATAAACTACAAGGGCAAGTGCACCATAAAATTGTAGTGCAAACTCATCTTAAAATATTATTCTTCTTCCATGTCATTATCGAATAGTTTAAATATAAAAATATAAAATTTAGCAACTTAACGCATTCAGAGTGGTCCCGAACGCAGTATAGTTTTAGGCACGAACCGCAGAACTGGCCCCAGGGAACATTAGCGCTCGCTCGTGAAATAAAACGGCCACTCTTTTGCAACCCAATTGCAATATTGCCCCAAGAGAAAACTGGCCAGTGTTTCATCGAAAGCCTTCTACATTTTCCATATGCCAGACGTGGACAAATTTGATTTTTAAACCAACTTTAAACACTCTCTCGGTCAAACAAGCCCAACCTCATTCCATCAAAAAGCAAACAACCGCAAGGTAAATAGGTTGCTAATTTTACAACAGACACTTTAATATATTAAAATACTCGTAATTACAATTTCAACTTCCTTTACATATTGACTCACTCGCATATGAACCTGGAACACATCGATTTTGTACTTTTTTGTTAGTGGTAAGCTTCGTCGTTAAAAAAACCGCAGATGTTTTCCACATGAATACTCGAGACGTTGAGTTTGAAAAAAACCACGGGGGCGTAATGAAACTAATTCCGTGGCATCATCGCGTGAAAAAAGCTCAAAAGCACCCCGAAAGGAGCTTAAGATCAAGGCCTCCGAATACAGATAAAGGATTGGGTGCAAGCCCAAAAAAACTTTTATCCATCTACCATTTTCACAGAATCATCACACTTTTTTTTACCACATGTGTACTTGTTATGCTTGTATTCGTACATACATACATATGTACACCATATATTTGGTTATTTCGAGAGCTGTCTCATATTTTCCCTAAGCACGATGCCTAAAGTTGTGCGCTGAAGTATTTTCAATGAGAAGATGCTCTCATCTCTCAACTGGCTGAAGAGGACCAACTTTAGTGAAGCTTTCATTGCGTCATATCCGACAAGGGGTACTTCTGTTACCAAATGAGCTTCCTTCACCCTTCAGATCATTATACTAACACAATATACGTTCATATAGTCAACCCTCCTGCAACACGCTGGATCGGTTCAGTAGAAATGCATAAGAAATGTAATAAAATAAATAAAAATAAGTGAATTTTAAAGGAAAATTTCATTTTTTTTCTATTTCTTGCGTAACAGGTCTTACACGCTATAAGGAAGAGTGAATGCACCATTTTTCCAACGAAAATTCCAAATAAATGTATTCATATTCAAATTAAAATTAAAATGTATTCAGATTAAAATTAAAATTGAAATATATTCATATTAAAATTTAAAATTAAGCAGTAGAATCATTATTTTCATAGATAGCTTGTGAAATAATGAATAAGTTATAAATATTATAAATTATATTACATTTATAAATACAAAGTATGAAAAGAATAAACCCCCTCCCTATATGTGTCCAATTTTAGGTATGTCTGACTTTATATTAAAAAAATACCAGAGTTTTACAAAGATTTATTCGTTTCGTCGTTATAACTCTTGTATTGTAAAAAACTGTTATAAGTTAATGGTATTTTTGAGATTCTCATTTTCTTTCTTGATAAATTTGATTTTAACAACTTTTCCGAAATGATTAAACATATAAAATTCCACTTTTTGAATGTTTTTTCACTTTTAGTTTAATTTAAACCTATTAAAAGTTTTACGGTTTTTTACTCCCTTATTTTTTGTTTCTTTAGATATTTTGGATAACATGTGAAACTTAGGTAGTTTGTTAAATAAAACATGTTTTTTTATATATGTGCGTTTGATTATATATAATGAGTATTTTTATGTGTATATTCTTGTCTATATATGTACATATAATGTATATTATGTGGCCACAGTCTCATATTAGGGTAACCTGTGAAGACACTGTGATACATATGTTCATACATATGTGAAGACACATATGTTTATTAAAATAAAAATAAAATATATTTATATTAAGTATGGTCAATATATTTCAACAATTCGACTTATATATTTCAAATTCCATTTTAATACGATTAATTTAAATAAAAACTGACGAAATTAGAGTAGTAGATATTCACTGAAAATGCATACTGCACATTATTAAATCAGATGCAATCTCGATCTTTATTATTATATTAAAACCTTTTCGATCTTTATTATTATATTAAAACCTTCCATTTAATTGTTTAATTTCTCTGGTTTTTCTTATATTAATTTCCAAATGTTATGTATGACTACGTGTATATTTACCCTTAAGTTTATTACTACCAGCGGAAACTTATAATTGGTATTTTTAATGTATTTTATTATTTGTTCTGTTTTGATTTAAGATTGTTGGTTATCCTTTTAAAATAAAATAAAATAAAAATAAAATATAACCCGAGAACATTTTCAAATTATAACTTGAAATTAAAATTCCAACAGCCCAACGAACACCGCCATAACTAATTTTCCCACCATCTCGCATAATAAATTCGACTTTAGGCCTTACGAAGGTACTTTCATACACCCACTGAGGATCCTCAACATCCCGAATAAGTTATTGTGTCATATTGTAACAAGTGCGCGCGCACAACGCGAGCTAATTAAGGGTCGTCCCTTCGGCGAGTGGTTCTCGAGCAGCCAACCGGCAGACGACGACGCCTAATTCAGCGTCCCGACGCCCCAACAATAGGGGAGGATCTTATTCCAACACATTACGCCCTTAACACGCTACACACCACGTAACAAACGTAGGTGTGCCGAAATCGTAAAAATACGATATTCCGACGACATAAAAAAATAGTTCTTGGAGGCGCCGGGTATCGATCCCGGTACCTCTCACATGCTAAGCGAGCGCTCTACCATCTGAGCTACGCCCCCGGTGATATCGTTTCACTCGAACAAAGTTATCATGCTTCGTTAATTCGATGTGTTTCGTTATACATACATATCAAACGGTAAGGTCGAACACTTTCACTTTCGACCGGTTACGCACTACGCGACTCGACTGGTACAACAGTTAGTGTATGTAGCTAGCTAAAAATAGTCTAGAACCATTTATCAAATGAAGGATTATTCGTCCATAAACATAAATCAATAGGACTGTTCATCAAGGAACGTCATCTAATGATATGATAAATATTTATTTATTTATTTAATAGTTTTGGACCATTGTGGCATTACAGGAAGAACCTAATGCGCCACAATGGCCTACATTTGAAAAAGATATAAAAACATGATATAAAAACAAGTAAACTGTAAATAAAGGAAAAAAGCAAAAGCAGAAAACATGGTAAAATAAAATAATAAAAAAAAGTAACTAAAGGAAAATAATACATCATTCAGAGAGAGAAAAAAAATAACAAAAGTGTAAAAATTAAAAATAAAATCAATATGAGTTGATGAATGGTCTTTGATGCAACTTCCGTGTATGGTGATCAGTTAAAACCACTAAGATCATAAAAACTATGATGATCAGTATAGGTGGGCATTAGGAAACATAGAAAACAGCCAGTTGTGGAATTTGGAAACAGCTTAAATTGTAAAAAAAAACGCCCTGTATCATGATAAATTCGAAAAAAATAATATAGAAATTCTTAAAAATTCGGTTTTTTTCATTCAAAATCGATCAAAATATGAAATTATTTAAAAATTATAATATATTTAGTAAATAGTAGACGTTGAAAACAATGTTTAAAGCCACAAATACCAGATGAGAGCCGGTATTGGCGTTTGAGTTACGCGCAACGAGTTTCAAATCTTTTTCGTACCTTAGCAAACAACCCACGTGAAGTTTTCTTACTGTAAAATTATTCCATTTATATGAAGAGGTAAATTTAAAAAAATAAGCCTCTAAAACGGAGCAAGATAAAGTAAAAAAAAAAAAACCTTCGAAAATCGGTAAAATTTACGATTTTCACAAAATTTGATTGGCTCAAAAATGTGATACAGCTTTTCCAACTTCCGATATTCGCTATTCACAACTATTTATGTAGATATTACATGACAGATACATTTGTATTTTATCAGTGGCTTGCCGTGGAAATTTCCCTATTTTTATCGCACAGCTTCACTTACATGTGCGCGAGCAGGTTACAAGGACACTATCGGAATGACGCCACTTAAGCCGCCATTCCACCGAATACGTTGGCGCAGACGTATCGCAACTGATGACCGCGACAGCACATACGTCAACGCGACGTATGTGCATTCGTATGGGCAAAACGATACGTCTGCGTCAACGTATTCGGTGAAAGAGCGCCTTTAGTCCCTTTGTATCCTAATCGCGCACGCGTAAGCAATGCTGTGCGATAAAAACAAGGATATTTCCACGGCACTCCACTGATATGTATGTATGTATGTATATTTGTTACATTATTAATGAATCTTGTTTAGATGTTTTATTTATTTTTATTTTTACATACATATGTATGGACCAGGAAGGCCTAATAGGTAAACCCCGATGTGCCTTCCTGGCCAATTACAAACATTGCAGCATTTTTATTTTCATAAATCGATGATTTTTTTTTGAGATACTGAAAAAAACGAAATTAGCAAGACATCTCTTAAGTTAATTTTGTTGTACTTAAATCAGTCATCGTATGCACAATAAGTATCTGTAGCATACGTACGCTCAGTATCTATACGTGTGTGCGTACACATACTACTAACAAACGGCATTAAAGTTTGAAAAAGAATACATGTGTACATATATTGTTAATTTTTTAATCATAATCGGTAAAATTATAAATAATATGACGTGGAAAATATAATATAAATTTGTAAAACATGAAATATATCAACAAATTCAACGCCGGCTTGTTGTATTGTTTCCAACTTTGACTCTGAAATTAACGAACTGGTGAAAGCTTCGAAGTGAAAGCTCAACAATTTGATTAACGCTAATACGATATAAGAGTGTGTATCAAATTAATTCAGTTATACAATATTAATATTTCATGTCTACATAGATACATATGTACATATGTAAGTGCTCCACCATATTTATTTCACTCAAACCATATTAAAACACGTATGTACACATTGAATGCATAATATACATATATTGTACCTACATGCCAACACACATTCGTATTTTATGTAAACCGTGAAATTTTCCTTATATTACGGAATATTTTCATTTGATAATTAGAACGGAAGTTGATCCCTCTCTTTAGAGAAAATCCCGCAGCTTTTGCTCGGCTGGGAAACATGCTTTTACGCCAGATGGTTAAAATTAATCCCGGCAAAATCTCATCTCTATTTCTCACTTCTCATCTATCCGTCGTCGTCTTAATTTCTGCATAAATATTTATCATCTTTGTTATACGACAGCGTCTTCGCGAGCCCAGAAGTCAGCAGTTGCGTAAGACAGGCGTTACAAATCACAACCAAAATATACATATTATATATTTTTCATTAATTTTAAAAATTCCAATTCACTATTCCAAGTGCCCAATTTGTTGATAAAATTTTGTTTACTTTTTCAATTTGTCTTTGTTTTGAAATTATATTTTTGGATAAAAGTTAATGATTTCATGCTACAGTTGTATATTGAAAATTTTAATGACGTTTAGTAATACAATTACGTACATATACTTAAATAATGTATGTTACAGTTGTAGTGTATCTTCCAGTTGTAATATATTTTGACTAGTTGGAATATGCATTCTTCATATTTTCTTTTGAAATTTAAATATATATATCTTTTTTTTTCTTCCAATTTTTTTGGGTAGTATGTGAATGTTTGTTAAATAAAATTAAAAGTGTTTTTATATATTTTATATGTATGTATATACATATGTATGTTTATATAAAATTTGTGTTATTCATGTATTTTCTGGCTACAGTGTCATATTGAGGTAACCTATGAAGACACTGGTATACGTATGTTTATTAAAATGAAAATAAAATAAAATATTCCATCTAACCTAGTACCAACTCCCGTTATTGTTGAAGTGTATTTTTAGTTTTAATATATTTTGACTAGTTGGAATATATTCCGTCTAACCCACGTAAGTTGATTCATATGGCGAATTACATTCCAACTGGTCAAAATATATTTTCAACTAAAAATACAGTTCAACTATACGTTGATATCATGTTAGATGGAAAGGTTAAGTTTTTAAAAACGTCATTCGACTAATAAACTAAGTTGGAAAGTCAAATTTTTGTTTTGAACATAATCTTAGAGATATCGTAATACAATACTCATTACCATAATTCGTAATACGTAAGTATAAAATATTAATGCATTATGGAATTCTAAAGCATTCTAAAAAACATAAAAACTGTCAAAACTCTCAAGGATATTATATAATATTATAACTGGCGCATATTTTTGAAAGTGTATTTAGTTATAATTTACTAGTTGATTTGTGTTCGAATTTGAATTACCTAAAACGCTAGTTGGAATATATTACAACTGAAAATACACTTCTACTACATATAGTAAATATTTATGTATGAGTCATTATATTTGAAAGTGGCATAAGTCTACTTTTCTTCATTTCGAGAAATATTTCGCAAATCGTTAATTTTTTTTTTGTTTAATCATATTTAAAAATACTGGTAGCCTGTAATACGTTTATTCTGCTTTCCCGAGAATCTAGACTCATCGAATTAAAATAAGTGATAGCAAATTTATGAAGTCAAACAGAAATATTGTTTTTAGAATTTAAAATTGAACTTCCGCTACTTTCAAATATAACGGCTCATATAATGAGAACTTTATTTATTTATTTTATTCAATTTATTGAATAATTTAATTGTTCAATTGCATTTAATTTTTCAATAAAGACTTAAATGTTTATTTAAATATATTTTCAATTTTAATTAGAAATTATACATATTTATTTTAATTCGCCTTCTTCTGCAATGCTTGAGCATCCCTGAAATATAATTTATGCGTCTTCGCGATACACCCAAGAAAGTTAAAATTCAAAACAAAACACTGCGGATAGGATTAAAATTCGAGGGGAATTATTATTCCGCAAAATATTTATAAAATAATACAAACATAACATAACTATATATACAAAGGTGTTTGTATATATGTATGTAGATGCGAACTCTCTGAATTCAAAATTATGATATGCAAATTAGCATATATGTACCTTAAATTTTCTCAGACTGCTATTTTAACAAATTCAAAAGCAGATATACAATTTCTTGTAAATAAACATTTTTTTCATGGCAAAAAATTAAACCTGGAGGCGCCGGGTATCGATCCCGGTACCTCTCACATGCTAAGCGAGCGCTCTACCATCTGAGCTACGCCCCCGGTGAAAATACTTCGAAAAAGTCGACTTTAAAATGATCACATGTAAACTGGGTCGAATATAATTGTGCTGGTTTGGTGTGTTGCCAAATCAGTCACGTAACGACCAGCTCGACAGATTCGTCGTCTTCGGAATAACAAATCGCTCCGAACAAGTCTATGTTTAATACATAAATATTCAAAGTTATCGTAGTCGTTGTTAGTGCAACAAAGTTGGGTCGTAAAAGGTGCACTTGGTTGATCTTTCCGTTTTACGATCGCAAATCTCCGCGGTGTACCAGACAATCGTTTACTATGTTGCATTACGGTCGAAAAGCTATGTTTTTATCGTCTACGACTATCTACCATTAATTTTTAAGTTTGAAATATTTCGATATTGTTGCATTTTCCTTTTGTCAGTTACTGTATACATATGTACATCTTATATACATACATGTAAGATCCTAAGTTTGATACATTATAACTGTAGAGACACGTATTTTGGGCATCTATTTTTGTCAATTTTAGCATTTTCATTTTGCATTTAAGTGTTTTAGGGCATTAAAAATGTTCAATTTTAGAGTCTATTTAGCATCTACTTTTATGAAGAGTTTAATTTTAAATAATAAACAATTTCGATGAATTTTAATAAAATTTATATACATACATATGTACAATTTAAAGACAACACAACAATTAAAAAATAATAGAAAAATTCAAAAATGTTTTGTAATTAAAATTACAAAGAAAAAAACATGAATATTAAAAAACAAAGAAAAGAAAACATGAATATAAAAATACGAAGACAAAAAATATGAATATAAAAATATAATACCAATTAAAATTTATTAAAACTCAACATGGACCATATTTCTACAGATTCTATTTTGAGATTAATGCGACGATCGGTAACAATTATATTGTACATATTTACTAAAATACCTTTCAGCATCCACACTATTGTGACGGGACACCAAATAGATTTTAGAGCTGCACAACCAAACTTTTCATATTTAATTTTTGTTGCTATCAATAATAGCAATATATTCGGCGTGGATTCATTTTTTATATTCTCTATTAATTGTCTAAAAAAGTGCTGATATCCTTCCAAACATTGATCCTCTGTTAATACATTAAACAATGGCAGGTTTTTAAAAATCAAAACTGTTTCTTTAATATTAATATTAGATTTTGTACCTGCCACAGAAGGATTGAATAGTTTACTCAATGTTTGGAGGAATAGATTTGTCTCATTTAGTCTTGAATACGATTCTAGTTTTAAGACGCTTTTTTGAGCAGCCTTTTAGATACACATCTCCAACTTTTTTTTACAGTAGTAGACAAAAGCAGTTGCTTGGTTTCGACAGGAAAAACACCGTATATGGTAAACTGCAAGCTCTGTTTTATGCCCTCAATTTCTTCACTTAATAAATGGGAAAATGGATAGGAAGACCCTTCTAAATTATCTATTAATTTTATACAAATTTCACTTTTGTTTGTTATTTTAGCATCTATTCGCATATTTTACGAATTTAGCATCTAATAGCATTTATTCAGAATTTTAGCATCTATTTAGCATTTATGGCAAAATGCTGAAAATACGTGTCTCTAATAATAAGACATCATCTTCAATAATGAAGATGACGATGACGTCATCATTTACAGCCATTCACTGTTGGATAAAGACCTCTCTAATACGTTTCCATTCGTCTCTGTTTTGCGCAACTCTCATCCATCTCACCTGACAATGTTTTTCTAATTTCGTCCTTCCTTTCAGTCTTTCGCATTTTCTTGGATACCATTCCAGCACTTCTTTTGTCTACCTTTCATCCCCTCTTCTAGGCATTGAAATAAAAATCTTATTTTGAATTTTTTTTTGCCGGGATAAATTAATCGGTCGGAGGCACAGGACATTGCTTAAAATCAATAAAAATTTTTTAACATTCCCTTGATACGATGAAAGTTTTCCACTAGGTTCACATGTCGAATTAAAAGAAGGGATAAAAATTAAGTCAAACAGAAACAGTATTTTTGGAACTGAAAATTGGACTTCCGCCACTTTCAAATAAACTCGGTTAAGCTTTTAAGAAGTTGTTTGTTCATTTTAATATTATTTTTAAAATTTTACTCTAATAATACTCTAATATGTATAATATAATACTATAATATGTGTGTATATGTATCGAGCTCATCACTAGTTTATAATAATATCTAATAATAATAATTCAAATACACGCTGATTTTAATATGAAGTCTCCGAGTGTTTTTATTATTAGAACAAACATAATATACATATTTGGATCAAAATTTCAAAGTATTCGCCCATTAAACGAATCACATTATTGAGCTTTCGCCTTTGGGACTTTTGTCCGCGGATTATTTATGTCGCCCGGGGGCTGGTTTCCTGTTTCCGCAGCTTCCGGCCTGAATTTAAATATGCTTTACGGCCGTTTCCGTTTTAAAACTATCTCTGCGATGCGAAAACGAAAAGAGAGTATGAAGAGAACGAAAAAAAAATATATACATATATATTGTCGCAATTCGAGCGCGCAAAGCCCGAAGCACATTATGTTAATTTTTCAGGCCGAGCTTTTTGCCCCGCTCGCAAAGTGTTATTTCATGATAATGGATCGGTAAAGTTAAATAATGTTCTTGTTTTCTTATTCGCATAACCCCGTTTCCACTATTTGCAGTAAAAAATGAGACGTCCATGTAAAATTTACGTAACGCGAAAACCATAATTTCCAACAATTACAAAGTAATAATAGATGTTTCTATTCTACTAAAAGTTTCATAATATAATGCTTGCATAAATCGAGACAATGGCTCATGCAAAAATACCTTTAACTTTCTTCAGGAGTTGCGAACACAACAATGGCACTAGAACCAGCATGGGTTCCATTTATTATACCTATATGATATAAAAAGATCCACATGTGGTATCAACGTATCTACTCAAACTATAAATAATACCGTTGGCTTGGAGTGCTATTACAATTCTTTTATATCGAAAAGGAGCAAAACTTTATATAATACCTTATATTTTATTGTATTAATATACACACATACATACATTCGGGATCATTTCTGAACCATAGACATAAGCAATATCAAATGCATTAATTTCTGCACATGTAAATGTTTGCAGTTCACCACTATTTGAACATACATACATATGTATAATTTTATATACATATGTATTTAAAAAAATATTTTTCTGCTTTGCACCGCTACTGTACCTGCAACGGATTACGATTGTTTTATTAATTTACGCTGGTTTGATTTCGTACAAAATCTCCCTAGGACCCGGTGTTACGACCTTCTTCAATAGTCTCCAGCAGACGAAACCTCCAGGATATAATATCCTTTCAACAAAGTTTCATTCAACAGAATCCTGCCATGCGTGCATCTAAAAATACCGTCTTATTCGTGTACGCTTCACAAGAGTGTTTATAAGAAACATTGTAATGCTTGGATTGCCTTATTGTCTTGATCAAGCAGCAGATGTTACATCGAAGCCAACTTTATAATGTAATATACTTACACATACATTCATATGTACTACAATTTTGTTAGTGAAACGATGCGTTAAATTGGTCGCGAAATAAAATATTTCTATTTCGAATCATATTTTGGAATACTTGATTTTCTTGAATTCACAAAAAAAAACAAAATAATAATAAGGAAAGTACGCGAAAGCTCGTCTGTTCTGATCCGACAACAATGGACCGCAATAGTGGCGACCTACGAGTATGTCGCGACACACAATGCGGCTCACCGCGATCATCGCAAGATTAAAATTTTCGGTCCAATAACCGCGCCATTACGGCCATTGTAACGCGAGGTACGAGAACCAGATGCTCTCAAACCTCCCCAAAATTTTTAACCGATAAAAAACTACCAAAAACCCACATTTCATACGCTCGAGCTACAAATTTATGCCCAAATAAATACCAAATATAAGATATTATTTTTTCAAGGAAATACTTTGATACGTCTATTATTAAGATTTTGACTCGTTTACTATTTCGAATAATTATAATCATTTTATGATTATATTTCTTGGTGCAAATTCCATCTCATATCTACATACATATGTAAATATATGTACATGCACAGATGTGTGGTATTTTATTCATACATACATACATATGTATATATATATGTACATTTCAAGTCAATCAATACACACCCATTGTACAATATGTATGATACAAAATTTATTAATTTCATATTTAATTTATTTATTAAATTATTATATGTATATTCTTCAACGTTTTTTTTATATTTCTAATGTGTCTTTTGAAAACTCAGTTTCATATCGATATATTATATGAGCCGGAATAATTAAAAGTGGCATGAGTCCATTTTTCTTCATTTCGAGAAATATCTCGCAACACAGTTAGTCTAATATTCTCAGTTCAAAAGTGTTTAAAAATACTGATAGCCTGTGATACGTTTATTCTACTTTTTCATGATTCTGGACATATCGAATTAAAATAAGAACAATTTGTGAATTAAGTCAAACAGAAATAGTATTTTTGGAACTGAAAATTTGACTTACGCCACTTTCAAATATAACGGCTCATATGTATGTACATACATATGTACCTTCCCTATTATAAATTATTTGAAAATAAATAAATAGCGTAAAGATGATACATACTTTAAACATATAATACTTCTTTTTATATAAATAAAAAGAAGTATTATATATTAAAAGTATGTATTATCTTTACGCTATTTATTTATTTTCAAATAATTTGAAATATGTATGTATGTATATACATATGTATGAGCCGAAAATCATTAAATAAAAAAAGCACTTAAGAAATGATAGCTCCATTTTCATGCATACATACACGCGTATAGACATATTTACATATGTAGATACATATATGTTATATTTAAAAATTATTTGTATTAAAATTCAAATTAAAGTGACGTATGTATTAATTCTTTCTACTTCAAAATAATTCTGTAAAATGAACCATTGCACTAAGGACACACTTGAAATTCATCAATTCATATTTCCCCAAGTTGAATGCGGTAAAGAAAGAGGGAAATGGGGAAAAAAAGGGCTGATTTGACAGTATTACTCGAGTCTTGTTCTCGTTTTTCGGATGCATATCGCGAAATAAAAACTGATTGTGATCCCTATGTCCCTTCACAATTTCCCATTGTTATCGTTATTAAAAAAAATGAGAGAGAAATGAAAATACCGCGAAGCGCAAATATACATCATTTATGTACATATATAAAAACGAAAATAGTAAAAAGATAAATAATAAAATAGATATCGCCAGGTATCCTCGTAATTGTACATGCTATACTTAAATAAGCACTTAATTGCAAGTGGCGAGGTGCATCCGCGCGCATTGTTGCATCCGTGCACAAAAGGTGTCATGGCGTATGCATTTGGCGCTTCCTTTGGCGGTTCGGCCACTTCACTCGCAGATTCCCATGGGATTATCCGCAAAAATGGATAGCGGATCCTTTGACGGTACAATTTTAACATAAATGGTCGGCGTCGCTGAAAGAAGCGCACACATTCCCATTAAACATCGATAAGATGTAAAAAGCGATAGTGCGTAAACGCTGTGCTCACATTTGTTGTGACAATGGTGCAACTGGCCGAATCTAGAGTGCGATCTGTTATTTTCAAACACTGAGACATACACTTTAGACATGTACTTTAATATGCATCAATGAATAAACAAATAGATCCTTCGATTTGTATGGTTCAAATAAAAAAAGCGCCTATTTATTCTTAGCCCCTAAGTGAAAGTATAGAATTCGGTATTTTTTCGCATTCCTGTTAAATCCTTCATTATATGTAAGAGTGAATCAAATACAATTTAAACGTATGTATACAGTGATTCTATAAATGTGTACATATTATATGTATTTGTAGCTTTTCAACATTATGTATAAAATTATTAGTAGTAATTTGAATACATATATATATATATATATATATATATATATATATATATATATATACATATATACATCATCAAAACATAATAAATTGCCCATAAATCACGGAAACCAATATACTCCAATATGTAATTAATCCTGCTATATTTTCTGTTACAATTAATCATTCATACACAATAAATTTTCCAGATAAGATAATAACATGAGTCTCATTCCACCGTTTTGACATATGTACCCACATTTGTATATATTCATTACACCGGAGCGAAACTTTCGTCGTATGAAGGAAACGTTAAATAAAAAATTTCATTGATTTTAAACAATTTCCTATGTAGTTTTTTTTCATTTTATTGTACATCTTTTTTTCAAGAATAGTTTTGATTTTTTTACTATTTAAAAAAAGGAAACATACTTGCCAATTGAAGTTTATTTGGTTCGACTATGATAAGTTTTGACTTATTAACTAGAATTCAAAGTCCCCATACAAAGTTCCCGTGAATATTTTGAAAATAAAAGTCGTTGAGAGCTTCCTTGAGTATATGTACATTTGTATGTATATCTTTAATCGGAACACAAAATAATTCGTAAAAATTACGAATTTCATAAAATATAAGAAGGGGCAAATGACCTGTTTTGAAGTAAAACATAGGTCATTTTTGCCTCATTGATTTCATAAAATTCTTTAATTTTCTGGAAATTTTTTGTGATCAAATCAAAAAGGTGTATATACTGATGAAAGCTCTCAAGGGCTTTTATTTTCAAAATAATCATGATAATAGTCAAAATTATCATTAATCTTATCATAACAACCCAAATAAACTTTGAAAAAGAAATATATGAAAAAAACCTTCCTTTTTGTTATTTTCCACGAGATGAATTGATTGGTTGTTGGCACAGGAAATTGTTTAAAAATTTATATGTATAATAACAAAGAACTTATTATTATACATATTCAAATGAAAAAATAAAACTATAATCTTATGCTTATATAAATATTAATTTCTAAAAAATAAAGACCACTCTAATATACAAATGCATTCGCGGAATTAGAGTTACTCGTAGTCCACTTATTCATAGAAATTACGAATATATTTATGTATACTTCTATATATGGGCATACACACATATGTATATAAACAAGTCCAATAAGGTCCTTTCATTGCCTCTATTATGCTTCGTGGTCTATTTGTAGTGTGCTCGCGTACACAACGTGCCAATTATAGGTGTGCGGCACCTTTGGCGACCTGAACAAACAATGGGTGACCATTGACAATAAACAGGCACGCATCTCTGACCAAAAGATCCCTTCCGAGTGGTAATCGATGCCCTATTAGCTCACCGGGCCGTTAAACGCTCCTTAGAGACGTCCTGCCAAGTGTTAATCCCCGAAAGTCCTGCAACACTCGCAAGACCCCACACATACATTTTCTTATATGAACTCCATTTCTATAGCACTCCATTTTTATATGAACTTATACGACTTTAACCTAAAATTACTTCAATAATGTATGTAACTCTGGATTTGAATCCAGATTTTTTTTTAATTTTGCAATATATACCGTATTTATATAAATATTAATACCGGAAATAAAAAATGACTTAAGTGCCATTTTTTTAGATTTTGATATACATCGGTTTGAGATACATACATACATTTTGAGATACATGAATATGAGGGGACGAAATTAGAAAAATGTGTGGGACGAGATGGATGAAAGTCGCCCAAAACAGAGACAGATGGAAACGTGTTGGAGAGGCTTTCATCCAACAGTGGATGGTGAGCGGCTGTAAATGATGATGATGATGATGATATCATATATTAAAAACTTTGTTCAAATACACCTAAATATTAATAAAATAAATTTTATGATATAAAAAAATCGTTACATGCATTTGTGTGAGTATTTCGGGGTGGTTAGGGGATGACGCCTGACCACCTACACCCTTTAACGCTAGCTTATTGCTTTGTTTCGAATTGTTTCCTTTGATTGGAATACCACTAGCACTTAGGGGTGACAATAGCAGATCAAAAGAGCCTTTGATGTATCTATAATACATATCAATTTACCCCTGCCAATTTTAACTGCCTGGTATTTCGCCATCGACCGATGAAACTGTGCGCGATCATCCTTTTGGAATATGATTTCGCAATTCACTGATGATCGACATAAATAGTGATAACTTTAAATTTATCACTATTTATGTCGATCCTATAAATTATCATATATGTACATACATATAAAAGGCTGTAATTAAGTTGTACATACAAACGATTCCCTTCGTAATTTCACATGTAATTCATTTCGTTCATGCGCCTCATAAAAAATAGAAACTGGTGCATCGTTAGTGTCAATTAGTGTCGGATTAAGGGACACACTTTGACCGCGTGCCACCAGATTATGGTAACTGGTTCCGTAGCCAAATCTGGAACTAATTGCTCTGAAAATTCAACCGGAACATGGTGCCTATATTTACTTAGCACTGTGAAAATTCACATACTAAATTCGCCCTTCGCACTATTATGTACACGTGACATGCAAATATCCAGGATATGTTCATCTGTCCATTCTGAAACTTTTTTTTTCGTGTATGTAAATAACGAGATACAAAATTTGGGTACTTGATAACAGACTCTTTATAAAAAAAATATAATTAGAATCAGAATTTCCAATTGCATCAGAGCTAGAACAACTCTTCCACACACATATTTACATTTTTTTTAATTATAAAATTACAAATATATTTTTTATAAACTCTATACCTACGTACTTACTTACATACAGGGCTGACGAGAGGGGAGGGGGATCCGGGGTAAAGTTCCAGGGCCTGGACTATTCGAGGGTCCCCGTTTCAATCATACCTGTGATATCATACTTTCTCATTCTATTATTTTAAAAAATAACAACCAACATATGGTATTTTTCTACGAGTTTTATATCGATAAGATTTTTTTTTAGTTTGTCTATTTATTTATTTTCACCAGGGCCCGGGTAAAAATATTTATATACGGGCATATTTATGCCTAAATATGTAGGTATATGAAATTTTGCTGATATTTTTTGGTGTTACATTTTGGTATTTTAAAGTTATTTTGATATCTTAAAGATATACATCTTTCAAGTTTTGCATAGTATTTTTCTATGATTAACTGAGTGATTGAGATTAATATTTTCTATTTTCGGAACTGGGAATTGCGTAAAAAGTGTTTGTGTAGTGAAATGTGATTTCTTTATTAGTATATTGTTTATACATATTACATATTGTATTGTTTTTTGGGGCTCGAAATTCAATCACGATTTAATATTTATTCGACTTCTCAATTTCGCGATGTTGTCTTGTGAGTTTGAATACCATGATAGCTTGTAATAAAAAAATGGAGATGAATAGAAATCATATCGCATACTAATGTCTTCAGCCTTTGATAGTTATTGTAGATTGTATTATTTATTTTGCGGATTTGGGCGTAGCGCGCGCCGCTGCTGACCGTTTACCATTGTCACCGGACAAATGACGATATTACATTTTTACAACGGCATAATGGCAATAATGGCGAACAATAGAGATTGGCGGGTGTCTGGGGGGAGGGTGGAAACTTTTTTACGATTTTTTGCCACGTCCGTTAAAAAAGATGCGTGCGTCGCGGCGGGCTGGTAAAGTGGCGGGCACGTTGCGTGCCACGTGGCACGCGAATTAAGCGCTTTTTTGCACGACGTTCGCGCACACGACACCAACGACACCAACCACCCCGATCACACTGTGAATACAAACCGGAATAAATAAAACGGCGGGAAATCCGAATAGACATAACTGGCTCTGCCCCAAGTTATACATGTCTAGTATACTTGAAGGAACTATCACCAAAAAATCTCTTTGTATGTTATTATTTTTTCATGTTTATCATATTGTTGGTTCTACTGATACTAGTACAAAAATAAACTGACAGTTTATTTATTACGATATTGCTATAATGACGATACAGATTTACTCCAGGGTGTCATAATAGCTAATAATATATAAGTCGTTATATTTGAATATGGCGGAAATTTAATTTTCAGTTCCAAAAACAGTATTTCTGTTTGACTACATTCACAAATTATTATCACTTATTTTAATTCGGTATGTCCAGAATCTCAGAAAGGCAGAATAAATGGATTACAGGCCAAAATAAAACTATTTTTAAATATTGTTAAACGGAAAACATTATATTTAATGTTTTACGAGATATTTCTCGAAACGAAGATAAGTGGACTTATACCACTTTCAATTATAACGGCTTTTATATAAATATACCTGAATAAAATTCATCAATAAAATAGATACAAAAAGTATGCAAATGTAATAAAAATGGAAACAAAATAAATTAATACGTGAAAACAAATATACATATGTATGTATACATACATCTATGATCTTAAATTAAACAATCCCTCAAATACATAAATCAGCATATTGTAGATTAAAATCCAAGCTAACAACAATCTGGTTAAACAGCTTGATGCCCCTTGTGACAGATGTTTTTTTTTTTATTACAGATAAACCTATTTTTTTGTACATATGTTAGTACTAACTATTTCAAAAACTTAACAAATACCATTATATTTTAATACAACACTATAGAGATATCTATGGACAAATTCGATATACAGTAATTTTTTTGCGAGAAATATATACATTTCACAGAGTAGAGAGTTGTATAATAAATATAAATATAATTATACAATATGTAACTATGTATAATAAGTACATATATGCTTAGAACGGGAAATTCTCATTTTATTTTTATCTTATTTTTTTATTACTACATTACACATTTATTCCAGTTTGCATGTCCATATAAAAACGTTTATACAATATAATATTTTGTCGGCGAATAAACGCCGGCTCGATTGCACAAAATCATAATATCACATTACAATATTTCATTGCAATTGACACGTCAAATTATTATTTTAATAACGGCGCTATAGAAGCGGCATGTCAAACGATATTTATATCGACATGTAGACTGGGGTTAAAACCACCCCGTCTCTTTTAGTACATCATTCGACCGAATGCAAGCAAAAAATAATTCACACGAGAGGCGACCAAACTAATTAAGTTAGTATTATGATTTTTTTTACATATTATCAGTTTACAGATGTACATAGTATGTAGATATTTACATATATAACTGATACAAGAGCCATTTGTTGATTTTCGTGATTTTTTTTATACTAACATACGTTCAAAAAATTCATTAGATTCATACAATTTTTCAAACTGAAAAAAAAATATTGGATAGCTTTACTAATTACAAAAGTAAGAAGTAATCTCACTGATCTGTTATGTTTTTGTCAAATATGTATGTATGATCAAACGAAAGAAAAGTGTTAAAAGAAATAAAATCTAAAATGCCCATTCAATTTTAACTTGTTTATTTTTATTCAATTTCAGTTGTCAAACAACGGACAAGCCTCGTACTAGGCAAAAATTATACGCGAATACTTAACGTTTCGAAATCAATATCAATCAATCAATGATATCGTTCGCGAATGAAGCTGAAAATTTTCAATAAAATTAAGTGTCGACTATAGTCTTTTTGAATATTATCGTCTGCAAATCCGTACATCGCATGCAGCATCCGTGTATTTTGTTCAGAAAAATTATTTGCATCGGTTACTAGTTGCATATGTATAGGTACATAGTATGTACGTATGATACGAAGTGATTTTCAGTGAGTTTTTTTTTTAATTTAATTAATTAGTAGTGTTGAAATTTTCCTTCATGTGTGTAAAATAAACGCAATTTATCCATATGATAAATAGTGCTCGCATATTAATTTTTCTATTATTTTATTTTTTATTTGGTATTTAAACATTTCAGTTAATTTAGCAACTTATCTGTTTATTTTTATGGGTATTCCGCCGTATACTCTTCTATTGATAATGAAATTAAGCCTTTCCCGGTCAAAAGATAGAATTCTTCCGCAATCTGTCAAATGCAGTGAAAGTACATAATATACAGCATCAACATATAACACTATAACACGAAATTTAAACTCGGCGTTTCATCATCTGTCATTTTCTTCCTTTTATTTTTTCTGGTTTGGTATTAATGCTTAATTTATCAGAAAAATTGTCAACATTTATGAAAATTTGATCTACACTGTTCTTTCAAAAATCTTTTAAAATTATCAATAAGCCCTTGTATTAATTTCGACGATCTATAAATATCTTGATCTTTTTTTTAAGTTTTGCTTCACGCTACGAACGCCCTTCAGATTTTGCGCCCTTGGCAAATGTCCCATTGCCAATGCCTTGGTACGGTTCTGCACACACACATTAACACGCAAAAATTGAATTTCAACCTCACCGTGGCTTTACAACTTATATTTTGATTTGATAGTATGATATTATTTTATCGAACAAAAAAATCATAAAAATATAAAATTTTATGACTTATATTAATTGAGTATAATAATAATTTATTTACATACATACAAATATGTATAATATGTTCAAATGTTCAACTCTCGAATATTCTGTCATTTATTAATAAGTGCGTATGACAGGATTGAGATCTCTATCTGGTATGTGCGTGAAAACGCTAGTCTGTATTGACCCCGATTTTTTAACATAATAATTAAAACGAAAGTTAGACTCTATCCCCATCGCAGGATCGGGGACTGTATGTGACAACTTAATCCCGAAACAATCGGCACGTGGCTCCACCCCTGGTGCTTCGCAGTTATCTGCTTTCGATTCACCATTTCTTTTTTCTTTTTTTCGTCAGCCGCTGTTATTTACAGATTTTCAATTACTTTCCGAACATCCGTCGGCTCTACGCTATTTCCATACATACATAGTTATTTGCATATTAATTTCCTTTTTTATTTAAATTCTGTATAAAATTTTATAATATTTTCTTATTTAACAATACGTTGTACGAAACAATATATTTCTCTCAGTAAAATTTTTATTTCATAATAAATTATAAATTTTCATTTTAGGACTATTAACCATAAAAAATCATACCTTCTTTCCCAAAAATCCAAAATAAATTTCAATTTCGTAAATCCGTTTTTATTCATATACATATGTATACATATTTTATTTTATTTTTAGAAAATCAATACCACAGTGACTTGACAGGTAGCCCCATAGCGTCACTATGGTTATAATTAGAGGTAGGATAGTCACAGTGCTATCCATTGTTCCATTTTTGTAAATCCTTTGTAAAATAGGTTCGGCAAACCTTTAACAATGCATTTACAACCTTTGAACAATACGTGGCACCTTCTGGGTCCGGTGACTAGTTATAATACAAATATAAGTAAACATAAATCAAGAATCATGAAATCATAAAAAAATATAAAAATCCAGTAAATATGTATGTATAATAAAAAAAAAATAAATAAGATTGAAAATTATATCGTGCTATGTAGGATGTGTTCGACCAACTCAACATAACTGGCATTGAAGAGGTCCAAGTAAAGTGCCAGTAAGTTAAGGAGTCGAACAGCTCTCGAGACGGGGGAGTTCATGAGTACGTTTGTTTTAGCCCTAATTGGCAAAAATATATCATGTTTTCGCAAAACCCTATGATTTTCCGGGGCCCAAAATTTTAGCTTCTCCAGGATAGCGGGATTGTGAATCTCTCCTCTAAGTAATTTTACAAAATTTTTCCCAAGAAATAAATCTTTTCTCTTTGACAGGGAGTTGAAACCCAAAGATCCCAAGACAAAGGCACTAGGGAAGAGATATGGATAAAATCCAAATGTCTTCAAATAAAAATTTCTAATGAATTTCCTTTGGACACCTTCCAATATTAAAGAGAAACGAAGTTGATAGGTACACCATACATATAATGGAGCCAGACTCAAGCACACTGCGAACTAATGTACAGTTTAAGAGACGAATGGCAATGAGCCCTAGATCTGACGAATTGCCCTATCACAGATATTCCCAATGTGGATGTCCAAATAATTGAAACTCCAATTATTTTCGAAGACGATTCCCAGATCAGATATAAATAATTTTCTCTGAAGAAGAGAATCATAAAATTTATACGGATACTTAATAGGAGAACGAGAACGAGAGTAAGAAATGATCCGACACTTTAGGATATTGAAGGGAAGTTTATTGACATTAGCCCATTCAAAAATAGAATTCAAATCCTCTTGCAAATAATGAGCGTCAGGTATATACATACATATATACATATGTATATGTATACATATGTATATATGTACACAGAAGTCTGAATCAACAAATTTGCTTCGTTCACGTTTTGAATAATTCCTTACAAACATATTCCAAAATTTGATTCAAAGGACATAAGCTTCTCAATTCGTGTTTTATGCATGTTTATAAAAAAATGTTAAAATTAATGATTAAAAATATTATTAGAAAACACCGACCCATTATTATAATATTTACTTATAAGTTACGACCTAGATTTATATATGTATGTATACATCCAACACATATCTATGAGGAATATAAATATGAATTATGTGCATATGATACAGTGAAATTATAGCAGCAGTGAAATCATAATTGAAAACGTCTCTCATCCATCTTATCCATCCATATGCCATGTGGCCGTCCCTACACCCTTTTAAATTTTCCCGGCTACCATTCGTGCACTTCTTTCATCCCGTTCTCCTACGTCACCCGTCCCCTTCCATTTCAATCTCTTCACTCTCTCCACTTTATCAGCTACCCTTTTCACACATTCCACCCACGTATTCCGTTTTATATATTTCCTCGTTGTGCCGAGCATACTGCGTTTCATACTTCTTTGAGCGTATTAAACTCAAAACAGCATTTATATTAATAAAATGAATATAATCATTTCACAGTCGCTGCACTTCACTGATAATAACATTTGTCATTTTATGGATCACTCCCGGAAGATTTGCTCAGGTCGTTCTGAAATATTCTATTAAGAGTTTCAATTGGGATTTAAAGTTGAAGGAGTTGTGTGCAGGGCCTGTATTCACGAATGGCAATATTCGGCGTAGCGAAAAGCATAATCAGGTTATAAAACAATTTGTCGGTGAACTGATGCGTGCCGAGAAAGCCGCGCGCGCGAGTCCCGCGAAACCACCACGATATTCAATTATGACGAATCGTCGTGATTTATCGGAATCCCATCAGTACATGGGTGACTTGGGACGCCAATACGGAACCCCCTACCCCCCCTCTTCCCCCTATCTCCCCCTTGTTCCTCTCTCAACCAACTCTAATGGATCGCTAATAACATTATCTGAAGACGAGGGAGCACTCGACTTACCAACAATGGCAATGATATAATAATTACTCGCCGAAAAAACCAATTTAATATTATTTGAAAAGTCCATGCTTTCTCGCCATTATCGTGACTTAGGATAATGTAAAGAAATTAGATGTGAAATATTTTCTACATCATCGACACTATTGCAAAATCAACCAATATGTGATAATTAAAAAGATGTTTCGGGTCAGTGGATATTTTCTTTTTAGAACAGTATTTTAGTGAATAATAATGTGGCGAAGAGATTTGGTGATTGGTGCTCGTCGACCACTGATTTACTAGCACTGATTACCTGATCTCGCGTTCGTGCTAAAAAGGCCTCAAAGTATAAACGAGCCATATACAACAACCAATAAGGTTTCGCGACCCATCGACCAATGATCTCTCTGTGCAAAGAGTACTCGATGGGTATAAATATTCGGCGGTTTTGGTCCGTGCTTCATTCGGAGCTGGAAGGCCAACGGATCAAGAGCAATAAACTACCTCTACCACTACTGCTGCGTCTGTCAATTCGATCTTGGAAACCCATCTACACTTCCACGCTACATTGGTGTCAAACAAGTGAAGTCTTAGCCCGTTAACTCAAATGGGTCACTCGAAATTGTCAAATGAGTCACTTGGTGACCCGAGGGTCATATGTTGCCGATGCCTGCTCTAGTGGTTGATGTAAACTACTAACCTAAAGATGATTCAGAAATCTGCACCTATGTACATACATGCATAAGTATATTCTCCATCCTTTCATATTTACATACATACATACATATAATCATTTCTAGTCGCTCGCAACTTGATTTTTAAAAGTTACTAATCCAGTAAGTGTTTTTTCAACACATTTTTTATCTTCATAATACATTTCATATGTTGTTAAATGAAAAACACTTTAGAGACAAAAATCTAAAGTTTATATGTAGATTATTGCAAAGTTTAGATTCTATATTATAAGAATAATCTTCTTGGCGAGCAATATGCTCGTTTACTGATAATGGTTTATCTTTTTGACGATAAGATTGTTTGTACCATACTTATACATATACTTGTACATATACATACATATATATTTTATTATTTTTATAGTGTTTTAATATTTTATTATGTAGGCCATTGTGGCGCATTAGGTTCTTCCTGTAATGCCACAATGGTCAAAAACGTTAAATAAATAAATAAATATTTTTGTTTTTCAAAACTTGCGTTTCTATTACAATTCATATGACAAAAATCTATTTCTCACTAAATTGTTTCCTATTCCTAAAAAAAGTAATAATAAACCCACTGAAAAAGTAACCTACTCAAAGCGAAATTGAAATCAAATATGTATATGAAATTGAAATGATTCCGATGATAGGTTTTTAAAAATTTCATGTACATTTAATGAGTGTGTGCACACATCAAAGAATAATGAGATCTCGTGCGTCCCCCGTGTTTTGTTAAAATAAAATGATAATAAAAAAGCCGCATAGCCCCGGGGTACGTTTGGGGTGAAGCTGTAAATACCCTGGCAAATAATAGACCACAACGATAATTCTATTGCTCAGATTCCAATATAACTCCGTCCTGAAACCATGATTCAATTTGCCCGTTGGGAATTCCATTTAGAGACTCGTCGATTGCCGTTCAATATCGCCGTTTTTATTTTGGCATAGCGAAACCATATTTTGTTCACTCAAATTATTTATTTTAATTTTTCTTTTCACATATTCCAAATATCTTCGTCCAAAATATGTACATATGTGTGTATACGTTTATATTTATCCTGTATATTTGACGGGAGCACCGCCGTCATACTACATATGTATGTACATACATACATGTATATGTATATAGGTACATATGTACACCGAAGTTAAGCTCGGGTCGTCCCATTTTATTTTCCCCACGTTTTATATAATGAGATCAAATAAAAATCAAATTAACTCTCATAGCATTATTATACATAACTCAAAGCTCCCTATCACTTAACTCACTTAGTCAAACATAGTGCATGCCACGTATACATAAAGCGTAATCAAATAATAAAAGTATGCGCTTATTTTGCGTAGTATTAAGTTCGTATTCAGAGAAAAGTTGTCATAAAACTTTCATTATATAAAGCTTGATTTTTCCAATGTTCGTTTATGTCAAAAGAGTGGTGTGTATGATGTGTTTGTGTTTAAATATATGATGTGTTTAAACATTGGCTTTTGACTTTTCATATTGTACTATGTTGCCGCCGGATGTTGGAAAACCTCTGATTGTGACGCATTCCAAAAGAGAATTTGTCATGAAACTTTTATGACACGTCTGTACATATGTCCGAGAACGATATAACGTAGATATATGTTTCATAGTGGTGTTATCAAGCGCTAGCAGATTTAAATCCACCGCCCACCCTCAAAACATATATAACACAGTGACATGGGTACATGGTACCCTACCCTTTGCGTCCCTTTTTTATTTTCATTTTTTTTTATTCGATTTTTCGAAGCGGAAAATGTTTATGGTAGGGACGATTTTCAATGTTCCTGGGTACTGAGTAACAACAGCCATATATTACAGCATAAATCCTCGAATGCTTGTTACATACGAGCGGTCAATGCCGTTAAACTATACACACGACAAAAAAAATCACATACCACTTTTCTATCGGAGACAATGTCGTCCTTCTTCAGATGAAATAAATTAAAATTTTAAAATATAATATATTTTATGATTTAATCCATAGATAACGTTTTCATACCTACATATGTATGTAAATATACAATTTGAATACTTTCCATTGTCTTTTAATGTCTCTATTATGACAAAGGATGCTAAAATGTAAACGTCGTAATTCAGTTGACATTTTTTATATTTCATTTTTTCATTCGTCGTAAATATTATTTACGCGAAAAATTTCAAAAGGACGGGAGAAAAAATTCTCACATTTCCTTTTTCGATGTGTGCGTATATGACACATAAACAAATTATAGCGGAAAATGTGCAAATATATTACACGTTAATATGCCACAGTAAACGCAATAACTGTACTAACAAGAAATGCTTTGTGAGCCAAATTATGTATTTTTTAACGAAATCGTTTTATACAGAGAATTCTTTGATAAAAATAAATTTTAAATGACGTAGATGGTAAAAATTTAAAGTATAAATTTTTAAAATTTAGCAATGAAAATTACATTATCAGTTTGTATACTAACAAGCATGTATAATCAACCCTAATATGACAGAAAAATATTTCCTATACAATGTATAATACATATGTATGTATGTACATATATATGTTGCAGTGAAATTAATATTTCACTGACTAAAGTAGTGAGCACGGATATAACAATAGAATTAAAAATTAACTTCTCAAGGTCAGTGAATTTGCAATTCGAACGCTAATGCACCATGCGATAGTGCACTTCGTACTACCAAACCCACCGTGCATTCGAACGCTGACTACCCAGCTGATATGATAAAATGCCATTTTTCAAGACAGTCGTTTATAATTATTTCGAGGATAATATGTGTGTTTCATTCCGTTTGGGATGAATGTAAAAGCGTCATTCGGGTCATCGTAATCAAAAACTTTGTTTTCTCATACGTAATATCAATTCATTAATAAATTGTAAAGCATTCTAAAAACTAATCTTAGGTTAGTATTTCACTATTATTCGACTGTCAAAAATTATAATTTCGCTAATAGGGGCCAGTGAATATGTAATTTCCGTATTGAAAATATAACTATACCCAGTGAAAATGTAATTGGATTTGAATTCACTGAAAAGTCGGTGAAATTATAATTTCACTGCTGTTATAATTTCAGTGTAACATATATGTACAATACAATATTTCCTAATTTTATTTACCAATTAATATGTAAAATTAAATAAAATTTACTAAATTTGAATAAACACCTGTGCGGAAAGATTTTACATGATTTGATAGATACAAAAATTGTGAACGAATGTATAATATGTATGTATGTATGTATGTATCTATTTGCGAATATTCTGGTATTCAGTATGTGCACCCCAACGAGGCTAACGATCCCAGCCGTTATAATAACGACGGCAATAACGAGTCGAAATATGAAGAGCGTTCCACTAGAGTAGTGTCAAGACAATTTACTAAATTTGAATAAACACCTGTGCGGAAAGATTTTACATGATTTGATAGATACAAAAATTGTGAACGAATGTATAATATGTATGTATGTATGTATGTATCTATTTGCGAATATTCTGGTATTCAGTATGTGCACCCCAACGAGGCTAACGATCCCAGCCGTTATAATAACGACGGCAATAACGAGTCGAAATATGAAGAGCGTTCCACTAGAGTAGTGTCAAGACAGTGTGCAAGTTTGCGAGGTTATATTAGGAATTTGGCCGGTGTTGCGGAACCGGATGCGGCTGCACAGTTTCCGCTCATGTGGAAAATCGACACCGATGAAAGCAATTATGATTACGTCGGCAATAAACCACTCATTAGTTTAGAGCACATTTTGAATGATGACATTGTTTTGAAATGGAAAGTATTTTTGGATATGAGAAATATGCAATGTTTCGTTTTAAATGTGAAAATAACTGAAAAAAATTATTGAAAATAAATTTCTACTTCCTAATGTCTTGTCTGCATTCAAATCTGATATAATTAGTAATGAACTTTGAGATGAACTTATTAGTTAAAAAGGCTACCTTTTTTAATTAAAGGTAAAATTTATTTTATTTAACGATTTTTGACTATTATGGCATTACAGGAAGAACCGAATGCGCCACAATGTAAATACCTACTGACTACATAATAAAATAATAAAATAAAATAAGAGAAGGAGAAAAGAAAACATAAAATAAAAAATTAATAGATACAACAAAAAGCAAAAGCAAAAAATGAAGATACAAAAAATTAAAAACAAAGAAAAGTAAAAAAAAAATAATACAGCATTTAACACAATCATAAAAAACCTTATAGTAATTAAAATAAGAAAAAATACAAATACGGGAATGTCTTGCACCTGCAGCCTGTTCCGATAAATAAGAACAAGCTACAAATACAAAACATCCTTGCGAGGCCCAAATGGAAGAGAGTAGATTAAGATTCCACTCATACATCACATTCAAATTAAGAAAGTAATGATGAGCACAGGTTACCAGATAAATATGTTAAAATAATATCCGATAATCTACGCTCACCGAGGTGGAAAATCTTGTATAGGAGCCATTTGAAAAAGAAATGTGCGAGCAGGAGGTACAACCATCAAATGATGATATCTACCACGCACATAATTATTAGGTACATACATAAAGTCCCAACTGTTCCAGCAACAACGGGCATGACGTATTACCACGCAGTAGCTGGAGAACGAAACGAATTAACGAGAAGTTTCTCCGAAGTTCAAGGAAATTATACCCAAGCATTCCCAAAAGGAAAGGAGTAGGATAGAGATATGGGTAGTACCCATACTCTTTCTTATATAGAAAACGAAGAAATGCTTTTTGCACTTTTTCGATAATAAGAGAGTAGTTTGCTTCATGCGGATTCCACACAATCGCATTATACTCTAGCTTACTTCAAACAAGCGAATAATTTCCATTTTTCAGGATAATTATCGGAACCAAGAATCAGGTCAAAAATAAACTGAAAAGCGAATTACAGCATGCCTTTAATACATCAGGGGGCACACCGTCAGGCCCAACATACCCCTTCAGCTTCAAAATTACCATACTAACATCTCCAAGCGAGACCCGCGGAATGTCTATACCGACATCCTCAATACCAAGTTGGGAAGCCAAATTAGCATCAAGGGGTAGTGATCTCTGATCAAAAACAGAGCTAAAAAAATTAGCAAAAGCATTAGCGATCTCAGGACCGACACAACTTTTATTATTATATGAGAATGAATGCTCAAGGCCATGTGAAATATGCTTACTCTTAATAAATCTGAAAAAGTGGTGAGGATTACTTGCGATAGCACTCTCCATCTCTTTGAAATAGAGAGTATAACCCTCATTCACACCACGTTTCGCGATCTTCCTAAGAATCCGGAATTTCTCATAGTCACGAAATGATTGGCTACGTTTCCATCTTCTATGAGACAACCATTTAGCACGAACATCAGCTATAAGCTTGGACCCAAACGGTGGAAATACCCGACGATCTTGTTCTGAATTAGGATAACTGATGAACTGAGGAACATAACTGTCAAAAATATTATAAAGTGTATTTTACAAAAATTCAACAGCATCACCAGTATTCATGAGGTACATTTGGCGCCAGCCAATTGAACGAACCTCATTATAAACTAATTCAGAATCAACACGAGCAAAATTCAATCGTGATGAAGAAACCCTAGCAGATAAACAAGCTGAAACAGCTCACACAGAAGATAAAAACAGAAGCTCGATATGTAGTGCGTCATGATAAAAATCCTCAGGGATGACCGCAGTTCCTTTTGGGCATAGAATCATAGGGATGACCGCAGTTCCTTTTGGGCATAGATCAAATGATGTTTAATTTCTGAAAAAAAATTTTGGGGGGGGGCTCAAGCATGCTAGCTCGGGGGCCCGGATGCTTCAATACGCAAAGGGCTACGTTTCGATACCGGTGTGATTGTGTTAGTGCGCGGTCCGGCAAGCGTAGTGATCCCCACTCCTTAGCCCGCTGGTTGCTACCTCACCCGTCCCCGACGTTCCCCTCTCGTATCTCGTATCAATTTAACCCGACTTTCAACTTCGCTTCGGGTCTATTTCGTTGGAGGAATTCGTCCACCTAGACACCTTTTACATGCAATACCAATGTTTATGATTCATTTAAATACATATGTTTGTATAAATTCAGTATATTTTTGGAGTTATTACTATATCTACATATGTACCAAAATACCAAAACTGTCATTCAACCTCACCGCATCCATTTCGGATTGAAGTGGGAAAGAAGCTCGACACCTCCCCACCTGTCGAGTCGCGTGTCGCTCCGAAGACGATAGTCACCAGGGTGGAGGGTGGGGGGGTGTATTTGGGGTGGTTTAGGGGGTGGTTTGGCGTTAAATCGAGCGTCTGTAGGTCCCCAACGACGCCGATAAATTGCGGTGGTCGTTTTGGCGTGGTTGGACCGCGCCGTTGCCTTTTTTCCGGTGTCCGCGTCCGCAAGTGATAAATCGATCGGGTCCTAGCGCGTCCTTTATTACCCAAAGTGGGTTTTAATCGGCCATTAGTCGCGCACCATTGGCACGTGGGCCACGCGGCAGGACTCCTACGGTGGACCGGCAATTAAGCAAGAAGAAGGTTGGGGCCCTTTCGCGTCATTGATTCATCAACATGTCAAATGTCACTGCCCTTGGCACGCGTATGTAATTATGTGTACATATATGTATCTATGTATGTACTTGCGTGTATGTATCAATATACATATAGTCCTCATTTTTTATTTTCACCTTTCAAGAAAGAATTTCACCATGTGGTGCTCACTGTACATGGAATATAATATTTTCATTTTTATTTGTATATTTTTTTCTCACTGTACTGCTTTCTTTTTTTATATTTTATTCTGTATGTGTACCAATTTAAATAAAATAAAATAAATAAATAAATTTCGAAAGATCCCGATGTAATTGCGCTTTATTCAATTATTTATAATTGAATTTACTACAGATTTATATGAGTCATTACTAAGGCAGTCTTATATGAGCCATTATATTTGAAAGTGGTGGAAGTCCAATTTTCAGTTCGAAAAATATTTCAATTTTACTTAATTCACAAATTGTTATCACTTATTTTAATTCGATATGTTCAGAATCTCGGAAGAGCAGCATAAACGTATTACACGCCACCAGTTTTTTTAAATATTGTTACGCAAAACATTATATTTAATGTTTTGTGAGATATTTTTCCAAATGAAAAAGAGTGGATTGGAGAGCCTCTTTCAATTATAACGGCTCATATAGGCATTAGGCATGGACTGAAATATTTTAAGCACATTATTCAAGTCGTTTTAAAGATCAGTGAAATCGATTTAAAAAACCTTCAACGTGTACCCATCCTCTGATGGTCTGAAAGACCTATCGGTCGAGAATGTGACAGTTTTCCATATACAATAATTCCCACCGAACTATCCGCGCATCTCTGATTCATTATAAAAATTTAATGATAATAAACCATTTTTAATGATAGAAAAAGAAATAAGGCTGTGGATTTGTCAAAAAAAATACGACTCCGACATCGATCTTTTAAATGTAACATTCAATTTCTTTCAACCGTGCTAATTTTTTCTCAATATTTTGAATTTTTATTTATGAATACACAAATATAAGGCAATAATAAAATGTGCACATTTGCCTCTCTTCAATTGTACCTAAACGTGAGAAAAACACAAAGATCGAAAAACTGCATACATTGGGTATCGGCGAGTCACCCTTAGTTACTAATTCAATATTCATATATGTACATTAAGTAAAAAAACGCGACGATTTAAAATCACAGTCGGAGTCATTTGAATTTTCAACGACTCCAACTCCAGCCATAATATTATGTATGGATATACGTATGTACATATGACAATCGAAAATCAAAATTTTCGTAAGAAAATGTTTTCCACAATAAAATAGGTATTATTAATATGATGTAGTTTTCTTATACAAATCCAATTTATATCAAAAATCATAACGTTTAACGATGATAATTAACAATGTTCTTCACTTTATTTTCGAAATATTGACCGAGTCGAAAAAAAGTGTTTATACACACTTGAATAGGCCATCACCATAATCGTGTATCATGTGCCACGATTCCCACATTAAACTCTATAGAAAAATTGTCGAACAATAAAAATAACACCCCCTACCTTCCCTCTGTAGTGACATAGATATCCCTTATATAATAATTCATATTTCATTAAGGGTTCACGGGTGTTAATGCATATCTCCAGCGAGAAGTGTGCGAGTTTTTAGCACCCCCTCGCTTTTTTGTATTTAAATCGTTTGCCACTTTATTCTATTTTATTTTTAGCAACCCCTCCGCCATTGTAAGGGTTGTTTTATTAGCGCGGCGCTCCGATATGAATTTATGATTCATTCGAGTTTTAATGAAGTGGCCGTCAACGCTCGTTTATTTTTTGACTTTTTTTGCTATTGAACGGGAATTAATTTGCAAGCGATATTATTGAACTCTTCTCGTCGATGAAAATTAACACTGAATTTTTGATTATGAAATATGTTCTATTGCGTTGTTAATATACGATTCAAAAATTTTTCATTTATGTATTTTAATAATCGTACCATTCACACGAGCCATGTATATCTGATAATTACTATCAAATATTTATAATATAATATTTCAATATTGGATCTTTTGTACATATATTTTTCATTACAAAACAAAATTTTTTCAAGTAGATATAATTCATATTCTTGAACGAATCGACAAAATGATATATTGTTGTAAGTATCGTTAGTTGTATTGAAACTTGCGTTGTTCGACAATGCATTTATCTTACAAACAAGGGTCTATCCATTGTTCACATGTGTGAAAAAAATTATAAAGGCAATAAGTGCGTGGATAATCATCATTTTACACACTCCTTGTTGATTAGTCATCGTAGGGTTGAATCTTACGAGTAGATTTCGTTTGTTGTACAACACGTGTACTACAAATATAATATTATTTATTCACTGCTTTGAAAATATACACACGACACTTTTGTTAGATATTTACACATATTTTTGTATCTGTCGACACGATGTGTTCTGCGACGCGTAAAGTTAACACTTCACTGACGAAGTTAGACATACAGAATCTGCCTAAAATGAATTATAAAATAAGGCAGATCCTTCTCAGAAGACATGCATACGTGCTTTTGTAATTTGATCTTCTGAATAGTTCGAACGATAAGCGAACGGTGATTGCAGACAAAATTGCAAACAAATTTATACACTTGAGGGTGATCACTTTAAATGGCGATCGTTTAGCCCCGTCATAATGCGCCGTTTATACATACGACACTATAATAACATAATAGTCATCATCAACAACAGTTTCGAATGTCATATTTCATCGCGGGGGTGAAGGGGTGCGTCGGTTCGCACAATGGGGGTGGAACACGCGAAAACAGCTCGTTCATTCCTCGTACAAATATAAATATTTATTATGGGCACGAGTTTGCACAGCTCGCCGACATTTGTCGATTTGAATGACAATGGTGTTGCCGCACAACCCCTTGTGTTCGCGGACCACACTTTTATAGTTGGGCTTTGCACCCCTAGTGAGCGACACGGCTTCCGTTTCCTGTCGACGCACTTCCTACTCGCTATATTGCTTCATTATGAACGACAATATTTTGGACGTATTGTTTATGTTTGTGTAATAGTGGATTGTCTTCATAGTAAGTAGTATAGAAAGACATTTTCACCCTAATAATGCTGTGGTTACGCATTTTTATAGGATATACATATGTACGCTATGTACATATGTTACATATAAATAGGTCATGAAACTTTCAAAAAAATAGTTTGTTACAATGCAAACCTGCATTTTTCGTGAAATTGTGAAAAATATCTACGGATATCGTGAATTTTGCAGGAATTGTTTTGCTTATCTAACGAATTGAACGAAGCAGATAACGACAACTCCTGTGAATAATCTTATGATTAACCATAATGATGTTCATATCAATTTACCTATCAAAAAATTCAATTATAATAATATGACGACATGCACTATGAACGAACAAAATAATTTGAATTTAACTACACACACGATAAAATTCGTTCGTAGATGATTTTTAATCAAAGCTGTCAGAAATGTCAAAAAATATGGTTTCTTAATGCGCCGTCCACACACACGATATCTACTACCGATATTTCCATATCCAGTTCCCATATTGCAACCTGTGGTTGCCATTTAGGAACTGGATATGGAAATATCAGTAGTATGTAGATATCGTGTGTATGGACGGCGCCAATAAGAATACTATACACTGACCAATTCATGAAAGAGCAACAGACCTGCACCGTTTATGAACTGGATTTTTTTTTCAGTTTTATAAAAGATCAATTTTACGAATTCACTAAATTGATATATTTCCCCAGCCAAACACGGTATTTTGTTGGAATTTAATAAAAAGTGCAATATATGAAATTGGAGTCGTTAAAAAACGGGTATTTTCTTCATTTTCAATTGTTTTATCGTGTCCTATCATATGTGTACATATATATGTATCAATTCTCAGAAATTTTTGACGTCAATCGTCACACGTTTTGCGGAATTTCGATTTGATTTCAATGCTTTTTCGGGTGAGGAATCGAAGGGGATGGTGCCCTCCCCCGAACACATTGGATACACTCCCCATCCCTCTCGTCCCCTCGATGTCCCTCTAAATTGGGAGGCGGAGGATATTAAAAATCAGGGATTGGATGGGGACATTGGGATAGATCGGTCCCGGGATTAAAAATCAACCACGCGAGAAAACATCCCCGAATATATACCTATCTATACGGTTATATACGCAGGCTCAGCGTGACTGTGACTAGTAGGGGATGGAAGAAAAAGAATGTGTGGTCGCGGATAGCACTACTGAGGATTACTGCTCCGTGATTTACCTTTTTTTATCCCCAACACTAAATATATAAAAGAAAAGAGATGATTCTTCATCCCCCTTATGTATCATTCAATTCACTTTCAAAATAAATTTTCGCTATTTAAGTAATAATGTCGTCTTGGAAATTTTTATCATAATGCTACTTCCATTCTACATACATACATACATTGTATACACATACATATGTATTTATATATATATATATATATATATATATATATATATATATATATATATATATATATATATATATATATATAATCGATCAACATATTAAATAACACACATAATTCAATAGTACAATACACGTGCATAAATATACGTAAATAAACATTTAAGTGATGAATAATATATACATAGTGTTATACTAATTTGTAAATCTAATATTTATACATAGTATATTCTTAAAAAAATTCCAAAGAATGCGATAAAATCTACTATCATCAATTTACCATCCATTATCTTATATTGCTTTTTTTACGTTGGAATGATTTTATCTCAAATGACGTATATGTATGTGTTTTGTATATATGTATATATACAAAATTGACGACGAAATACACCAAAAAGTTGGAAAAACGAGTCTTGACATATTGCAAGTTGGAGCAAGTCGAGTTTATGTACAAAACACATATTCGAAAATGTTTTACATAGTGAAATACTTATTTTACGATATAAAAGTTAGCTTTTAAAAAATATACCTAGTAAGAATTAATATTTTAACTTTTTTTTTAATATCTTAAAAATCTATGAATCATCATGATTTTTATTTTTTTTTGAGGAAATAATTTTTTTTTCGTGAACGAACTAATTCCAACCTAAACATTTTGGTGTGGTGCTGAGTCCATTGAATTAATGTCTAGTTCGTAAATGTAATACTTCGGTCTTGGCGGCAATCAGCGTGCATCAAATGCACCCAAATGGAACAACTGATGCAGGACTATTTGATCATAACGTTAACGGCGAAAGCCCTTGCGTCACTAATAGTGAATATGGGATTATCGCAAGTCCCGTGTAATCCTATTATACGCGCATCGCGCGTGTGAGCCCTCATCTTTCTGCATAAATTCGCAAAAAAATATACAACCATTTTGAAATCGAATTTTGCTCCACAGAATTAATAAAACCATCCCTAAATCGTATTACGTGAAAATTCCACAAATTTTCTTCCATAATGAATGAATCGATATGTATCTACATACATACAAACATACATACATATATGTATTGTTCAATACATTTAATATTTTGTGTATCGTCATCGCGCGATAAGACACCATTTATCCGGCAATTAAGGGGGCGAACGTCCAATGAAATAAGTAACAATATGAGCAACCAACCCCCCAGTGTCTCCACTACCCACCCTCTTGTCTCATTGTTTTCCTCGCAGCATCCGCTATAACCGATCCTCCCCTTCGTTTTCTTCCGGCTACCATTATGAGAACAGGATTTCCAGCTTTCCTCCAGCATTATCTATTTTCCATTGTCTGCCATTGATTTCATGGCCATTCTCGGTAATTATTATATAGACAAGGGGGGAGCAAAGTATGATATTGCATACAAAATCGCACGTTGTAGACACGTATATATGTAATTATTTTTGGTACTATTATATTAGTATGTATCTATGTTAAATTGACTTCAAAAATAGTAAAAATTATATATTTACATATATGTAGGTACGATTAATTAAACACGTCTAAATCAAAAATCATAAAATTACATTGTTCTTTACGAATTTTCATAAAATAATTAATAGTATTTCGTTTACTATCTAAATAACAAATAGTAATATTAAATACTGATGAAACTGCAGCACTCAAAATCAAGAATGTATGTACATGTACATATAATCAAAAAATAAATTCAAACAGACATACATATTTGCTTTACAACGTCGAGACTCGAGCTTTAGCTTTTAGCTTTTGCTTGTCCCATGTACATAATAACATTAACAAAACGAGTCTGCGAAGATGAGAAAATTTAATAAAGCACATTAGTATACGAAAGGGTAATCTGGTTATATTTCTGCTGAAATAAGTTTTCTAATTAAGAAAACAGTAGCGTCAAATATTATATTTAAAATATGAATATCTTTTTAACAAAATATCTTATTTTAGTTTCATATTTTTATCTGCACATGTGTATAGTTATATGTATTACATTCATATTATATATACTTAGTATAAGGATATTTGCAAATTCCCCTTTGAGTTTGCCGTCACGCCTTAAGATTTCATATAACGTTAAAGTTGTCCTGAGGTTAGCAAACTAAGGAAAGCAAACATCCTGAAGCCGCCTCATATGAGCATCCTGATAAACTTCCTACATCTTACAGACACCCCTCTTTTGCATCAATATGTTATTATATATTTACCTAAAATAAATTCAGTTCACTTTAAATACCTTCTTTTAAAATAGCACTATGTATGTAAAACAAAAAATGGAGATTGAAAAGTGATATTATGACCTGCTTAAAAATTATATCGCAGTTACTCTGCATCTGCAATGAAAATCACAATAAATATAATATCATCAAACGATTTCAGGTAAAAATTTTACACTTTATTGAAGCTTCGAAGTTTGAAATTGAATTCAATTAATACAACTGAATATCTCTGAAAGGTATAAACATCTTTTTACGTATGTATACATATGTATATGTAAATTATTACATCGAGATTCTTCAAAATTTTATTAGTATGGTTGTTAGTGATTCTTTCAAAGAATCTTTAACGAAATGTTATTTTGGGGTTGTAAAGTAGTCAGGTTAGTATAAATGGGCGTGTTATAAATTATTTTTAGTAATTTATTTTGGGGCGAGTGTTGAGTGGTTACATAGTATTAGAGGCATTATTCCATACGGGTGCAGTATCACCTAACACGGGTAATATGAGTGCGCAATACATTTTGATTCAATTTTGTAAGGATAACTTACCACGATACTATCTATCAAAATCCCAAGGTAATCTTAAATTATTTTTTTAATTGAAACTAGTTCACTCTTTCGATACAATACACACACAGTCATGTGAAAAGACGTGCGACAGACATAGGACGTGTTGTCTTGACAACAATATGACTCATTCGATGCTAATAAGTGAGCATTCGCACTCGAACGATCATCGCACTGAAATACGCGCAGGATAACCCCTGGCACGCTAGTCGCCTCTCAAAATCACCCCTGTACGTCCATCACGGATGATGAAAATCCTGTCGAGAGTCGGTTATCACTTACGACATTTCGGATTCCCAACATTAGGCGGAGGTCTAGCTCCGAGTGCTGTGCGAATTTGATCACTGGTGATTCGCAAAACAAGGGACGTTTTGGCGTCGACGTTTGAGAGGTGTTTAATGTGTTATCGAGTCGGTTCGTTGTAATGTGTGGAATTCAAACGCGCCCTGTGTCGTGTTATGAACGCGTGAGAAACCCGGCAAGTCAGTGTGAAATCCTCTCTAGACACCCTCTCGTATATTCATTTATAGATAAGTGTAGGTGTCTATAAGTAAATCTTATACGACATACAAATTTAAGATTAAAATTAAGTTTTTGATACAAACTATTTAAAATTTTATTTAAATATAATGACGTCAGCCAAATATTCCATAAATGTAAATCTTTTTGAATGTTTACATATTTTATTTTATTTTATACATATGTTGGATTTAAGATGCTGAAAAATTGAAATTTGCGAGAAATAATACAAGGTTGGCAATTCGTTGGGACCGCTTCAATGAAATAAGATAAATTGGCAAACTCTGATAGGAAACGATTGACCTGTAGTCACATATCTAAGATCTAACCAGCAGCACCGGACCAGGGATCGAACCAGTGACCACTCATTTGAAAATATTACATGCTAACTGATATGTGAACATGTATGTAGGTATTTACATACATATTTACATACGATAAAAAACCTGTTTTGTAAAACATTAATTTAAATTGTTTGAAAATATTTCTTTAATTAAACCGTATGAAATATACAAAATAAATATTTCCTCTAAACGTATCGATGATAAATTAAAAGTAATCAAATGGTTAATTTATTTTATTATCATTTAAATACATACATTAAAATATATTTTAATTATGTACACTCATTTTTTTTACTATATTCATTATTTAAATTAAACAGTACATATTGTTATTAAATTAATTAATAAATTCAATAATTTATTGATTTATTCAAAATTTGACATATAACTCCAACAGTCTACATACATACATACATATTTTTAGTATTTTAATTTAAATTAAAAGTTGTTAAGTGAAATGCACTGAATTTCAGATGCCTCCTACCTATCAAAGTGTGAAACTTATCCACACGTTTTGCCCCTCACTATTTGAACTGACTCACAAAGTCCATGTACATACATATATAGATACTTAAGTACCAAATACATCCATACACATGTATTTTTTATAAGCCACTTCAGTTTTTTTTGACCTAAACGATTAAAAATCCAATTTGTATACCCCTGACATAGAATTCATCCAAAATTGTAATTCCATAAATGCACAGATTGCTATTTATGAATGTGTATGTAGATGTAATAATCTTACATAATTATGTATGTATGTATATGTATGTAAGAAAATTCACCAACAAAATTTAATTAAAAATATGTTAAAGATCAGTATTTTCACTGTTAAGCTTTTTTTAAGCTAATTATTAAAATTATAATTCACAAATATTTATTTATTCAAAGGGGCAAAATATTGATTTTGAAAAAAAAACTAAGAAGGATTTTTTTTATGAAATGACTAATTAAGATAAAATCATTAAAAAAACACAACACATAACAACGATACAGTGGAGATATTGGTATATTTGGTCTATTTAGATTCTTGAAAATCCAACACATCTATTTATTTCGAAAACATAAAACCGTACATGTACGAACCAGAAAGGTCGAGTACATTTTTCAATCCTTAACAACGCTTTTTAAGTACCCTCTTTGAGCGCTGATCAACATTCGAGATCAATCGGAGAGTGTTCAATTTTTACAGGTGCTTGAAGGGAACGGAATGGGATTTCAATAATTGGGGCAGGCAAAAGTCCGGGCAATTAGACGAGTCGCTCTTCATGCGAGGGTTAAACAGGTGAGTTTCACCCCATTCTTTTATCGTCGACGACACGTCACCGTCGGTTTCGCACAATTCACCCCCTGACGCGCGCCGGTGCATCCCCCAGTGCGTGGGATGAATCACGACAGCACGTGGCCGCAGCATCTGGAACAGAGACCACGTATGTTTTTGATTAATGCGGACCCACCGTCATGGAGCCACTGGTCCGTGAGATCAGACCCCGCTGATATTAACAATTCGCAGTCGATTTCGTATCGATACGATTCATTATTCCGGTCGATTGTTCTCCGACGCTTCGTAGGCACATTGATCCATTATATTCATCTATATTTAATAAAAATTATATTTTATGTCATAAAATTATTTTGAATAAAAATCCGGCCCATGTAATTTATATACCAAAAGATTAGATTTTTCTACTAGGGTATTAAATGCGATGTTCATCACTGTACATGCACTGAAAGTGCATTTTCAGTGCATGTACATACACCCCACTATTTTCCACAGTTTTTCCATTTTTTCTTCATAAGTTTCATACCTAATTGGTATGCTATTCTATTAAAACTTTTAAATAGCTAATTCCGTTTCCAAATCGGTACATACATATGTACATTTTACATATATATGAGCTGTTATATTTGAAAAGTCCAATTTTTATTCCAAAAACACTTTCTGTTTGACTTAATTCATAAATTGTTATTACATATATTAATTCGATATATCCAGAATTTCGAAAAAGCAGAAAAAACGTATTACAGGCCACCATTATTTTTAAATATTGTAAAACCCAAAACATTATATTCAATGTTTTGCGAGATATTTCTCGAAATGAAGAAAACTTATGCCACTTTCAATTTTAACGGCTCATATATGTACATATACATATGCTACAGTGAAATTATAATTTCACTGATTCAAATAGTGAGTACGGATGTAACAATATACCTACAAATTAACTTCTCAATGTCAGTGTATTTGTAATTCGAACGCGAATGGATCATGCGATAGTGCACGTTGTACTACAAACCCGCCGTGCATTCAAACGCCACCTACATAGACAGCTGATATGATAAAAAGCGACTTTACAATAAAGTAGTTTACTTTATGAAATACATAATTATTTCGAGGATAATATGTGTGTTTCATTCGGTTTGGGGTGAATGTAAAAGCGCCATTCAGGTCGTCGTGTCGTAATCAGAAACTTTATTCTCAGAGTACGTAATTTATTTTATTACATTTTATACCAGGAAGGCCTTACAGGTAAACCCCAATGCGCCTTCCTGGCCAATTACAAACAATACAGCATTTTTATTATACAAGTCGCTGAATTACGAGACATCTATGAATTGTACACACATTTTATTGTACATTAATCATACTCAAATAGTGGTAACATGCAAGTAGGTAGGAAGGTTTTTAGCCAATTTTTAATCGGGAACCTTTTCAACAATGAAATCAGAGAAAATTGGCAAACTCTGATAGGAAACGATCGACCTGGAGTCACAAATATCCAGGTCTGACCAACAGCACTACAGATATACTCAGAAAAATTCTTTTAAATCGAGGTCAGCTCATGGGAACTAACCCGGCGCCTCTCGGTGTTAGGCAGAAGCTTAACGACCAAGCTATGCTGCTGACTAATAGATATCAATTAATGATTGAATCGTAGAGCATTCTAAAAAATAATCTCATGTTGGTTTTTCACTATCATTCGACTGTTACTGGGCCATTAAATATGTAATTTCCGTAATGAAAATATAATCTAATTATACTCAGTGAAAATGTAATTTAATATGATTTCAGTGAAACGTCAGTGCTATTAAAATTTCACTGTAACATTATGTATATGTATGTAGGTACGCATACTATTAAAATTCACCATATTCATTAATAAAAATATTTTATATTACATATAATAAATACATTATATTCGCAAATGACAATGTGGTGGTAGTGATTTTGCATGGGCGTGTCTTCATGAACCAATGCGCATTCGAGCGTTACGACGCCACGCCTATCGTCAGAGTAAGACGAACATAATAGTCTGTGCTTTTCACACGAAAAAAAAACATTCATCTCAAAAGTATTTGGAAATCACACTTTATTGCAACAAGATATTGAAATTTATTTCCCTAATTCCTAGTACCTACATACATACATATGTAGATAGATAAATAGAGCAAAAATTTCAATCAACAGGTAGAAATCTACGCATTTAATATATGTACATACATACATACATATGTATATATGTACCTACATACACATATCAGTATACGCAATTGCTAAATAATGCAATTTCTTGTTGAAATTCTTGGTGCCACTTTAGTATGCGTCTCCCTTAGCATGCGATCTACCTTTGGATCGCAGTCGACTATTTTTTTTTATTTGTATTGTAGCAACGACCAGTTTATTATAGTTTTTGTTTTTTATAGGGGCAACCCTAACTTAACCTAACCTAACCTGATCCTTAGATAAATAGGTGTTGGCTGCTAAGATATACCCATTTTTTTTGGGTGAACGTAAAAAAATCTACAGTGAAAAAGTCGAAAATGTTCGTTTACCATACATACATATGAAAAAAGGGTGGTATATATGTCAGTGGCGTGCGGCAAAATTTTCTCTCCCCCCCATCGTACATACTCACTTAATTTGCGCGAGCAGGAAACAACAGGAACAAGAGAAACAGGTTTTTCCTTCGGTATTCTGCGCACGCACATTAAACAAGACTGTATGACAAAAAGAGAGATAATTTCAACGCATGCCACTGATATATATTATATGTATATACATAGTACCGTTTACCATGCACCCTTTTTTTTTTGATCTTTTGATTTAAGATCTTTCGATTTTCGATCTTTGCCTTCCGAATCAATCGAGACCCATTTTTTATGTTTTATTTCATCAATATTTTCCCAAAAAGAACATATCTAAGCAGCCAACACCTCTTTATTGAAGGGTCGGGTTAGGTTAGATTAAGTTGGGGTTTGCCCTATTCATTTAAGATTAGGTTTTTAGGATCGCGGTATTATTCTTAGTCTCACTGTCACATTAAAGTAAAAACGTGAAGGTAGATCGCATACTAAAGTAGATATGTGAAGGTAGACCGCATACTAAAGTGGCACCAAATTTTCTATACTCCAAGTTTAATTATGGCAATTTTAACATGCTTAATACTGCGTTAATGTTTGACAATATCACAATCAATCAGAAAACTTTGAGTATGTAAATAAGATGCATAGTTAAATAATTTAATTTTTAGAATGAAAAATTGATTTTTATTAAAATATTAGCATATCGTAATCTTAACAAGTAAGCCTCATAAATCAAAACGACCCAAATTTTAAAACCATTCCAATTTCACCTCATTGCAAAATATTTTAATTAGGTATTGGTGTTAAAACAAAATAAAGTAAGCATTATAAAAATTATACAAAATAAAATGGATAAAGTGTTTCCTGTGCCTGTCTCAGTCTCTCCTGGAAAAATTAAATTTTAATTAAGTGTCAATATAATTGTATTATGCATTTGTTTTTACAAGCCTCTTCTATACTTTTTTATAGCTTCATTAGAAAACCTAATGTATTTTTTTATATTTTTTATCTCATAAAGATCAGGAATATCTAATATAATATATAATTTCGAAAGAGACTTTGTAAATATATATGTTTATAAGTAACTTTGGTTGGGATTCGTAAACAAGTCAAAATTTATATGACGAGTCGATTTTTTTTTCGATTCAAATAAATTTAATAAAAAAACAAATGAATATATACTATTAGACTCGCCATGTTTACGCTGTTTATATTACAAATACTGAGCGAATCCGGGTAAAACAACTAGTATTTTATAAATGAAGTATGTACATATGTCTATAAATCTACATACCTATGATAATATTATTGATGTACGGAAAACTATATTAAAAGAAATCCATTCAAATCTATCGAAAATCGAATCCAGATGTTGAATTCAAGCTAATTTATTAAATGCGTTTTTCTGAAAAATGAACCATTTTAGTATTGAACATATCTGTATTTATATCATATACAATATTTGGAGTGAATAATCCATATATATGTACACATTTTCTTTCATTTCACGTGGAAAAGGTTACCGACTCCCGACTTCGTAGAAAATGTCTGGAAAATAATATGCAAATGGTCCTCATTTGCATATTTTATGGCGCAAGGGTTGGCTCCCGCGTTGCGAGCATTGTTAGCACTGGGCGAGGGGTTGTCTTCAACGATGGAAAAACTGACAGTTCACGGGGGTGAGATGACGCATTACCGAATTTAGTGAAATATGGCGTTCGATCCGGCGATGGCGTCTTGCGGATGCGAGTGGACTTGACATCGACACAAAGAAACAATATATCTATCTATAATAGCATATATGGAATACCTAAACGCTTGTCACACGGTATAATGTATGTATCTTTCGTACTTTCGCGTGACGGAGCTTTCACCCAAAAGAGAATATCATCCATCTATAGAAAGAAGAAAAATTATATATAAGTAAATATGTATGTATATACATAGGTATGACCAGTGATGTATTGCTAAATAAAAAATAAACAGGTCGATGTTTAATTTTTACGACCCCCTCCCCTTCCCACTTTTTTCCTTACTAAAAAAAAGTTATCCTAATATTGGTAGTCCAAATATTTATAAAAATCCTAATATTGGTAGTCCAAATATTTATAAAAATAAACTGCCACTTCCGGTTGACGGATGCTTACCAAATTGTATACATAACTTGGTATTATGCTTAAACTTCTAGATATGAAATTTCAGTTGAATAAACAAAACGGTTTCTGAGAAAAACATGAAAAAACCTCGATTCTCTAGACTAAAAGTACTACTTACGGTTCAGATATTTAAAAAATATAAATTTATAAATATTATTATTTCTATCACATGTAAAAAAAATCAGTCCGATTCAGTTACCGGTTTGGGAGATAATTTAATTCAAAAACTTAAAAAAGAGGACACCTATAAGGGGAGGTACCATTTCAGTCAGGTAAAAAATTTGAAAAAAATTTACGTCATTTCGATAAAAATTTCAGTGACTGATACTAAGTTTCAGTTCGATAGGACTAACGGTGTTCAAAAAATCCCCAAAATACACAGACACACACACACATTTTTTCTAGATCATGAAAACGTGATCAGTAGAGGTAGGACCGGAAGCGTGCCGTTTATTGTTCAATTGTTGTAAATCCTTTGTAAAAAAGGTTCGTCAAACCTTTAACAATGCATTTACAACATTTGAACAATAGACAGCCCCCTCAGGGTCCGGACTTTAGTGATCAGTAATCGATTCTGAGTTCGAATCAGTCAAAATCTCGAGTTCGAATTTTCGCATGATCACAAAACTTCATCTATTGTTACTACGTACATAGATAAAGTAAAAATCAAATAATAATATTAAATAAATATTCTCATTATATTACTCACTTAATTTGCGCGAGCAGGATACAACAGGAACAAGAGGAACATGCTACGTGAGTATGTACCGTTTACCATGCACCATTTTTTTTTTGATCTTTCGACTTAAGATCTTTCGATTTTCGATATTTGCCTTCCGATATTTGCGTTTTCTGTAATTTAACATTCTGTCAAGTCACGTAGACCCGCTAAAACCATATACATATTTATACATATGTACGTATGTCAAAAACTCATATTTTAACTGGTGATTTTACACATGACTATTCATTTAAGCTGAGTTCCCTCATTTTATTTATCCTCACGGTCAATACACATATTTTCTTTCGAATTTTTGGGTGGTTGTAGATAAAAAAGCCAATAAATTTCATTAAACTTCCTTTAAGTTTTGAATGTGCTCAGATTACTATTCGATTGTGGTCATCGAGTGTTAGAACGAGAGTCTGCTCACAGTATTTGGAATACAAAATTTTAGTGAAAATATTTTTTAATTGTACTCGAAAAACAATGTTTATATCAATCAAAGTGCCAGGGCGGTGACCTGACCCGACCTGGGCCGACTACACCACTGGGTATACGAATATGAGGTTCATTCTTACTGACGAGTCTTCTGTATTGCAGAAGTAAGAGTGGTACGAAAAGTGTATCGCCGTTGATTGCTTTCGTTAATTGTCAACATTTTACCTAGCTCAATTTACCCTGAGGTAAATTACTAGGTAGACAGTACGGTTTCAGATTGTGTTAGACAGCCAAGAATGGAGATAACGAACAGCAGTCATGTCAGATAGCATTGGCCAACCCTTCAACACAGCTCTTTAACCACCCAGAGGCCACCCCCAGGCGACCGTCTACTACCCGGGAACAACCAGTGCAGTCCAGTGCACTCGATTGCACGACACTATTGACTAAAGGCACAAAACGTGACAAAATACATGATATTGTGCCATTTTGACTTTGTGGTATTACATAAATCAGTGGAAAATTTATTTGATAAATGTACACACCTAAATTTCAAATTTTCGAAAAGCCCTTTTGAGGTTTTGGTGGTTTTTCTCTATGAGTATGCGTATTGTATCTCCATTACTCGTACATTTTGACGTATTATAAAAACCAAATGAAATGTTTCTTGTCGATTTGTTTAGCCAGCAGCATGGCATAATGGTAGCGTGTATCTTTAGCACCAAGTGATCATGGGTTCGGTCCGCCATACTGCTGATTAGATTTGGGGGTATTTGTGACTCCAAATCGATCGTTTCTTATCAGAGTTTGCCAATTTTATCTGATCATTGTTGAATGGGGTTCCTCAAAATAGGCAAAAAATCATCTGTCCTGTTGTCACAAGTCTTCTGTATTTATTGTGTGTATAATTTGTAAAAATTATGTACAAAATCTAAATCCATAGATGTCTCAATGGATTAACTATGTAATTAATTAATTAATTAATTGTTATTTCGTGTTTTTCAGCTTCTGGAAAACCGGTAATTTATGTAATAATAAAATGCTGCATTGTTTGTAATTACTTGTCCGGGAAGGTGCATTGGGGTCTTCCTGTCAAGCCTTCCTGGTATAAAATGTAATAAAATAAATTAGGTACTCGTATAAAATTTATTAAAATTATTTGCTAAAATTGACATTACTCAATAAATCATAAGTACAATGTATGTCCCAACCGGACATGTATGTATGTAAAAATACTCACCCGGACACTCACTAATATGTATGTAAAAAAAAAAGTTAAATCGATAGTATTTTTTTTATTTCGATTTTATCAGTTCTAAAAAATACGTGGTCAACAAGCAGCGATGGTTAAAGTATATTAGTACTTGCTATGCCCGTTCATTGAGACTATTTTTGTATGAAATTAACTAAATATTTTTTTCTATAAACCGGAAATTATTTAACTGCCAGCAGGGATGTTCATGTTATTTCAAAATAATACTCTCAAAGGAGCCGAATAGTTAAAAACAGGAAATACATAAAATGTATTACGATTAGACGGACCGATGTTGTTAAATGTTACAAGTCTAAATACAAAAGTAAAGTTAAACCTTTCCCAACAAAGATAAAAAGGAGACGATGGATCTTATCTACATTACACTAAAATATTTACATTGTTATTGATTTATTTTATTACAATGCATAGTATTTGTTTATTTTTTATTGTGATTTATTTTATTAACACAAATATTATATTTTAAATTGAAAACCCCTGACAACTGCATTTACACAAAAAATAAGCCAATACAATAAAATGTACTACGCCCAAAAAAAGCCCGCCTGGCAACCTCTAATGTATGTAAATACATACATATGTACATTATAATGCTAAAGAAAAAATCCTGGTAAAACTTAAATAAGCGTTAAATATATTTTTGGAAAAAATTTTTGATTACTTAATATGATAAAATATTGGTCTTATTATCGATTATTTTTCTACTTATCCGATACCTCAAATTTCAGTCTGATTTCCAATGATTTCGAGATAAATCTAACTGCAACTCTAACTTACATTTCTACTGGAATGTCAGATTGACAGGAATGTTGATTTTCCCAATATTTTTCTAGGTCATCCCATCGCGATCAGATTTTCATAATCTTATCAATTTAAATCTTGGAAAACCTCCACTTAATTGCAAATATTGACTAATATTATATAATTTATAATCAACTTCCCTATTTTATTAAAATATTTTCATATTTACTTTAAATTGTGTTTTTCTCAAAAATAACAATTTTTAAGCATATGTGTACATTATATGTACATATGTACATAAATATGTTGGCAAATAAAGTCAAAAATATTGTTTTACTAGTGCCAATTATAAGAAAAACCATACCTTAAATTTAATTTGAATTATTAATTAGGTACAGATGAAGATGATAATATTTTTGTTTGCTATGCATATCTACAATTTTAGAATGAATTATTTCACCCATCCGAAAAACCCCTGGCATTTCGCCTGGTTGGTTCCATATAAAATTCAAATCAAGATTTTCTTATCACCCAACATTTCCCATCCCAAATATTGATCACAAGGACCAACCCCAAGTTTGAATCATTATTTTTAATATTGATATATTACTTCATTTATTCGTATATATTCCATATACTCGAGTATATGGAATACCACATCGAACTGGCCGCTATAGACGTGTATGGAATTACTCTGAATAATATTGATACGGAACCGAATCGGGTTGTCATACAATAGGAGTCCACTATATGTATATGTACATATGTATATGTGATTACATACATATGCACATGCTTAAAAAAATATATGTACCTATTATATGTATATAAAATATTTACTTTTTACAATGAATATGTCTACATTGTTATGGGAGAAATATGAATATACGTACATATATGTATATATGTACGTATATAAGTAATAATTTTGGAATTAAAATACATACATATATACATTCACTTGAAATATGTATGTATTTTACTGAGTGTTCATGAATATATACATTCATGAACACTCAGTTCAATAGAAAATAAACCGTGTTCATTGTGGATTATATATTTACCTTTAACTTTTAACATTTCCAGAAAGACACAGAAAATTTACATACGTATTTACGAATATAGGGATTTATAAGACTCTTAAATTTTGTTACAGCTCAAGTATAATAGAAGATTGATTTTTGTGATATGTTTAAAAAAGATTTTGAAATAATTAAATACCGTATCTCGTCTTGCATGAATATTTGCAAAAAATATTTTCATCATTAATAGACTTGAATTTTTATAAACAATAGTGGACTCATTCCATTCATAATATGGCGTACGACATATAACGAAACTCTTTATACTCAAACATATGCATAATGATTTTGGCAATAAAAACAGCTTGTTGTCTGAAAAATATAAGCATTGGTCACTAACTTAAACTGACCATTTAATTAAGTTTTATTTGATTTAGACAATTGGTTCTTATGAAGATATGAAGTTCAATTATGTGTAATAAAATTATTTTTGAATCTGAAAACACGTAAGTGATTTCCTAATTATAATTAATGAATATTTAAATGAGTCCTTGAAGTATTGTATATGTAGTTACTGAGCATCCTCGTGAATTAAATAACCAATTTCGTATAAATTTACTGACTATAAAATTTAAAAATTACTCACTAACCAACAAATATTTTGTTGCCAAAAAAATGTAAAACACAATCCCATTTTTATCTTTTTTTATCATCATCTACAGCCATTCACCATCAACTGTTGGATGAAAACATGTCCAACACGTTTCCATCTATTTCTGTTTGGGCATCTCTCTATCTCACCACGCACATCTTACTTTCATTCTTTCATATTCTTTCGGGAACCATTTGAGCACTTCCTTCATCCATCTGCTGTCCATTATTCTAACACTATTGTTGTGTCGGACACTAGTGTTGTGTCCGATGGAATAGCAGGGATGTTCATTTTATTTAAAAATAATACTCTCAAAGGAGCCAAATAATTATAAACAGGAAATTATAAACGATGTCATTAAATATACGTGCAAGCCTTAATACAGAAGTAGGTATAAACCTCCCCCGAAAAAGAAAAAAAGGAAACGACTAATGTAATCTAAAATATTTTACACGATACTATTAACATAGTTATTGATTTATTTTATAAAAATACATATTATATTTTATATTGAATACCCCTGTCAACTGCATCTATAGAAAAAAATGGCTAGTAGAATAAGACTGGAAAACTGAAATACGCCCAAAAAATGCTCCCTTGGTGACCAGTAATATGTAATAAAAATCAATAATTTTTTTTATTACATTTTATACCAAGAAGGCCTTACAGGGAAACCCCAAATGCGCCTTCGTGGCCAATTACAAACAATACAGCATTTTTATTATACAAGTCGCTGAATTACGAGACACTGAAAACTCGGGAGAATTAACGAGACATCTATGAATTGTACATACATTTTATTGTACATTAATAATACTCAAATAGTGGTGACATAGTAGGTTGGAAGGTTTTTAGCCAATTTTTAATCGGGAACCATTTCAACAATGAAATCAGAGAAAATTGGCAAACTCTTATAGGAAATTATCGACCTGGAGTCACAAATATCCAAGTCTGACCAGCAGCACTACATTTTATTTATTTATTTATATATATTTTAGCTATCAAGTTAATTTAAAAATACATCTTAATTTTTATACTTAACTCTAAAATTTATAATTAACTTATATGTACTGTCCCTCACAGAGGCGTCTCTTCGCACCTCGCAGGAATGCATCCATGTTTTTAGCAGACCTGACGCACTCAGGGAGGGCATTATACATAAGCACACCCCTGTGAAAAACACCCCCAGCCGTCTTATTCTCTCTTACTCTACTTACAACTAGTTTGTCCTTATTTCTAGTATAAAAACTATGTTTATCTCTATTCCTTATTATATAATCATCAAAATACTTAGGTAATAACTTATGATCTAACTTATAAACAAAAGACAATGTACTAATATTTAGACTAATTCTAATACTCATCCATCCTAATTCATCTAACATACTTCCAATACTCTTAAATCTACTCACATTCAAAATAGCTCTCATAGCTTTATTCTGTATTTTTTGCATTTTTTCTAAATCTTGGCCACTAAACAAATTAAGCACAGTGGCACAATAAACCACATGTGGCAAGACAATTTAATTAAACACTAAAATTTTACTTTTTTTACTTAAAATATTTCTTAATCTACATAATACACCAAATTTCCTAGCCATTTTTTTTATTATATAGTCAGCGTATATCTATGTATACACCTAAGTATTTTATATTTTCAACTTTTTCAATTAACTTATCATCAATTCTAATTTCATTCAATATATTTTTATTTTTACCATTCAACCACATCATTTTTTGTTTTATTCACATTCAACTTTAATTTATTTTCACACAACCAGTCATTCACATAATTTAATTCTATATTTAAAATCTCAGACATTACATCAACATTCTTTCCAATTATATATATATATATATATATATATATATATATATATATCATCATCATCATTTACAGCCATTCGCCATCCACTGCTGGATGAAGGCCTCTCCAACACGCTTCCACTCGTCTCTGTTTTGCGCAACACTCATCCATCTCATTCCGCACATTTTCCTAATTTCGTTCACCCATCTTCCTTGCGGTCTTCCTTTTACTCTTTTGCCTTCTCTCGGGTACCATTCAAGCACTTCTTTTGTCCACCTTTCGTCCATCCTCCTAGCTACGTGACCCGCCCATTGCCATTTCAATCTCTTCACTCTATCCACTATGTCCACTACCCTTGTCATATTTCTCACCCACGTGTTCCGCTTCCTGTCTTTCCTCGTTATGCCAAGCATACAGCGTTCCATACTTCTTTGAGTGCATTGGATTTTATTTTGCATCTTGGCGTTCAGTGTCCAAGTTTCACATCCATACGTCATCACTGGCAAAACGCATTGATCAAAGATCCTTTTCTTCAGGCAGAGTGGCATTTTTGATTTAAAAACAGCATTCATCCGTCCAAATGCACTCCACCCTAATTTCATACGTCTCTTTATCTCTTCATTTTTACTACCAGACATGTCAATTATTTGACCTAAATATAAATAATTATTTACTACTTCTACTGGTTTATCATCTAAGGGGATGCTATCAGGCATGCAATAGCTATTGAACATTAGTTTAGTCTTATCTACGTTAATTTTTAATCCTACTTTTCTACTTTCCCTGTCCAGCTGTGTTAGTCTGATAAGTAGGTCAGCTGAATCACGAGCTACTAAAACTATATCGTCTGCGAACCGAAGGTGACTCAAAAAGCGACCATTGATGCTTACTCCGGCTGTATCCCAATCCAATTTCCTGAAAACTCCCTCAAGCACCGCATTGAATAACTTGGGCGAGATTGTATCTCCTTGTCTTACTCCTTTTCCTATGCTAAATCTATCTGTACCTGAAAAAATTTTAACCGAAGCTGTGGCATTCTTATATATTGCAGCTAACAGTCCCACATAGGGTTCCGGCACTCCCTGTGTTTTTAGAGCGTTAAGTACTGCATTATGACTAACTGTATCGAAGGCTTTCTCATAATCGACGAAACCTAGGCACAATGGCCGTTGATATTCGTTGGCGCGCTCGATTAGTTCGCCAACTACTTGGAGGTGGTCCATTGTGCTGAAATTTGCCCTAAACCCTGCCTGCTCTATAGGTTGGTTCTCGTCGAGGATATTCTTCAGCCTTTCTGTAATAACCTTCGTGAAGAGCTTGTAGACCGCTGAAAGTAGACTAATGGGTCGGTAGTTCTTGATATCGCTTTTGTCGCCTTTTTTGTGTATTAAAATGATAGTTGCGTTATTCCATCCTTCTGGTATAGCTTGGTTCTGGATGCATTTGCTGAAAAGCCTAGCTAAGATATTAATTAGGGGGGGGCCGCCACATTTTAGTAAGTCAATGGGAATATTATCTTCCCCTGGGGTTTTTCCGTTCTTTGCAGTTTTTAGCGCGGCCTCTACTTCGCTAGGCAATACTGCAGGAACCCTTTGGCCGTGTGTCGATTCCAGAGCGGGGAATTGGCCGTTGTCGTTCTCGTATAGTTTTGCATAGAACGTGTAAACTCTGTCTATGATTTCTTCTCTATTCCTAATTATTACTCCGCTCTCTGATCTGATTGCGATCATTTGGTTTTTGCCTAAGAAAAGATCCTGTTTGCACTTTTTCAGGCTACGGTTATTCTTAATGGTATTTTCTATTAGCTTGCTGTTAAAATCCCTGACATCCCTGACTATTCTCTTTTTAATTTCCTTATTTACTAGATTGTATTCTTGCTTATTATTATCCCTATCTAAATTCCTTTTATGCTTAATTAGGTTTTTTGTTTCCGCTGAAATTTTGCTTAATTTAATTTGTTTCCTGAATCCACCTAATTTCTTACCTGTTGAGGTTAGAACCGAACTAATTACAGTGTTCAATTCCTCGATGTCTGCTTCTGGGTTTAATTTCCCGTATCGATTTCCAAGTTCGAGTTCGAATTCCTTTTTCCTAGACCTTAGTTGAGCGAAATCTGGAGAGTTACTGCATCCTTTTATTAATTTCCTACGTTCGCAATTTATATTAATGGCCATCTTGGCACGGACTAATCTGTGATCGCTACCTATATCTACTTTACTTAAAACACTAACGTCTTTAACGGAGTGCAGGGCATTTGTTAGGATGAAATCGATCTCGTTTCTGTCTCCTTTAGGACTCTCCCAAGTCCACTTATTGTTGGTGTTTTTCCTGAAAAATGAATTAGTGATAAAGAGCCTGTTGTGTTCTGCGAATTCTATGAGGCGATCGCCTCTGTCGTTTCTTTGGCCGGTACCAAAATTGCCTACTGCTCTTTCAGTATTTGCCTTTTGTCCTATTTTTGCGTTAAAGTCGCCCATGATTATTTTAAAGTGGTGACGGCTATTATCGTATGCGTCCTGTATTTTTTCGTAGAAGTCTTCTATTTCCTCGTCTGGGTGGCTAGATGTGGGGGCGTACACTTGGAAGATTTGACAAGTGTACCTGCTCGAGATTCTTAATACTATATAGCATATACGTTCCGATATGTCGCTTATTTCTATAATATTTCTTTCTATTCTCTTATTGATAAGAAACCCTACTCCTCCTATTCTACCATTTGGTAGCCCTCTCCAGTAGAGACAGTTACCACTTTTTAGGATTACTTGGTTTTGCTGTTTTCGTCTTACTTCACTAAGTCCTACTATATCCCATTTGATATTTTCTAATTCATTCTCTAATGCAAGCACACTTCCTTCACTCGATAACGTTCTTACATTGTACGTGGCTAAATACAGGTTTCTATTAGCTAAGCTATCATCCATCGTCACTCTTACCTTGTTGGAGGTTTGGATATTATTTTTCTCGCATTTATCCAAGATGTGTTGAGAAAAAGGCGGTACTTGAGAGAGATTTCCATTCAAGGAGTGAGTTCTTACCGCCATAGACTCTTCTCTGTGGTCAGCTTTGACAGATAGTCATCCTAGGTATCACTTGGATCACTTATGAGTTATTACATGCCATTTAACAGGGTTACTTTGTAAGTGAAAGTAGTTAGTTATGATAATAATAGATTAGCAATTGTTATACTACTTTTTTACAGATCTTTATCGTGAGACGCCTCTTTGGAGACAACGGATTTATATATGTGAGTGCGGTTTGCAATTTAATATTTTAATAATAAATTTAGTAAAGAATATAAAATTACACGAATTACTTTAATATAAATTAAATATGAAAAATATATATATATATATATATATATATATATATATCAATCTGCAAACAAATGTATTTTACACATCTTAATTACAGATTTATGCAGAAATATTATTTTCAATCGAGGTCAGCACATGGGATCGAACCCAGTGTTAGGCAGAAGCCTAACGATCGAGCTATGCTGCTGGCAAATAAATAATAAATAATAATACGTAATAAAAAAATAAATAAACAAATAAAATTTAAACGGAACTTCTAATAATTCAGCGTAAATACGGTGAGATTAACTTGAAAAGGCTGCGATGTATTCATGACACGGCTGCCGTTCGTTTTCGTGTGCATTGGCGGTGCAGTGAGATGCAAGCGCGTCACGTAACCGTGGTGCAGCAGCCAAGCCAAGCTATCGAGGTGGAGTTGGTGCAGTGCTACGGCGTAGCTGCGCGGGCCGTGGAACATGTAAGGGCGCACACCCACTGCAATCCAATGCGATGCGATGCAATGCGATGCGGTGGTTTGGAAACGCTTCCACAGCGCTGGCTACGAATAGAATTTACCCCATATGGGGCCCGGTCCCGTCTACGCCGTAGCTATCTATCGTCGAGCCTCCGTGGGGTGAGGCCCTACACCCTGAATGCTTCAAACTTACCTACTATTCTAAGGCCGTGCCGAATAAAGCCACCAATTTTATTCCTATCCGAACCGCAATATTTTCCATTTCGAAATTCCGCAAATAATTAAACACATGCATGTTTTGATTTTTGTTTTTAGTACACAATAGAACTGGAGGATGGTTTTGAAAAGCAATCGACAATTATCGAATGGTTTATAACAATTTAACAAGAGTTAATTCAGGGCACGGCAATACTAAAGTACTCGCAAAGAGCAACCAATGACAGGAAGGAGCGGGTCGAACGAGCCTCGCTTCCGAGCCTAGAGGGTCCGAAGTCAGGCAAAATGAAGAAAATTGCACTTTTGTCATTTTTAAATATAATATTTACATATGTATAAAAACTTGAGACTAATATAAGTATGCATGTACAATGTATGAGACTTCAGTAAATTTTGGGGAAAGCATTTACATTATATTTTAAATTATATTCAAAGATCATAAAATATCCAAATATAATTAACCCAAATAGAATTAATTTCCAATGTCGTAACAACTATGGGCTTTGTTCGTACGGCGCGTAATTAATTGCATTCTATGGCGTAGCAGTCACGTGTAGACTTGCCTACGTGTTACATTAGCTTTCATTATTCGCTCATCAGAATGTATATTGACTCTGCTGAAACGACGCTTGACCGCAAATTAACGCCCAGCACATGCCTTTACAATGGAAATTTGAATTAGTTATATATTATATGTACATCCCACGCAAATTTCGGCATCTACGTACATATGTACATAGTACATGAGAATTTAGACACATGTATATATCTATATACATACATATGTACATATATACATTTAGTATTATAATAAGAAAATCTTGTTGATATTTACGGTTTCTAATATAAGTTATTAAATAATATAAGTTGGTATTTTGAAAAATATTTTTACTAATTAGCAACAATTTTAATTGAAATACCCACATTATGTTATGGTTTAGTGATGTCGAAACTAATAATTAGTTACTTGTAAATACATGGTTCAAAAGGCATTTCATTTCAGTAGGATGATCACAGACCTACATACGTACTACATTAACCGGTATTCACAGTTCATAGAATGTCATTTCATTCAATAGTAGCAATATTTGATTTGTATTAATTCCATTTTGGATCTAGGAAACTCGGTGCAGCTTAAATTGACACAGTAATCGACAATTAATAATATTCATAACGATTATTTTGCTCTCTGTGAATTCGAATATGAAAATTGTTTCATACACACTTAATAAGTAAATAGCTCAAATATGTATATGGTCAGTAAATTTAGCAGTTAATCCGTATTTCTACCAATAAATCTGTAAAGCATAAAATATTTTTAAGGAATGATGCAATAATTTAAAAATACTAATGTTAGACTAGGTGACACAATTTAACGGCTAAAGTGCGTTTTACTGATAAAATTGAAACATCTAAAAAATGAAAATTCATATGTTTTTTCCTAATGTACCAATAAATTGGTAAATTTGTAAATAATAAATGGTAAATTTGGACCCTATTACACGCATGTATGTAAACTCAATTTAACATCGTCTAAATTAGGTCAAATATTCGTATTCATACAAAGATTCAAGTTCAAATTATACATAGGTCATCGACTCTAGAGAGTATTTAATTAATATTATGTATTAGATGTATTATGAGCATTTATAAGAATTGTAAATAGGTTTTTGAGCTCTTTTGCTTATTATGCTGTACTCTAACATTAGAATAATATATGTAATACTATGATTACTAACAAAATTAAATTAAAATTGTAAAATAGAAAATGATCAGTAGATCAGTAGCTATTAAAATAGATATACATAAGATGTATTGTGAACATAATTTCGTAATAATAAAAAGCATTTAAAAATCAAAAAACAAAAAAATCAAATTATACATGCGTACCTTATGCTTATATGTATATGATATAATTGGATTTGAATTTTATTGACTAGCCCTTGTTTGAATGTGAAATTAGGTGAATGTTTGCCAATTCATTTCATTTGCTGATCGTTTAGTTTACACTTTAAAAAATTAAATTCTCCTCAGTCAGAAATATACATACATATACATATACATAAATATATTCTATTTTTATTTAAAAATTCTGTTGAGCCGGTCTTAAAAAATATTCATTGGAACTAAATTTATAAACAATAATAATTTTTAGTTTTTTGTATATTGAATACATTAATGGAGGGATGTTCGATGCAAAAAATACGTCGTTTTACTTGTGCAAATCGTGATATAAAATACGCCTTCATAAGAAAACATAGGGATACTTAAACTCTTAAACTATTTAAAATGTATTTAAGCACATATTGTATTTAACACATGCAGTTATAATAAAGCCGGATCATCTACTTCCTCCCCCTCATTCCACCCGTACAAGGTCCCTGAATCTCTCCAGTGCAGTCTGCGTGCATACGTTCTTGCACATGTGTGAGTGATTGTGATGTTCACGGGACGTTGGACTGAACCAGCCCTCTCTCTCCCTAATATGTTTTCATAGATAATGATGTTTGGCGAGTGCAGGGCTGGACCGGTTGTACGTACGAACATACCTACATATGTACATATGCGCAACGGCGATATGATTCGATCATAGCTTCACCGGACCGGTAATGTCGGAGCAAATATTCATTTGCCATCCCCTGCATTCACAAGTATGCACACATTCATAAGTTAACTGACTTACAATTATGTGACGCTCTTATATTTTACGCGCTTAGGGCGCGATCACACAACGAGGGATGCGGTATGCTGTACGTGGGATATTTTTTTTAGATAGTTTTAAACATTTTAGATAGTTTAAACAAACAAACAAAAAATATTTCGTATACGCGGTATCGTGCGGTATATACATGGGATCGTCTATTCATTGGAGCGGTCTCGTTGAAACTCTATAGAATTGTTTATACTAACTTGACGGTGATATATACCAATTTGACCCTTCGGACGGAGCTTAAACTATCTAAAAAATATATCCCACGTACAGCCAGTAGCGTAGCGAAGGGGGGGGGGTCCGGGGGGTCTGGACCCCCCTTGGCGGATCGCGGTCGGCGGCAAAATATCCCACTCCTGTCGCAATTAATCGTTTGTACCATTTTTGGATAGTTTTTTATCACAAATCCATGATAGATTTTTAGGACATAAATATATACATACTTGAAAATTTCCAATGTTTGCTTCCTGATGGAAAAAGCTCTCAACCATCAAGTGTTTTAAAAAATGAGATAAATACTTTGGGGGAAATTTACAACCAAGATATATTTTGTGGGCCTTGCATTCTATCTGGAGAGTTGGAAATGTGGTGACAATATATATGTAAGTACTAGTGAAAATCGACCAAAAAACGTACTAGCTGCAATTGCAATTTGCAATCATTCAATATTCCCCAATATTTACATACTTCTAGCAACTTAAATTCTAGCAACACTTCCGGTGACAGCAACCACAAGTGAACGGAGCTTTTCCACACTACTTGCTTTATTAAATATTCATAGGGATATAAATGTTAGTGCAGAAAAAATATTAGATATGTTTACAATAAAGACGCGAAGATTGGATCTGTGAATTCATTATTTTTATTTTATTTGAATTTTGTTTTTCCTGTCAAAACCCCCCCCTTGACAAAATCCTGGCTACGCCACTGCGTACAGCATACCGCATCCCTCGCTGTGTGATCGCGCCCTAACTTGGTGCATAGTGCAGCATGATGCATATTCAAAGATATACATAATTTGTATATCTTTATGTATGTATATCTTTGAATAGGTGTTTCGATGCACAGGTTCGTTATCGCAGAAATACACCACTATTAATGTTCTGCAACGGTAAACAGTGCTGTAATTAAAGGGTATGCCAGTAGGCGACTGCCACCCTATAAAATTTGTCAAGCAATTAATTGGATTATGTTATATTAACAGGAACAAATGGAAGACAATACTCGTGTGATTTTATACAAATAAAAGAATTCCGACATTTTTCCGCGAAGTCTTGATTGGATTCGAGTGTTGGGAAGGTTATGGTGACATATAAGATGTTATCAGAATCTTATTGAGACGATGTTAGGTTCATAAAACTTGATTTGGAATATTTAAAAATGCATCTTAACTTATTTGGTGTTAAAGACGATATGTACCAAATGAAAGTACTTAATTTGTTTAGCGAAAATGATCTGTTTGTACAGTGCTTTTTTAAAATAAAATCTTAACTTAATCATTCAATATTAATAAAATTTATATATAAATATACAAAAAATTAAATAATCTATAAATTTATACATTTATATAAATATAATTTATAAAGTAGATATTCCGATTTGTATTAAACATGATTACACTATGTCTACGTGTTTGCTATCGGAATGTTCGAATGGGAAAAATATAATCTTTAATAATGGTTTTGAATCATTAAAAAAAAAATTATTTCTTTTTGGTAGTGCCTGAAATTATTTATCAAACTTTATGTTTGTATTATTATTTTTTTAATTTTATCTAAAAATCTGGCCTACTGATTTTGACGAATAATTTTACCTCCTTTCTGTATTTTTTGGCTAAAAAATCTCGTTTTTGATAAAACTCATTTGGTGATTTCAATTACGGAAATTAGCCCCCTACAACATAAATAAACTAAATGAATCCCATACATTATTGCCCTTTTATTAAAGAAGAATTTTGAGGCTAAAAATAAATTATTTAATATATAATTTGAAAACAAATTGATTAAAATGAGAATCGAAATCGAAAATAATATATAGATATATGAATGAAAAATTAATTCAAATAAATGTTGTACACAGGAGTATATTATTTTCGTGGACTTCCATTAACTTGATTATTTTCAGTGTTATCATTCAATGCCTATTCATAATTGCCAGTACGTTATAAAATCATTTTTTCCGTATAAACGGCAAGATGACTATTTGTCATAAACAACATTATGATTTGATGCACACTATATTTAGATACGATTCCAAAACTGATAATAAATAACATTGTATACGTAAGATTATTTTCCCATTATTCTTTATATAAAAAAGAGATTTTGCAACACCTTACATATATGTACATAGTTAAGGTGTTGCAAATCTTAAACACCTTATACACATTATATTTACACCTTATACACCTTATACATATTTACACGTTTTGCTTATTAGATACACGAATTAATTAGTACATAAAGTAGGGCACAATGCAGAAATTATCGACAAAAGGTGATATCATATATGTAAATACGGGTCTACGTGACGAGACAGAATGTTAATCGACAGAAAACGCAAATATCGGAAGGCAAAGATCGAAAATCGAAAGATCTTAAGTCGAAAGATCAAAAAAAAATCGTGCATGGTAAACGGTACATACTCACGTACATACTCGCTTAATTTGCGCGAGCAGGATACAGCAGGAACAAGAGGAACATGCTTTTCCTCCCGTATTCTGCGCGCGCACATTAATACGGGAGGAAAAGCCTGTTCCTCTTGTTCCTGTTGTATCATGCTCGCGCAAATTAAGTGAGTATATACCGTTTACCATGCATCATTTTTTTTTTTGATCTTTCGACTTAAGATCTTTCGATTTTCGATCTTTGCCTTCCGATATTTGCGTTTTCTATCGTTTAACATTCTGTCTCGTCACGGAGACCGATGTAAATACATATGTACATATGTATGCAGATCGCGTCATTCAAATACGTACTGCAAAACATTCATTGTATTAGTCGTTATAATTGAAAGTGGCATAAGTCTACTTTTCTTCATTTCGAAAAATATCTCAATACAATATTTAAATTAATAATATTTAAAAATACTAGTGGCGTTTATTCTACTTTTCCGAGATTCTGGACAAATCGATTTAAAAGAAGTGATAACACTTTGTGAAATAAGCAAAACAGAAATAGTGTTTTTGGAACTGACAATTGGGCTACCGCCATTTTCAAATATAGCGGTTCATATACATATGTACATATTTATCACTTCCAATAATGGGGCAATTAAATAATGAGGCATCTATAGAACTTTTACCTAAAAAACTGATGATTTCATATTTTAAGAAATCAAGTCATAATGAAGTTGAAAACAAAATAATCATACATGTTTATTAAAATTAAAATCGTGTGAGATTTGGTTTGGAGGTTGAGTGAGGGGTGCAGCGATTCACCGCGTGTGCATTTTGTCCGTAGCGCGTATAAATCTCGGCGGAGTTTTCCATGGAAAACTGTACGGGAAAATAAATCAAGGTAAAATCTCAGCATCCGGGGGGTACTAGCGAGTCGTCTGCAGGAATTTATATCCAGGGGCTGCTCGCCGCAATAATACAAAAAGGTCTCCGGCTCCACGTGGGCCGAATACGCCTCGCTGAACCACTCTAATAGACCTTCGGTAAAGTTCAGTATCTCGCACAAATCAGAATATATTCAAGATAATACGTAATGAATTCATTTTAAATTTTTATTTGAGAAATTATAATTACACATTGTAAAAATTTCGAATTACGAATACATTAGTCGACCACTACGAAACATTGAATCTGCAATCATGAAACGAATACAACGGTTGCCTTATGCAGATTATTATATATGTATGTATAATATGTACATATAAATATTGTGTATACGTATATATTTATGTACATATGTAATGAAAAAACGAGTCGAATTGCCCGGATAATATACCAAATTTAGATGTTTAAATTAAAAACTGCAAATTTACATACATAGGATGAACAGAAAATCGACATAAAACTTTATACATACATATGTATAAGAAGATTATTAAATTAATTAATTAAATCTTTAGATTTAGAGATTTTAATTAAATATTCCGACGTTTCTCGGACGAGTGAAGCGGAAAATTGATTTTTTTTATAAAATTTTATATACACGTCTAAAGTACTGTGTATGTATTAGAGATTGCAAAATCCGGTTTATCGGTAAATCGACAAAATTTCACCATCGGTACAAACTGGTAAATTTTAAAATTTACCGTTATTTACCGTAAACTATTTTATCGTTAATTAAGTACATATACAGGCAAGATATTACATTAAATAAAGTTAAATCGATGCAAATGGCATATTGTGGATTAGGTTGTTTGGAATTTTCAGTATTAAATGTGGATATTTCAAATTAACCAATTCACTGGCAATACAGACCAACCTAATCGTAATAAATTCAATCAGACGGTTGTTTCAATGATGATTGAAACATTCAAATGGTACAAACTTTAAATAAATAAATGTGATAAAATTTATTTATTATTACGAATTTACTTTAATGTATTTACATATGAGATTATTCACCCGAAATTTATTTTTAATTATTTACGAATATTTTTATTAGATTTCTTTTTAATTATTTAATTACGTTAACGTTTTTAGTAAAAATAACCACATCCCGTTATCTAATCCACGATTTTTTTTTTCATTTCCCAGTAAATACCGGTATACCGATAGTATACCGTTGACCGATTTTTGAAATTTGGTAGTAAATTGCATTCCTAAATCAACGTGTCAAGATGCAAGCAACGTGTCTTATGCAATATAAATCTGCAGATATGCATGTAAGGCAAACAAACAATCATTTTAATATATTATTAGAAATTTTTTAAAACATTATATGAAAAATATTTTGATTATAAAATATGTATATTAAACAATATAATATAAACTAATAGAACTCCAATACCAAATTCATATTTTGTGAGTTGTAGTGTTTTTATTATTATTCTTTCAGTGTTGAAATACGAATATCGATTTGGCATTACACATTTCCGAAAATATACGTATGTACTTACATACATACATATATAGATATATATTTACGCGAACTTTATTTATGTACGAGGAAGTTTCTTTTAAATAGTGATTTGATATTCGCGCGACTTCCTGTCGCCACTGTCGTACCCGCCCACCCCCTATTCAACCTCAATTTCCACCCATTCTGGTTGGGCGGGTGGTTCTTGCTCCTCCCGTCTTCCCTCTATCTTCCGCCGGATGGGGAGGGCCAGACTGATAATCTCGCCATTTCTGTTTTTTCGCATTCACATCGTTTTGCTCATTTTTTCGCATCAGACTCGCCGAGCGTTATAGCTCCGTCGCTCTTGTTTATGCTACGTGGGATACACAAGATGCCTCCCCACGCCAAAGGGTTAAAAAATTAATGTCTGCGGTTATTAATATTATTATGCGTTGCAAATGCATACTAAATTATTTAAATTAAAAAAAAAAAACAATCCTTTAATGATAAACCCGCACATATTGGCCCAGTTTTACATCCGTTGCCTTTTTATATACTTTTAATCTATGTATAATTAATTATAATCGATTATTTAATCATTTTTACTAACTGGAATTTATTTTTTAATTTTAAATATACCTTATAATCAATTTCTTAAACTTCTTTACCAACTCCTTCCATATTCTTATTTAAAAAAAAGCGCTTGATAATGTCAATTTTGTTTTTACTAGTTTAAATTGTAACCATTATGTACTTTAGTTACGGTTCCATTATTATTACTTTGTCTACGTATTTATGTTTATTCGAAACATCATGATAGATTTTTTGAAATATGTAGTTTTTTCATATGATAAATATATAGCTATAAGTTTCTGTAATTATAATAATAAATAAATACAAATTAGTCAACTGATGAATCACGCGCTGATGACTAGCACATTGCGTATTGATTTATTGAACTTGACATATGTACATATTTTATATATATGAATATATATACGTGCATATGTTTTAAATAACATATCTAATTACTTATATATACATACATACCTTTCTATACATGGTGTATCTTATAATTAAGGATACAGACAAAAAAAAATGATAGTGAAACATATTTTGCATACATTTTTATTTGAGTTTCTTATGCTCCTAAGACATATTACAAGTTGTTTGCAGATCAATGTATTGTTGATTATTTGTCGGTATAATTACTACATATACAAATTATTTCAGTCAAAATAAATGTACGTCTAATTTTTTTACGATATTTGTTTCCGGCCTCCAATACATATACATAATTAAGCCGATATAATTGAGTGGCATAAGTCCACTTTCCTTCATTTCGATAAACATCTCGCAAAACTTTAAATATAATATTTTGCGTTTAACAATATTTAAAAATACTGGTGGCCTGTAATACGTCTATTCTGCTTTTCCAAGATTCAGGACAAATCGAATTAAAAGAAGTGATTAACAATTCGTCAATAAAGTCAAACAGAAAAAGTGTTTTTGGAACTGAAAATTGGACTTCTGCCACTTTCAAATATAACGGCTCATACGTATAATATTATTAAATTTTCGGTTGTTGGTTTTGCCATCAAAAATTTATTAACAATTTCAGTATCAATACTTTAACTTATTTCCTTATCAGTATGTAAATATTATATTTTTATTTGAATTTTGAATATTTCTCAGGAAAGGACGGTTTAAGCTTGTCGTTTACATAAAATATTTGACGGTAAAATAGCAATAAATTAATGGTGAACGTTTCTATTTGGAGAAAACAAAGGGGAAGCGAGCGACTAGCCTTATTTAAAAGCAAAAATTCTAGAAGACGCTTGCGGCATGTAAGCGATTTAAATCTAATTTGCTACGCAATCCTGAAACAATGCTTCGCGAATCTTCCAGTTTCAATATTATTTAAGTCCCTTTTCTTACCGGCACAAAGGATTCCGAACTCATTGTTCTGTCATGTTCAATCTCGGCGACGAACAATTCGCACAAACTCGGCAACACTATTTTCGCTCCGAGGATTCTCAAACCAAAAAATACATATCATTAAACATTTGAAAAGCACTCCTGTTGATTTACACTATTTTTGAATTTCATCTTGCAGACAGTTTTGGCTTGCTGACAAATGTGTCAATGTAAATATCAAACCCTCGGAGTTACTCAAACTCGTGTTTACACATCCACCCGACATCGTATAATAACCTGCCATACACTCTCAATATATTTAATTGCAATACAAAACATCAAACAAGCCCAATACTGACATGTACTGTATATTTTATATATAAAAATACCGATCAAACAAATTTTTATTTTCATTTAATTAAGTAATGTATATTTCTTTTAGTGACAATTTATTAACATATGTATGTAAGTGTATACTAATATAAGATTCTCAGGTAATTTTAAAAATGTAAAGAACTTCTCGAAACACGGAACAAATAGTCAAAACTTTTTTCAATTGTTTAATTATAGTGAACGCACATTTGTAAGGAAAATAACTTACATGATATTCCAATGCTATTCTTTATAGTATTAGATTATAGTTTAAGTAAAAAAAAAATGAATAAACAGATTATTAATAAACAAACATTGAATACGTATGTTTATAATTTATTTTAATTAAGTTTCATGTAGTGACTTAAAGAAGTGCAGTATGGTTATAATTATTTTCACTTGGTTAATATACCTAATATATTAATATGCACAAATACACACATTGGATATATGTATGTACCTACTTATGAAAAGAATATACATAAGTACCTACATGATAGGTAGACTACCTGAATAATTACAATATCACTTGAAAAGTTCAAATATTAACACACACATGCACGATTTTAACGTATCGACCAAGTGAAGAATTCGAATCGGAGTATCGTTGTCCATGACCAGACCAGAACTGACCCTGGCAAGTGATATCCTCTTGCCTTATATAGGTCTGATTCCATGAGGAGCAGCTGCATGAGAGAGCATTCATCGTCCATCCGACCAAATGTTAACCGGCCCGAAGGAGACCAGCGCGCCGTTGCTCCATGCCTGAAAACCCAAATTTCGTGGACCAGTTAACCGTGAGGAAAACTTTAGTTCACGGGTTAGTGGGCCGCCAGAGGAAAGGGGGTGTCCTGCGCCCCAACGAGGAACAGAGGTGTCACTGGAACGGAAAGAGCATCAAGACAAACTCTTCCAACGACTTTCTTATCCTCACATCCATCTGTTACGTATTCAAAAATGATTTTTTTAGTGTAAAATTTAGATAATTGTAAAATATGTGTAATAATATACATACATATATTTTTTCAAATTATCTAGATATTTAGTAAACAAAATGCAATCAAAGAATGTTCATTACAATTTTTCGGTGATATATCGTCGCTTGACAACTCTAGGGTTGAATCAGATTTCAAATATTACATTGGTATGGCGGCAAGCTAGTGTGCAAATACCTCACGAAGCGAAGAAGCTGGGTGCAAATGCCAAATTACTGTCGCTTTACGCTTTACTGGAGTAGACAGCAGTTATATGATTTACCGGTTATCTTGAACTACCAGGGGTTAAACTCGTATACCTACGACTACAATTTTAGATAAATAAAATGAATTCAAAAATCTTATGAAATTTTTGCTTTGTTTGAATGTGGTGTGTTTTTAGATGTGTGGTTTTAGTGTGTTTAATATATTAATATTGAAAACATTTTTCGTAAAATATGAATATGCTGTCGAGTTCGCGAATTTAAACAGAAAATTTTGCAATAGCGTAATTTGTGGAAGGTTAATTTAGCGTACGGAGAATCTTTCCGTTTTTTGGGGGAATATAAAAAAATCAAGACCGAAGAAAGCACGGTGGAAAATGAGAAAAACGGATGGAAAGATAGTAGGGGAAATGGGGAGGAGTCGTATAACCAGGGATGATTGTCCAGAATAGATTGTTCCTATTGTCTCTCACGTACCATTACGATGTGTATTATAGCCTGATTATTTGTGCGGAATTAATATAGAGAAAAATTTCGCTTCTAAAATAATCATTTTATTTATAAATAAAATTTCATTAAGTAAAAAAGAAAAAATATTATTTTAAAAATATTTAACAAAAAATAGTATTCACTTTTTTCTGTAGATGTCACTAACCATACCATTCGGAAATAAATATGTACCTTCTCGCAGACAAATTGTTTATGAAAAATATTAACTATGTATTTCATTTTCAAAATACGAAATAATAACAATTACCATAATTCATGGATTATTAACAATAAATTATTATAAATGTTGTCATCAAAAGTAATGTGAATTTCAAAATGTAATTAAAAATAGATGAAATGTTGTTCGTAGGTACGTATGTATATATATATATAATATTTATATATAATATATATATATATATATATATATATATATATATATATATATATATATATATATATATATATATATATATATATATATATATATATATATATATATATATATATATATATATATATATATATATATATATATATATATATATATATATATAAAAATATTATTTAATGGATAACTATATATTAAATATTATTGATGTAAAATAACAAATTATATAGACAAAATTATTTGAATTCTTATTTGTTTTAAATTGTCGTTTCACTGTATTATCTTATATGTATATGAATAGTATGTTTTTACATATGAACATTAGGCCGGAGTGAAAAAAACGAATTTTGGATTTTCCATGATGGACCTAATGGAAAACTTGCGGCGAATTTTAAGCATAACTTATAAAAAATGAGCACCATTTAAAAAACTGCGCACTGTTGTTGTGACGCGTCTTTGCGAAAAATAATTGTGATTAAAAGCCTGAGCATTGTCACTGTAACTTCTGTACGAACAATCATCGGCGTGATGCGATATGTGACGAAATTAATCTTTTATATAAAGATAAAATTTTATTTGAAATGGTAGATAAATTGATTTGAAACAAACTATGAATTTCATAAACAATACATACTAAATGTATGTATTTTATGATATTATATTTATATATTTATACATATACATAATGGAGTATATATGGGCTCGTATGTAAAATCGACAAGCACAAATTCCCCCATACAAAAGAGGTTAAGCTTTCATCAATCACTGCTATGTTTTTCTGCTGGCAAGAGGGTTGATAACATTAAATGGAGAAGATTAAAAAAAAAGTAAAAGACTGACGCCAAAATAGATTTATACAGAGTGATGCGCAAACTATAATTTTTATTATTTTCAAATGCATAATTTTAGAATGTATAGAACTTTTGGAATGCATACTTGCATATAACACCACACAAAAAATATACATACATATGTATCAAAAAAAAATTTGATAAAATTTTACTTTCAAAAAAAATATAATCAAAACCAATTTTAATAAAGTTTAGTTCGGTAGGGTGAATTTTTCATTCCTTTTTTTTACCGTTGAAAACTTCACCGACGAAAGCTGGAAAACACAATTTTTCCTCCGTCGGAGTTTCGGACAGTTTGTGATTGAATGACAAGAAAACAAAGTGCTGCCTTTCGACATTGACTGACAGAATGTAAATTATTTTTTTCTGTTCGGGTCCGCCTCTTATGTCGAGAGATTAAAAGCTGATAAAAGCTCCCGCATAAAGCCTCCGGCCGCGTCGGTGGGGAAAACTCAGCGGGTTGTGCACAGTGATTTATAAATACAATATCGTGTTTCCGAGAAAAGCCAATTTCAATTTTCTTAAAATGTACGAATGTAAAAAAAAACTTTCAGAAATATCTAGAATGAAATTGCTTTTTTATTCAAACAAAACCAACCAAATCGGTATACAGATTTTTTTTTTTGACATTTTGTAACAAATTAAACATAATTTAAGTAAAGTTAACTTAGAATACAGCCTCGAATGTCGTAAAAGAAAATTACATAAAACATGTGAAATATATGTACATATGTACGTATACAAAAATCGAAATCGATTATATTACGACATTTTATTATTTTTATATGATTAACGATTAAATATCGTTAACAAAGAAGCTCTACAGCTAAACTTCAAAATGAGAGTATTGTTGAAAATATAATCAACAAAGCAGTTTCAAATTCAAGCTCTCACGCAACAGGGTTTGTGGTTTATTTTTCTTTTTTTTTTTGAAAAGGGATTTTCTTCAGAGATTGCTCTCTTTTAAAAATGCCATTGTAGCGGATGTTGGCATTTATCATAAATGTGAAAGCTGAGCGGGAGGAAACGAGTACTCGGAAAAATGTAGGCTTTATCGCCTCGTAGCAGACTTTTTATCGACAACATGACACACCCGGCTAAAAAAAATAAAACACCTCTCCCGCCCCACATTTTCGATAAAATATAAATAGAAGCCTTTTTCCCGTACGGAATGGTCTAAATTTTAGCGAGCGTCTCCCCGTCTCCATTTCGAGCAATTTTCCCACCACCGACGGCCGAAATAAGAAAATTTGCATACAAATCGAATTATAAACGTGTTAGCAAATATTTTAGTTGGAGAACACTTAAGCGAGGGATCGGCAACCCTTCTAGTGAGGACCTAAAATTTATTTATTTATTTATCGTGCGCTACAACATGCTGAATGTGCATATTTACCCTCTCGAATAGAAACACTCGTACATAGGTCACTTAGTATTTAAAAGGTAGACCAAAATGATCATAAATCATAAATATGACTCAACAACCACTTTAAGTCGCATAAACAATATAATTCAATTATTTACAAAAAATATAATGACCGACTAGCAAAATACACAGATTCTAATACTTGAAATGCATATTAAAATTAAACACCTATTAAAATTTTTTTCCTCTATTTATATAAGCAAGAATAATGAATTCTAAATTAAAATATTTTTCACAGTTAGGTATATTTAAAGAAGTTTTGCGTTAAGATTTCTACGTAAATTAACTTTCATTTCATAGAATTACATATTTAAATAAAATGCAAGTACTTACATACATATGTACATATACAATATTTATAATAAATCTTACGTCTTATAGGTAACTTGAATTCATCTTCCTTACCTTTAATCGTGTAAAATATCATAAAAATAAACTGTGAACATATAAACCGAAGACGATGGTTATTTCGAGTGGATTTTCCTGGAGATGTGGCACATGTGTCGTATGCGGAACTTCAATTTCCCATCAAGCCATCTGATGATAATATTTACAGTTCATTTCACAAGCAAATTTCCTATTAGCAGATTGATGCGGTAACCATCCTACGATCCACATACCCGCTCAAAATAAAGCACACACAAACACACTCACAATATTTTAACAAGTGCTTGCACGAGTGCATATTATAGATTTCATATCGCGACATGTGGTAAATAGTGCTCGAAATCACTTGAAACGCCCAAATTGCAATACCATTTGAATGTTTGAAGTCACATGTCAAGTGTAAATAGTAATTTTTTCTCGTTTAACGCCGAGTGCAGTCTCACATATGTACACTTATGGCACTTCACATCAATCTATTAAACTCATGAATTGATTTAGTTTTTAAAAGCTTTTTATTGTTCATAATAAGTACATATACTTTAATAGCTACAGATCCAATGATCGATATCTATAATATTTATTTTTTTTACTTTTTTGTTTCTTATTCGTTGTACATACATACATATGTACATATTTGTAATGTTTTTATATTAGAATTTTAGTATTTCGTCACCTGTTTTGTCGCCTATTTCTAGGGGCATTGATCTCCTCAAACAGATTTCTGTTAACTTGCATTTGTTCAACCTAAAATATAATGATCTAATCGAGAGATTGTTTAGTTTGAGATCGTAAATATATTCTCATATATGTACATATAATCGTTAATATTCAATTTTATTTTTCTATTATTTTGTTTTTTTATTTTACACTATTTTCATGCATTTTTTTGTTTATATTTTAATACATTTAGATATTTCATTTTCATTTTTAAATCTTTTAATTGATTTTTTTCATATATAATATATGCTTAACTATAGCGACGTTCTGAAGTATATCTGTAATGTCACTGTGGCTTAACTGGTTCCGCGACAAATCACTCACGTATTTTACACTCAACGGTTTATAGTTTTTGATCGATGCAATAACACATGTATCAAATCATATAGAGTTCAAATTAACGTGTAAATTATGATCACTGCAATCGTTTGTAAAAGTCAGATCAATTATTTTAATAAATCTGCGGATTTTCAAAAGCTTTCATTTAGTTTATAGTACCGGTAGTACCAAAAACTTGTTTTCGGTCAAATACCGATACCACCGGTATCGGTACTTTCGGTATTGTAATCCCTAGTGACGACAACAGAGTGTATTACCCATATTCGTTTTTTTGACAATGCTTTTATGTATATTGAAAATTTATTTGCTGTATTTTATCGATTTAAGTTGAGTGTAAAATCCGTGAGTGATTTGTGTTGACACCGGCTTAACTGTAGTAAATAAATAATATGTATGTAAATAATGAATAAACATATTTCATACTATGTTTATTCATTATTTACTGTAGTAAATAAATATATGTATGTAAATAATGAATAAACATACATATGTATATGTCAATAATATATAATATTATCCTTAGTCGATATGCTCAATAACAAAAGCTTGCGCCGCAAACCAATTTTTTTTCTGATGTTTGAGAAAAACTCAATGGATCACCGTTTGAAAAAGAGGATGTTAAAAAGCCTACAAAAGTCATACAGTTTGTCATACCGTAATCTTAGTTGTGTTATTAAAATATCTACCACTCCTTTAATTTCTACTGTAAATAAAAAATCACCATCATAAGGAACAGATTGTTGAGATCATCCAACTTTAAAATTTTACATCGTTTATTTTCTTGTTCTAGTCCATTTTTGTATTGATAGCGTTCTATGACGATAAATATTTCATTTCAGACTTTCTACATGTGGAATTTTTCGATTATTATATGTATATTTTGTAATGGAGGTAAAATTCGACCGTGACTTATCGAGGCACATATTTGAATCCGTAGTCTGTACATATGCACGTTTCCGGTCTCAGATGCAGGGTGAGTCGATTGCATTTGGACAGCTCTGGTTCAACCGAATCAAGTAGGGGTAGGTAGCAAGGGTCGTATAATATAATACGATTCGCCTTAGCATGAGGGCTGTGGCCAGTGAAGTGCGGCTAACGCGTCTGGCTCACCCTTACCTATCGCCATTCTACCGTTGCACTCGCCCTCACGACGTTTCACCAACAGTCTTTTCAACACACGATCAAGATCAGCTGGAACACCAGATAAAGGAAATTTAAATTTGAAATTTACTTCGACTTAGAAAGTAAATCGAATGCAATATTGTATTGCGTCGTTTAAGTGATTGGTGTGTGAGTAGGACAGGCTGTGTCGTACTTACGGGTTAGGGGTTGCAATTAACCGCCAAATTTCACAAACCGGTAAAAGGTAAATGATTTTTCCTACTACCGGTGTACCGGCATTAATCGGTAAATTTTTCGTTAATAAGGTAACTGTATAAGGTTACTTATCCTCAAAACGTTAACCTAAATTGAATCGTAAATAATTAAAAAAAATCGTATGTAAACAACCCATGACTTTATCTATGTATTTGAGAAATATAAGATGGTCACAAACAAAATTGGATAATTAAACATATGTTCATATGTACACGTTCACACATACCGGTTATGAAAGTATTTTCGATACAAATTGAGCGCAAATGTAGGGAAACTTACCCAAGAAAAAAGTTCTACTTGCGGTTGTCAGATTTTGTTTAAATTTTTTTATTACTTAAATTGACTATAATCATTATACACATTAAATATCAAGAAATAAAAATATTTTAAAAGGTTAATATAAAATAATGAAATATTACTACTTCCGGTTTACGAATTCCTACCAAAACCACATCAGCTCTACATGTCAGCTCTAGTGAATTCAGGGGTGTGGACAGAATCATGGTCACAACATTTTTGCCTTTCTAAGAGGTTAAAAAATCCCACTTCCAGTTGATTACATTTTGTGATTTTTTTTTTTCATCACATTGATACAAAAATTATACTTGATTTTTTTTGTAAAGAACACACATCTTTAAGGGATCGAAAAAAATAGTTAAAAATAAAAATCGAACAAGAGGTATTAAGTCTAAAATTTTAGATATGAAATTTCAGTTAAGTAAACTAAAAGGTTTCTGAGAGAAACATAAAAAACCTTGATTCTCTAGAGTAAAAGTACTTCTTCCGGTTCAGGTAAAAATATTCAAAAAATATAACAGAATAAAATTTATAAATTCTATTACATGTAAAAAAATGTCTGATTCTGTTAGCTGTTTGGGAGATAATTTAATTCAAAAACTATAAAAAAGAGGACACCTATAAGGGGAGGTACCATTTCTGGTCAACTTAAAAATTTACGTCGTATCGATAAAAGAATTTCAGTAACCGATAATAAGTTTCAGTTCCATTGGACTAACGGTTTTAAAAAATCCCCAAAATACTCAGACACACAGACATTATTTCTAGATCATGAAAACGTGATCAGTAATCGATTCTGAGTTCGAACCAGTCAAAATCTCGAGTTAATTTTCGCATGATCACAAAACTTCATCTATTGTTACTACGTACATACATAGATAAAGTAATAAATATCAGGTGAATAATGTCATATAAATGCATTATAGCAAATTCATAACAGTAAATTTTTATTTTTTTATTATTAACCAATCATATTTATTTATTTAAAGTTTGGACCATTTGAAAGATTCGATCATAATTGAAACAACCGTTTTATCGCATTTATTACGATTTGGTTGGACTGTGTTGCCAGTGACTTTGTTATTTTTAAATAGCCACATTAAATATTGAAAATAAAAAAACTCCCGACAACCTAATCTACAATACGCCATTTTAATCGATTTCAGCATGATTTAACGATTTAGCGCGAGTTTCTGGTGCTATCTGGGTCGACTAGTTGACTGGTGGTTGAATAGGAATTCTGCTGACCGGGAAAACATCTGCAGTATAGGGGTTGTCGTAGAACTTTCGAGAGTCGTCTTTTATTCTACTTTTTTGTGGATAACACTTGTTCCGTTTGGTCATTTTCGGACGGGTCGAATTCGTTCAAAAGTCAATTGATTTGAATTTTGATTCCCTACATGTTGCGAAAGTAGTCGCACATATGGATGTTAAAATATAAATCATATATGTACATATGTAAAAGTATACAGCGATCGTTAAACTTTTGCAAAAAATAAATTTTCAGCAAATACAAGTTGTATATTTTTGTTTAAAAATATATATTTTACGCAATTTGGCTCAAAAAATATGTACCTGCGCCACGCCGGGCCGCTCCCACCCCACTTCACTACTGGTTATATACATAAGTATTTATATATATGATGTAAGCACAAAATAATTCAATTCACAATATTTTTTTTGCACCCTGGAATGTTACTTAAAAATATAAATATTTTATGACAATCGTTTCTTAACCAAATTTATTTTAGTCAAAATTATTTTGTGTAGGTACTTGTACTTTACTTGGCATTTACATATGTACATACATATAATGTTAAAAAAAAACTGTTAAATATCAAAACGATTCAAAAAAGTTTAAAAAGAATGTAATCAATATATGTATATATGTATTTTTAATTATTAGATTTATCTACTCATACTAAATATATATTTAGGCAAATAAACACTAAGCAATCCTTTCAGTGAGTCAATGCATTTCTGTAGCTCTAATTTCAAACTCAACTATTAATTTACAAGCGGTTCACCCGAGCAAGCAGTTCGATCATAAGTATTTATTTATGTAGGCATAATTTAGGCATAATTACTTTTGATCGAACTGCCTTGTAACTAGTAACTACATAAATAAGTAGTAATTGATCTCATCCTTTAAACCTAGCTAACATTTAGCAAACGATCGACTATACTCTAGAGCAGTGCTACTCAAACTTTTTCAGTTGGCGGACCAGCATATATATTTGTCAGTAATTCTCACGGACCAGCATATATCTTTAATTAAAAGTGAAAACTTGTATAACAAATAAAAATAATATTAAATATAAGTAGTAAAATTTATTTTATTGAATTCAAAGAAGTACAATATGTACATACTTACACAACGATGAAAAATGAAAAAAAAAACTAATGAGACCTAAGCTTGGTTGTTTTTAGATAACATATCCAGTCGTGGTTTTATCAAAGACAATGCCACACGAAATGGATCATGAATACTCACACTATTACGATGTTTTGTCGTAATTAAACTCATGGTTGAGAAGCCAGTCTCACAAAGGTAATTTGATGCGAATGCTAAAAGAGTTTTCCAGTAAAAGTTCTTCAAGATCTGGGAATTCTGCTTTCAATTTGATTCAAGAGGACGCAAGTGAAGTTGTGGTTTCAAAACACATTTTTAATTCTTGATTTGTAGACAAATCAATTCGTTTATCTTCCAAATTTACTAAAATATAATTCCTTGGCAAAAATATATTTCGTATCCATCATTTTTCCCTTTCGTGGATTGTCATGTGGTGGGAAATATAAATCGAATCCCTCTGATAAATTTGTCAAATGACAACTTATTACATCGCGCAAAGACGTTGTCTTTATGTAAATTGTGAAACTTGTCATAGCAATCTTTTGAAACACGAACCTTCCATGCTTTTAGTTTTCGTTTCAACTCATCTGTATTGTCTGCTATTGTAAAACAAGATGACATTCTGCCTTGCATGGATAAGTTAAGGTAAGTCAAAATGCAAAAAAATATCTGTCAAATAAGCTAGCTTGGCTATCCAGTTTATGTTTTGAAATAGTTCTGATATAAGTTGTTGGTTTTTTTGGAGAAGTATAGGGATCTCATCCCCTTTACCCCTTGATAACCAACGTATAGCAGCATGCGATAATAGTTTTTATGGTACATGGACCAGTACTGGGACATGGAACAGTACTGGGCCGCGGACCAGCGTTTGAGTAGCACTGCTCTAAAGCAGACCCATTTACAAGTTACATATGTTATAGATTTTACTACCAAATCCATCGAGACAATTTGCCTATAAAGCTCCGAACTGTCATATTTTTTAAAAGCTTTTACTTAGGATTACTATGTGCATCGTTGGACAAGGTACCACTTCTGATCGTTAAATCGATGCAATATTTCGCATATATACTTTTGCCTGAAATATCTTTTGACATTGATATTTTGGATGTCGTGGTGGAAAAAATTATCGTAGTAATTTAAGGGTAGTATAAGGGTAGTCGATGTCATACCCTTATAATATTATATCGTTAAATCATGTTCTTACGCCCCAAGATTTTACTTTTGGACATACGTACATATGTATAAAGAAATATTAAATTACTAGAAATATTTTAATGATTTAATGGTAAAATTTACGCCTCAAGCTTTTATATTTTGAATGTATAAAGAAATATTAAATTACTAGATACATTTGAATATTCCTAAGAAATTTGTTAGGAAGAAAGAATATTCATTTAAATTGAAATACTAGAAATATTTCAATTTTGAGACGAAACATGTCAGACGAAAGTAAACTTTATTTTTTTTATTTTAGTTCATTATTTTTCCCATTTTTTAATTAGTTTTTATGTAATTCAATTTTTTTATTTAGATTTTGCAACAAAATAACCTTTGCAACATATGTACGTAACTTTTCAATTAACTGTTGTAAATCAAGTTACTTTTCAATGAAATTCATATTTTAGATGTGAGCTATTCGACAGTTCGGATCGCCCCTATTGAGTCCAGCGGTAAAATCAAAAGGTCATCCCTTTAAAACACATCGTACACATTACACGGCAGCATCATTTGCAGAGTCGGGTCCAATTGCAATGGATTGCACTCGTCGATGCAATCCATTGCGATTGTGCTCGCCAAGAGTGGCAATTTGTCGTACAAAAGTAGACAAAGATTCGACCGGGGTTGGCTGGGTACCCCGACCGTATCTAACATTTTTATCATCCTCAATAGGAGAGGGTCCAATTTGGATAATCATCCCCATGTAATTAATTAGGGGTACTAGGATGGGGCGCACGAGGAGATATCTGTCGAGCTTTCAATGTGAGCTTTCGTCCCCCAGCCCACACACGAGCCACTCGTTACGAGCTTTGCAAAGGGGGAGGCTTGCGAAACAGCATGCGATCACTTTAGTTAACTCACTGTGCCATAGCAATAATAGTGTAAGAACCGGGAGAGGAAGATAAGTCAAAAGCTTTGCAAATGACCGCGCCCAATTTCACAGCTCATTTATGCCATCGAACATAATTTATACATAGGCGAACTCGGATACAAATAATGAAATAAAATCGACTTTGATTTGTTCATAACATTTTCATCTTTATTTACATAATCTTTAATCGAATACAATATACAAAACAAATGAGCATTGTCAGGGTTTCATGTTCAAAAACCTGGAACATTTTCTCACTACATAATAATATAATATTATATAATAATAAGCAACGTAACGAGAACAATCATACGCTTTCTCAACAGTAAGAACGACGATCGTGAATGAAAATTTGTTACATAAATGGAACGAGTCTATATTTACTTTTTCATATGAGAATTATTATCGTATATTTTTACTATCGCAAAACTTATCTGATTACTCAATTTCAAAAAGATAACAAAATTCGTAACAATTTTCATTGAACGTCGAAAACCAACAGTGAAAAAGCTAAAGCCACCATTATTGAACGCCACATTCGTCTACAATCGAAACAAAGCAAGGCTTTGAGCCCATAAATATACATAATATATCATATATATAATAAAATCAATAATTGCACCATTCGCAATACATAATAATATTCCTCTTTTTCATTATTTATACAAGCTACAAAGAAAAAACATTTATTTTTTAACCATATAATTTCGAGTATATGCAATATAATGCAATTTCTTAATACTTTGAGAAAAACATCTGATGCTTCTCATGCTTTTAATATATATATTTTTTTATTATCGTTACCAATCTAAAATTTTCCAATGTCTAATTTTATTCCATGAATATTGAAATCTTTCATATATTATACGTATATTTATTCATTTTTAAATACCATCGCGAAAATAAAAAAATTATAATAAAATTACCTAATCTATACATACATACATTCATGCGTATTTCACAAACATGTAAGTGATAGTTTAAAACGGTACTATATAATAAAACGAAGGTACATTCCAGATATGCAAATATTAAATGAAATAAATATTAAATCATCACAATTACCTATACTTTATATTTTTTTTATATTTAATATAATATAATAATTTATATCATTATAGTATAAAATGTTGGAATATTTTTTAATCTTAGAATAATCATCAATAGCTCCAATAAACACTAAGATGGAAAAGCCCTTTGATTATCAACTATTATATTATATATAAGCTTCGACAAAAATTTTCAAAATAAAATCATAAAAATTGAGGTCAGTTCATCTTACACATTTAAATGTAATAAACATAAAATTTCATAATTTTTCATAAGCTTATGCTTTTAATATAAATCGTTTCAAATTCAATAATAAAAATTTCCAATAAAATGCATATAAAAATTGCGTAGAAAAAGGGTTTGAAAATTCATTGTAAAGATTTCTAATAATTTATTTTTTATTTTTTTAATAAATATCAAATGCATACCAAATCGATATTTTTCATTAAATACACGTTAATTACGTTTTTTATGATAAAAAACATCATTGTGTAAATATATATATATATATATATATATATATATATATATATATATATATATATATATATATATATATATATATATATATATATATATATATATAAATTTATATATATATATATATATATATATATATATATATATATGTGTGTGTGTGTGTGTGTGTGTGTATTTAAATATAGTAAATATTAAACATATACACATACATACAAACATGGCAGTGTCTGGCATGTAATAATCAAGTAATTTAATTTATACATTTTCAATTTATATAATTTTTATATATGAGATATAATATTACAATCAGACTAGATATCAAAAGCAATAACACTAACTTTTCATGTCTGATATTTCTAATTTATAATTTATTACATTACGTAAAATAAAAATTTGGTGTTATTTATTCAGGATATTTCAAATTGAAAAAAAAAACAACTGTAATTTAAAATGAAAGTAAAAATAAATGAGATTCGATATTTTTTTTAAATATGATGCAAATTTTCGAATAATTTAAGAATTAATAAATGCAATAATTTAAATATAAATATTAAGACTTACATCGAATACATTAAACTAAGATAAGCAACTCTTAAAAACTAACGTGAAAAAATCAGTCGTGCAATTCTTTTAAATACAATATAATAATAAGATCTACAGTTTGATTAGGGTTTCATTTGATTTTTCATTTTTCGTCAAAAAAAAATGAAAAATGCAATTTTTTGTTTTGGCAAAAAACATTGGCACCAAATTTAATCGAACTACCATTTAAAAAAAACGAACTAAACCCATTTAACGAACAAAAAATTCGATGACAATAATTACAACATAGCATTATACGTAAGTAAGACTAGTAATCTTATATCACGAACCTTCTTATATATTAAAGGAAATCAAATATTATTATAATAAATGAGATACGAAATACAGAAATTTACGAAATAAATAAATAAAACAATTTAAAGGAATAATTATTTGCTGCCTTAACTTTCACCACTTGCAATCATTGAACATTAACTTACAAAAAATATGTGCTAAATTAATTTAAAGTAAAAGGAATATGGTTTGAAATTTAACTAATTATGTATACTATTTTTAAATCGAGTTTAATATCAGCTTTACATTACCAAAACACGTCACATTGTATAGACGATATTCCCATACGATTACTTAAAATGTAATATTTAAATTTATATTTGATAGTAACCTTGTTTTTACTTTGAAAAGGTAAATATCAATGTTGTAATTCCCCTAACAAATGGCCTCTAGAAAATCGTTCATTTGAGTTTATTTGTAATTGCTCAATATTCGTATTGCTCATTATTTCAATATGAGAAGAACTATCTTATAAATTGGTCTTTAAATGATATGCATATCACACACAATATGCATCTGATTCGGTAACGGTAAATAAGACTATATATTCAAGTACATATAACACTCGACATAGTATGTACTTAGTTTTGACATTTAACAAAAGTAAACGACGTATTCGAGATATATACATATATTTATGTATTATGTATGTATGTAATATTAAATCTAATAGTCTCGAACGTGTGCAAAAAAATTCAAATGATTCGCTTTCATTCAGTCAAACGGCACAACGTGCGCCACGCGCTCTATGTATAATACCTATATTTGTGTTAAACAAATTACCGCATTATGAAGTTAAACAATGTAGTTAAAATTCACTAATTCCGCAGTTGTGTATTAGCGAAAAGGCAATAAAACCAAAACCGGACAGCTTTTTTTGGAAGCACACTTTAAAGCTCGTCGGCGAGAACTATCGGAGCTTTTGAGGAAGGCGTCCTAGGGCTTTTTTGAGTGTCCCCGTTCTTTGACGATGATTGAAAATCCTCATTGGACAGTGACACTGTGATTGGAGCCACTTTCAATTGATGGCCGTTCAGCTTTATCTCGGTGACCGAATGTGACCTGCCGTGGACAGGATTCGGCCTGTCCTTCGCCGCACTGTTGTTCGTCGTCTTTTCGTGTGTGGGGGTCTTCGCCGGTTGCGAAATCTGATTAGATGACTGCGATCTAACCTGACCCTGCTGCTGCTGCTGAGGGTGGAGTGCGTTGTTCTTCGATGCGGAGTCCCTCAAAGCCATCTGGTAAGCAACCTCGAACGCCTGACCCAACGTCAAAATCACCTCGGTTGCTTGATCCTAAAAATGGACATTTGTATTATATTAATGTTAATTTAATTTTTGTTAAACTTGCGAAACGGAATCAAAAGTACCATTGTAGCGACGCAAAACACGTGACAATAGTGACTCTTTGTTGTTATGTCCTTTGTGATGTAAGCAAAATGGGTGAGGTCGTCTGCATCCTGGCAAGCGCAATGTATATTACGAATTTCATGTTCGCATACTAAGTTCTGCAACGAATATAATAAATGTTAAGAATACTCTTATTAAAAAAAACTCTCTTCCGAAAAATAAATAATCGCTCAGAAAATTATAGAAAAAAATGTCCTATTATAGTTGGTCCACTGTAGGAAGACACTTAGAAAAAACGTACATGCTATCTCTTTCACCGCCTATCGACCAATAGCATTTCGTATAGACAATAGAACATTGTACGTACTACAGGGGATGGACTTTATATCATATGTACATGTTTAAACTTTTTGGATGAAATATGACGCAAAACATTTTTATATTATAAAATCTACTCATCTTACGAGGAATACTTTTTAAAAATTTTATGGAAAATATTATATAAGTAGGCTAATCTTTAAGATTATAATATCAAAAACATAATATTAACTTCCAATATGTATAACAACAAACACTGTTTAAGAAAATCCTTAAATATTGTATGATATGTATATATGTATGTGCGTTTAAAATGTCATTTGATTTTATATGTCAAATACAATACAATCAGAAAACAAATTTTAAAAAAATATTAGCATTATTTTTTTATTTATCTACACATTTTTTAAAAATAACTAAGAGCGAAAACACACTGAGTGGTACGCGGTACGTGTTTTTTAGATATGTACTTTTAAACATGCGAAAAAAACGCAGCGCCCCCATCGTTGATATCGTTGCTATCGTTGTATCTGGACGTGTGTATATCGTGTGCTATCGTTGTGTCTGGACGTGTTAAATCGTTCGCATTCTACCATGGAGGATATTGTTACTATAAGCCAGAGAATACTCGCGGACCTTTCAAAAAAAGGATCTGGTGCCAATGTCCTTACCAAGGACAGGGTGCGATACATCAGCGACGAAATTAAAAATATAGTATCCATCGCACGCGTCGCTTTTAATAACATGGCCTCGCTAAAAATCGCTGTGGAGTCCCTCCAGACTATCCACACTGATGTCGGTGAAATAAAGAGGATGATGTGTCGTCCCTTTCCAGCAGCTCTGGCTCCAGCTGTTTTTGTTGAACCTACAACTCTGCAATCGGGCGAGGTAACATTACGAGAACTCTCCACACTGTCAACTGAATGTAACAATACTACAGTACATAAACAAACACCTGTCAGATGCCCGTATGACGTTATAGCGGCATCCTCTACCGTTTCACCTCCGCCTTATTCAGCTTCAACTTCACTCGCGTCTGCTTTAGCTTCAGCATCTACTCCTGGGTGTGCTACTGTTTCTGCTTCTACTGTTTCTGTTTCTGCTTCTCCTCCTTCTCCTATAAAACCTGCGAAATCTTACAGTCAGGTCGCAGCGCTATCTTCTACTGCTTCACCTCTGCCATCTTCATCTTCAGCTACACTTACATCAGCTTCTGCTTCAACATCTGATTATGTTCCTGTCTCTTGTGCTCCTGCTTCTGCTTCTACTGTAGATCCTTCAAATTCGTTCAGTCAGGTCGCTGGGACTTCTTCCGGGAGACTGCCATACACTCGTGGATCTGGAGCACCTGATAAAACTTTACAGGTGGCCACTATTCCGAAATTGAAGAATGTACACGTTTTTAATTTGGCAAATAACTGCACTTGTGATACTGTGAAACAGTTCATATTAAATAAAATTAAAAATAAAAGAATCAACGTTTCTCAGGTTGCTAAAACTGACATGTGCTCGTCATTTAAAATTAGTGTAGATACTGAAACTTTTAATATAATTATCAATCCTGAATTTTGGCCTATGGGTACTTGCATAAGAGAATGGTTATTTCTCAAAAAAATCTCTTCGAAACCGATTGCCCAAACCCGTGACCCGTAACATTAAACTTTATTATCAAAATGTGCGGGGTTTAAATACAAAACTCAAGGAATTCTACAACAACGCCGCTTCTAGATCTATTGACGTCCTTGCTATTACTGAAACATGGCTAAACTCATCTGTACATGATGCCGAAGTACTTGACAGCAGTTTCAATATATATCGCCATGATAGATCTGCCAGAGGTGGTGGTGTTCTTCTAGCAGTTAAAAATACAAATATTATTTCGGTTGAAAGACTTAGTCATCTTGAGGACATTCATGAATGTGTATGGCTAAAACTAAGATTTGTTAACATTCCTTTTTTTATATACATATGTACTATTTATTTTCCACCAAGATCTCCACCAAATATTTATAAGCGATTTTTTGATTTAATTATATCTAATTATTCACATTTTAGTAATGGTCGCATTTTTATATCTGGAGATTTTAATCTGAATTCTTCTAACTGTTTTCCTGATGACCTTAATTTTTTTATATCTTTATTCAACTTAAAACAAATTAATACTATTCGAAACTATTTTAATAATTCCATGTTGGATTTTCTATTAACAAATTTAGATTGTCAGAATATTATTATTTCAAATTCAGTTGATTCCTTGGTTCCTGAAGACAGCTATCATCCTGCTCTTGATATTCATTTAAAATTAACTATAACTTATTCCTCACTTCGTTTAATAAATAACTGTCTTAATACCTCTGTCCTAAATGGATGGTTATTTACAAATGTTGATTTCAAATATTTAAATGATATTCTTTGTAATTGTCAATGGGAGCGAGTTTATGAGTGCAAAGATGTTAATTTGGCCCTCTCTAATTTCTATGACATTATATATTCTATTTTTAATGATTGTTTTCGGTTGAAAGGATTAGTGACGAGTAAAAGGATTTATCCGCCTTGGTTTACTAAAGAAATTATTAATCTCTTAAAAAGTAAATATCAAACACATAAACTCTGGAAGAAATCGAGCAATCCTCTTATCTTAAATAATTTCCGTATTTTACGTACGGAAATTAAGAAATTAATTAATAATGCATATAATGTTTATGTAGCTGATTGTGAAAGTTCCATAGTTAAAAACCCTAAGAAATTCTGGAACTTCATCAATTCTAAACGTGTAAATCGTGTAAAGTCGACCATTATGTACAATGATTCTGGATTGTTAGAGGGTGATCAAAACATTGCTAATGGATTTGCCGACTTTTTTAAATCAGTTTTCAATAATCCTACTGATTCCATGGAACCTACCAATGACTCGGAATTTACTTTCCCCACTTTAGCGATTAATCATCTTGACTCTTCCGATCTGAAATATGGCTTTCTAAAGTTAAAAAATATTTATTCTTCCGGTCCTGACTCCATCCCTAATTACATCCTAAAAGGATGTGAGGTTAGTCTCTTAGAACCTTTAAAATTCATTTTTAATTTAATTCTAAGGAACTCTTCATTCCCCAATTTATGGAAATGCTCTAAAGTAACTCCTATTCATAAGAAGGACGATAAATCTTGTGTAAGGAACTACAGACCAATAACTATCTTGTCAGCGCCAGCCAAAATGTTTGAGGTAATATTACACAGATACATTTTTAATCACTTTCAAAGTATGCTCATTGATCAGCAGCATGGCTTTCGTCCGGCCAGATCAGCTATTACCAACTTGTTATGTTTCTCTAATGACATAACCAGCACTTTGGATTGTAATAATCAAATGGATGTAATATATACTGATTTTGAGAAGGCGTTTGATAAAGTTGATCATAAAATTTTGGTTAGTAAATTAAGTTTTATTGGATTTACTTATAATCTTGTTGGTCTTTTTATTTCTTATTTACAGGATCGACGTCAATTCGTTAAGTTTGGGAGTTGCTTTTCTTATGAGTATGTTGCCACTTCTGGGATTCCCCAAGGATCAAATCTTGGCCCTTTATTATTCCTAATATTTATCAACGATATTCAATCTTCTATTCACCATTCTAAATTTTTATTATATGCGGATGACTTAAAAATCTATAAGAGAATAATTGATTTACCTGACGCTCTTTATTTGCAAGAGGATTTGAATTCTATTTATGAATGGGCTAATGTTAATAAACTTCCCTTCAATATCCTAAAGTGTCGGGTCATTTCTTACTCTCGTTCTCGTTCTCCTATTAAATATCCGTATAAATTTCATGATTCTCTTCTTCAGAGAGAATTATTTATATCTGATCTGGGAATAGTCTTCGAAAATAGTTGGAGTTTCAACATTCACATTGAGAATATCTGTGATAGGGCAACAAAAATCCTTGGATTCGTAATCCGTAATTCGTCTGAACTAGGGCTCACTGCCATTCGTCTCTTATATTGTACATTAGTTCGCAGTGTGCTCGAGTTTGGCTCCATTATATGGTCTCCCTATCAACTTCGTTACTCTCTAATGTTGGAACGAGTCCAAAGGAAATTCCTTAGATTTTTATATCTGAAGACATTTGGATTTTATCCATATCTGTTCCCTAGTGCCTTTGTCTTGGGATCTTTGGGTTTCAACTCCCTGGCAAAGAGAAGAGATTTATTTCTTGGGAAACATTTCGTAAAATTACTTAGAGGAGAGATTCACAATCCCACTATCCTGGAGAAACTAAAATTCTGGGCCCCGGAAAATCGTAGAGTTTTAAGAAAACATGATATATTTTTACCAATTAGGGCTAAATCAAACGTGCTCATGAACTCCCCCCTCTCGAGAGCTGTTCGACTCCTTAACTTACTGGCACAATACTTGGACCTATTCGATGCCAGTTATGTTGAGTTGGTGGAACACATCCTAAATAGCACGATATAAATTTTTCAATCTTATTTCTTTGTTTTTATTTTGTGTACATATTTTTTACTTGATTTTTATTATTTTTTTATGATGTTTTTTTTATTTATGATTTTTATTATTTTCTTATGTTTTTTTTTATTTATGATTTTTATTATTTTTTTTATGATGTTTTTTTTGTAATTTTTATGATTTTTATTATTTGTATTAAAATCACATTGACGCTTTGGGGCAACCTGTCAAGTCTCTGTGGTATTGATTTTTTAAAATAAAATAAATAAATAAATAAAATATATGTACATGGTACACAGTCCCAAAAATCACCCTTGTATTTATCCATGCTTGACATTAATCGATAACGGTGATCCCATATATGAAGAAATGTAAGAGAAACATATGCACTCTGCACGTGTAACTTCACCCGAATTCGTTTTGGGGAACATCCAATGTCATAGCGTGTAACTGAGGACGTGAAATTCCGTACTATTCAATATGTTTTCGCCCTAACTGTTCGCGGGCCGCAAAAATAAAACAATTTCGCGAGCTGTACGCGGTCTACGAAATAATACGATTGATTGCAAAACTTACCCTTGTGATAGTATTCAGAAATTTCACACCCCTATACGATATGGATAGAATAATATCGGGCAACGCTCTAGGTTCGTTCGTCGACTTTTTCAACTTTTGTATTGATTTTTGCGTGGACTCTTTCCCGCGCAATTCCTTCACAATAGTTGAACCCAAATACTGTAAAACACGATTAAATTGAAATAACGATAAAGTCAACATACACACAGGTAGATACAAATAAAATTCACTTACATTGGCGACGTACATCACAGAACCAGTGACCAAAACCAGCGGTTGATGTTTCCATTGGGTGCATAGAGTACCTGGTACACCAACCATAAGAGCACAGGGTGCTCTAATTTCGAGATCAGCCCCTCTTGCAGGAGGGGGTGGGGGAGGACGATTCTTTTTGTGACTCCTCTTGAGAGTCTCTCCACCAGGAGTCAAAGTCGACAAAGTTTGACTCTGATTGGAAGCTAAAATTTGAGCGGGCTTGGGTACTTGATCTTGAGCTGGATTCGCCTGCTGACCGTGGATATTTTGAGTGTTGGTCAAATCCGGAAGTTTCTCTTTGATTTCAGCATTCAACGATTGGATATTCTTTTGCTATTAATTAAGTAAAAACATTAAAATATAATATATATATATATATATATATATATATATATATATATATATATATATATATATATATATATATATATATATATTATATATACATATGTATATATATTTTTTTTTATTTCTTTGTGGTTTTTAATAGTGACAACGTTAATAGTCACTCGTCGTCAAGCGTCATTTGAGGAAGGTATGAAAAATAATCGTGGAGAATATTCAAATATATTCAAAACATAATCAACAAAATAATACATTCATAAATAAATTATATTAAAATAAACTTTCGGATTTTTGAAATTGAAATCTTTTAGATAGTGAAATACAAAAATAATTGATTTTGAAAATATTTTAAAGGCGTAGCTTAAAAATGATCACAGTATTTTTTCGTATATTAAACATATTCCATACATGTATACAAAAAACATTTTTGTATACAATATACATACTACAAAAGTTGGTAAAATGGAGCGCACCGATATGCACGAATGTAAAATATATATAAATAAATTTTAATCGAGGAACGCTCGTATGAAAATTCGACTGTACTTTGGCAAGTACGAATGAGCTTTATATGTTTTCAAAAGCTTTCCACACGCACACATTTGTTTTTGTTTCGTGATTCGATAATGACGAGCGAACAAAAGGTGACGAAGTGCAGCAGACAGCCTCATCACGACAACGATGGTGCTTCTCTTTGTCTTGTCAGTGAAGTGGCAAAAAAAGCGCAATAACCACTAATTACCCAGCCAGTTCGCTTTGATTGCGTGTGTCGTATAGTCGAAACAAACGCGGCCAGGTACCGATCCGTTGGCGCGGAATACCTGCTAATTACGCACACTACAAAATTTCGCTTTTATCCCGTTATGCCATGATGCGACGAGAATTTCATACATTATTGTGTGAATCTTTAACACCAAGCTCTGGGGATACATTCGAAATAATTACAGTACGATTCTACGTACAGTAAATTAATGCACCAGTGCCTCGACCTGCCAATTTGCAACCCTATTATATAATCTAGGCCCAGTAAACACGAATCTGGTAATAAAAAATGTTGATTGGCTTGAGATTCGGAGATATGTATATGTGTTTATTAAATCACGCGATTTTTCTATATCTTTTTAAAATCTTTTTTTGAATTTCGTATTGTACTTCAGTTCCTTTCGATAAGTCTTCCAGGTCGGAAGGTGTTGACAAAACCGTAGAATATTAAGGATCGAAGTTTTAGACAGCGCACACAACACAAAAACGTGTTCTACTAGTATGTACATACGTTTTTTTAGCTCGCAATTTTACCGATTTAAAATTCAGCACAATTCCAATTAACCCTTTTAAACGAAAACAAAAAATAGTGTGGTCAGAACACTATCCCAATAAACATGTTTCAATAGAAAATACTCAATATAAAATAGTATTAACAGTGGGAAAAAATCCCAAGTGAAAATACGTACTTTTGACTTTTGATTTGAACTGGATGACTACTTAGAGAGATTTGAAAGCTGAAAAGTACTACAAATGAAAGATAAAATACCCGACATTCCAATATTCATTTTGAACAGAAAAGATTTTGTGATTTTGAGACATCGACCGAACAATACCAAGTACGATACGAAATTCAAAAAAAGATATAGAAAAATCGCGCAATTTAAAAAACACATATCTCCGAATCTCGAGCCAATCAACATTTTTTATTACCATATTCGTGTTCACTGAGCATAGATCTATAAGAAAAGTCATAGCTCGTCTCTGAACCAAAGAAAAAGTCGACATTTGTCGAACAGTGTAATCAATCTCAAGACTCAAAGAAAGTCGATAATTTTATACGACAATGTTACGAATTTAATATGTTTTACGGGTAGCAGAACTTGTGCATATTAATTGTGTAAAATTAAATATGTACAGTAAACTGTCGACTATCCTTACATCTAATGATATCGTTATTAGATCTATCTAATCTAATTTTTTAGAGCTACATATATAGTTATACATTATACATGCATACATAAAATATGGATGCTTGTTTAAATCATGAACGTGATTATTTTTTAAGGTTTTCATTAGTTTCACTTTGTTCAAGGATATGGAAAAACTTCCTAAACTCTTCCGATCGCCTTTGAACCTTTGCCATTTTGCGAGGTTTGGCTACCGATAGAGATTTCAATTGTTTCCGCTAAGTGGATGGTGACATTTAATCATCATAAACATGTTTAAAAGATCGAAAATTGTGGAGACGGGACAGCTAATCCATTGTCAATAACCAATAGCCTTGTTTGCTTGACTTGACGTCAGATTTTAATTGTTTAAACGCCTATAACTTTTTAAAAGCCTATCTTTTTCACACTTTATCTTATAAAATTTGCATTATATGATCTCACTATCTCTCAGTTCTTTATCGAATGGCTCCTATTCCAAGAGTTATCCGACTTCTTAATTAAATCGTTGCTGCTGAGCCTGAATGTCATATTTTCCACCTCATTGAGCATAGGTTATCGGAGATTATTTTAACCTATTTGCTTGGTAGCCTGCACTCATCATTATTTTCATAATTGAATGTGATGTATGAGTGGAATTTTGATCTTCTCTCTTCCATTTGTATTTTATTATTTGATATTTTTACTTTATCTGCTATTATTATAATGCTATTGTTTTTTTATAATTACGTATTTTTGTCTGTGTATATACATGTATGCACACATATATTTTTATTTTTCTCATTTCTCGTTTTTTTTTCGACTATTGTGGCGCTTTAAGGACTCTACGCGCTTTAAGTTTGGACCACTCTGGCGCTGTAATGCCACAGTGGTCCAAACTTAAATTTAAATAAATAAACTAATAATCAAAATATATACTTTTACTTCACTAATAGATCATATAATCAATGATAAAAAGTAAATCAATGATTAAACGCCAACACGCCAACGGTTACTTTGGATGTCTCTCTATTCGGTTTTGTCTATCTTTGTTTTCAACTCTATGGTTTCGACTTTCTGGCTTGATTTGAACTGAGAGCGTCCAATCCGAACTGCGATATTTTACGAACTTTATATAATACAACTTTTTATAAGCCATTTTCAGGTCATTCCACATCGTTTTCGTCATCCCACGTGTTGAAGGTTATTCAAACGTTAAATTAAACGCTGAAGAATGTTTTCTCAAATTGATATATGTAATAATATACTCGTATGTATGTATATACATATGTACATACATATAAACATGTGTTTGAATTAATATGCCGTTTTGCAACATGAACTTATAAAAAAAAGAATAGAAAGAAAAATAGAAGATAAGTATTTACCAGAGTATTGAGTGCTTTCAAATCGTCCATGTTGTTGATTGGTCCATTTTGTCTTCCAGCGACGGAGGCCAAAATTCTTCTCCTGTGTCCGACTTTTTGTATTTCTAAAACTGCTGTCAGCTCCACTTCCCATATCCTCCTTACCCGTTCCATATCGCTATACAGATGTTTTCTGAATGTATCTTGATAACACTCTAACCCTGATAGCAAAAATGTGTCATTGAAAAACTCATTGACGAACTACATACAAACATACAAAATCATTACTGAAAATCATTTTACCTATTGACGTAAGCCATTTGTTAACTGCTTCTGGATCGTTTTCTTTATCAATACTAGTACTGCTAATGTTATTATTGTTGTTAATACTGTTGTGATTCTTCACGGTGGCCACTGATAACACGTCATCTATTTTGCTTGGTAGAGATTTACAAGATTCTAGCACTTTTGTCTTTTCCGGTTCTTCTATCGCCATCTCGGCCAGATCACTATCTTCGATCACACCGTTCTACAATAATGCATTTTTTAATTAATTCACACATTTAAAAGTTTGAATGATATAAGAACCTTACCACACACGAGGATGCAGTTCTTGATACGATTTTTCTAAACGATTTATATTTTATTTTAACAAAAGAGCACATTTTGACGCGAAACGACAGTACTATTCAGCGACAAGCGCACTAGTAAAGGTTGGACACAAAGAATACGTATTTGTATTTGAAATAAACATTTCGCTGAACGATAATGTTATCTTTATGTTACAAGGCAGGCAGGACTAATATATGTATAGTCAGTGCACAAGAGAATAATTTAAAACAGTAATTGTGTGCAGATAACAAATAAATGTTACAACGAGTGTCGTGTGTAGCTCCAACGACCCAAAACATAATTATAGATTTCATGCTAATTACCTACTTATGAGACATATATGTATAATAATAACTATTGTTTTTTCGGTATTAATAAATATTACACTTTAAAATGTGGATAGTAAAATGAATAACCAACATACATATACATATATGTACATACATATAACAGTCACAAAAATTTCAATGAACCATGTAAATTACTTACAATAAAATCGACATGATCATATCCATTGTTGATAAAGTTAGATTCCAAATGCTGCAAACCAAGTCCTGTGAGCCAACTGAGTATAGAAGGACCTGCTGACACACAGGGACTTAGTGAACTTTCAGAACAACTGAACCGAGCTCCCAGTCTCGACTGGAACTCCTGTTCCAATTCTTCAGCGAAGACACTCTCCCTAACTAGTCTTGAACCAAACGATGCCATGATCTCATTGATCTTCGCCCACTCCTCCTAAAATCGATGTTAAATTTAAAGTCACATACTCCTACTAACTTATCCAAACGTATGGATCGCAAATGATTTACCTGTTCATCAAAAGGACTGAGCATTGATAGAGGTTTGTCTAAGCTGGCAGTGGAAGGTGGGTTGCTGATTTTCTCTTTATCTTCAGTGTGTCTGTATTGCCATGGGTTCACATCGGGGTCTATCCTGGCTCCGGGTTGAATTTCTTTGTGTCTATTACCTGTTGTGCCAATTCCGATCGCTTGGATTCCATTATCGTAGACGTTCTTCAGTTTGCGTAAGGATTTTGGTCTCTCGGCTGGTACTGGTCGTACACCGATGCCGTCCAAGGTGGTTGTAGATCCTTTGAATAAACCTGTAACAAATAAAATAAATATATTATGTAATACAGAAGGCTTAACTTTTACATACGAATTGCAATACAAATATAGTAGATGTGTATTCTGACAACACGCATTATGGAAAATTCGTGTGAAAGAATAAAGCAAAAAAAGTGATATCCCAATAAAACACTGGTAGAATTTAACATCAAGCAAGTCAAAATAATATACAAATAAGAGCCTATGTAAATATGTATGTTTGTCTATTATTTATCCGAATCAAATCATATGGTAGCTGAAGACCCCTCTGAAATATCATCTGCAACAGTATTGTTTCGGTTACCATATTATTATTTTAATGGACATTTCATATACATACAATATATGTATATATGTACGTGTATGTAAAAGAAGCAATTCACCTTTTCAAATATAATTGGTTTTTGTTAGATAAATTTCTCAATCAAACACGGCATACACGACTCTTCTGAACAAAAGCTAGTTATTACCGAAATGCAGACATATCGTTTGTATTTGTCAGCGAAAGTTCCTATGCTGGCCATTGTAAAATTTTCACATACTGGTAAATAGTACTGAATGGTACTGTCTTTCAATTACAGCGACTGTGTGAATAAAGATGACTATTCTATGCTTACAAAGTTCCCTACTGAATCACGAATGAAATTGTGTGGGTTTGTAAATATAGTCAGTACTATTTGGTCCAAGTGCGAAGGCCGGGTCATGGCACTCACGAACTATTCCAACTAATCCAACCTGTTGCCGTTTCAAAAGTTACGAAATCATTTCAAGTTTATACGGTGTCAAATAACTTTTGTGAATAAATACAACTACGTCAATATGTACACTTCAAATGCTCTTATTAATAATACAATACTTACTGCGATCACAAATTATACAAGGTAATTGAATTTAAAACATTGAAATTGACTTACAGATGTGAATATTGGGTTACTTTTGTCATTATAAAATGATAAATGGAAAACAAAATGATGTATGAGGAAAAATCGGAAAAAATAGTTTAACTGAAAGGAAACTGTTGATAAATATATCAGTACAATGATAGTGAGTGACTTTTATATGTATATTAACCGTATAAAATATATTTACTTATGTAATATATTTATACATGAAAAAAATGTGTGTAAGTATTGTCATACCAGTACATATATAAATATGTAATTGAATGACATATCTCGGATTTCTACTTACATACACATAAAAAATATTTCAATTTACACACCTTTCTACGATGAATTGTCATGAATCTTAAGCTGCATCAACAATTTATTATAAGTTATAATCTTACGATATTGTTAACGAGAAGCTAAGCTTATATTAACGTTGTATAGTTTCCTTATTGCGTTGATTCATTGCAGTCAATATTGCACGAATGGACTATTTCCTACATAAATGTTATTTATGCCATTTCACCTGACTTTTACTTATTTCGCAGATAGTTCTTTTAGAGGAAATCGTTAACAACTCTGACTGTCTTTAAATCCCACCATTTTCGGATAGCTTTCCACATATGTACCTACATTTATCGTAATACAATAATAAAAAAAAAATACAAAATACGTGCAATGAACTGTGTAAAAAAAAAGTTCTTTTGTTTCAGTACATGTAATTATCACTGAAATAAACTAAATCGTTCAATTTTTGAAATAAACTAAATCGGGCAATATATGAATTGCTATACTTTTATGACATTAAACAAAATATATATTGCCACATACATACTTATTCAATTTTCGCAAAGTGAGCGAATATTAGATAAATTGTATATTATTTCAAAGCAGCATCATATATTTATTATATGCGTATACATACATACATACATTCATCGCTAATAAGCATTTGATGGATATAACCTTGCTGGACGCATTTACTGTCATGCCAATGACGATTGCCTAAATTTTGGCGTTCGTCGTAAGAGTGCAACCACCTCCAGATAGTCAAAAGTAAGAGACGTACATATATATGTACATATAATAACCTAATAATGATAGATATACTCACAGTACCCATGAACATTACAATTCCCCATGAATTCATTAGTGCTATGTTAACGAGCATAAATATGTATACTTCAGCTGTGGAGATCGAATGGCACTAACGCCGAAAATGATATAGAAAAACGACACAAAACTATTACAACTATGCGTGCACTTATCACACTTATCGCAACGGCACTGTCTGCTTCAATTTTGTTCGAAATATGAAACTAAGGCATTTCTCCGATTTCACTAATCTATACTGATAAATACCGCACCGTGGAAATCAGTTTTTAGTCATCGATAACGTACATATAATGCAGTATTGTGGTGAATTTTGATTACGAAACTAAGATTTTTAGAAAGAATCAGTCTGAGTGACGTCGACGAAATAACAATAAATAATGTTTCAAGTCAAAAAAAATTATTATTGAAAATCGAATTGTCGAAATTGACTAATGATCATTGTAGGAGTATTCTCGGAAAACACTTTTCAATATAAATTTGTAATATTACATATGTCAACGTATGTATGATTGGTGATATGCGGTCACCCGAACAGTTGCGAGTAAACTGATGATTAAAATTGATCCAATTCAAACATTCGTCAAATGCATACTGTTTATTCTACAGTGTAATTCAGAAATTATTAGCCAACTATGTATATGCAAAAATACCGGTTTTGATGCGCGCACAAACATGGTTATGGGTATTGAATACTGATAAATCTAGGAAAATAAGATGAGATTTATGAAAAAATGCACGCATGAAACTAACACATATGTACAATCCGAAAAAGGTTAACTTCCTAAAGCAAGTTATGGGGTAACTCTGTTTGTGATTAATCTACCAACTAACCCTACACAAAACTCCTGACGCTTCAAATCGAAGTCTCCAATTTCCATTTTGGGTGTTGAACTCAGATGACAAAACTTCAGTTTATGTCAGATAAACCGCACATTTTATGCTATAATCAGCCGATAAAGTAATCAAAAGCATGTGGCAGCTTAACGTTAGCACCTGCAGACTCAATAATAAGGTACAGGCGTCTACAAAATAAAGAAAGAGTAGTGAAAGGAACTGTATATTATATGTATAATAATTAACAAGAAAGATATAATAGTCTAAATTTTTCTGTACAATAATAATATATATATATATATATATATATATATATATATATATATATATATATATATATATATATATATATATATGAAACTATAAATTTATTAGAATTTTATTGGAATTTTAGCATTTATTTATTTTACTATACATCAACTGTCAATAGTTAATTTATACGATCGACATGTAAATTTCAAAAACAGCATTTTGTTTTAAATATTTTTTAAACGTGAAACGTTTCAGTTAAAATAAACAACCGATGAAACCACCTGAAACAACACGGATCACGCACACTGACTGAAAATAGAAGATTCATTGAAATATATTTTGACAGCGGAAAATCTAGAACACCCTGTAAAACGACTACTAAATGATAAACCTGACTGTGTGACGTCACAGACTGACCCAACTACAGACCGGATGAAGAATCGCGATTGTGCGAACCATAACGAGGAGGCAATTTATTCAAGTACAGTACATATGTATGTATATATATATTATAATTATGTATGTACCCTAATGTACATTGTATACATATATACATACTATGTAATAAATATACTAAATCTATTGTTTCGTTATAATAAATTTTAACGTAATTAAGTTGCTCAAATACTGTACGATTTCTCACAATTAAATTAGAACGCGTGTTTCAACGTTGAAACTTGAAATACAGGTAGTCCTCGACTTACGACGGTTCGCAAAAAAGTAATATATATAGACCGAAAAAAAGTAATATATATTTTTTTAATTAATTATTTTTCATGTAGATTTTTAATTTTTCCTTCAATTTGAATATGTATTCATTTGACTTATTGTATTAATAAAAATAAATTCAATAAAATAAAAAAAAATTCAATCTATTTATAAGTACGGATGATGTAGAATCTACATTGTAGATGTTTAATTTTTTTTGTATTAATAAAATTAAGTAAAACTACCGAAAAAAATATATCTACATATAGATTCGACTTACGGCTGATTCGACTTACAACCGAGGTTCAGGAACGTGTCTCCGTCGTAAGTCGAGTAATACCTGTACTCTACTTGTATGTAATATATGCTACATATAAGTAGATATTGTATTCCATTATATAATATATGTATATACATATATTATGCTCTTGTTATCAAAAATGGCCAAAGGCACTATTTGGTTTTAATTAAAAGGTTTTTATTAGTTTCACTTCGTTCATTTATGTTTTAATGCTATTTTGTTCTCCCAGTCATTAGGAATCGTGACAAACCGTAATTAAAAATTCTGAAAAAACCGGCTAAACTTGGTATTAAATTAATTTTTAAAACAAGACTTGGTATCAAAACTTGTGAAATAGTATCTTAGTATCAAACTCTTGTGAAATAGTATCTTATTATCAAACTTTTCTTAGTATTAAACATAAGGGATCTTTGGCCATCTTCGATACTAGGGGCCTCATATCCACATCTATAACATTTCAAATATAAAATTGATAATGAATCGGAAATATTTTATTTTATGTCTAATTTGTGTGTATCTACTCATCAACAAGGTCAAGTACTAATGACAATATTTAAACAAATTTATGTGACCTTGCCACATTCCAAGTAAACGTTTATGATTTCACATTTCAAATAAACATTATGAAAATGTCACGAAATTGAGTGACATAATCAAATCATAAATTCAATGGCATCAAATTTGAGTCGAACAACTTATGTAAGTAAAAAATATATATACGTAAGTCGGTAAAACGAATAATAAGCAACAGTTACGAAAGGTCAGAGTTATTCAATTAAAGAGCTTTTACGAAAGGTCAGAGTTATTCAATTAAAGAGCTTTTACGAAAGGTCAGAGTTATTCAATTAAAGAACCGTCAGATGTTTTAACTTTTATTAAAAACAAATAAACAAAGCCCAATACACAGGCTTCAGCTGAAAAATTACGTATACTTGGTAAGGCAATCAACTCTGCTACACATTAAAGGTCAAAATGCTATAATCCGTAAGACGATTAGCCAGGTTGACATAACATAGCAAAATTTTACATTGCCAGAGATCGGCGTTGGATGGATACTTTTCAAATAACAATAGACCGCCTAATTAGTGTTTAAAGCAAGAGAGCAAAAAAGCATGCTTTTGTAAGAAATTGACAATATTGAAACGTTTTTGTGCGAAAAGCATCCGTCGAACGCCCATATTTGTATAATATATTACATGTATTCTTATTATACATATACATATCTGCATAAAAATGATGAGGAACGAAAGCCAATCAAAACACGGACGTGACAACGAAGTGTGACACAATGGACAAAAACATGTACCCGCTGTTCGCATCCATATCCAATAATGGACTGTTCACTCGACAACCTGTCCAACAATCAAAGTGACCGACAATGAGCCGCGACGAATTGATGATGATCAGGAGACACCCATCCGGTATACTTGTAACGAGCCACAGGAAGTGAAATTGACGATCCGGTCGAATCGGTAACAAAATCGACAGGTCAACAAACATGTTGAGGAAGCCAAATATCAGACATAACAAAAAGCTTAGTGTAGATTTCTGAATGTTCTTTTTTATTTACAGTTAAATATCTAGCTCATTGTCAGTAGTATCTATTTGACCCAAAAGTACACAGGTCAAATCCTAGTATGATGTTTGATATATGTACATACATAATCCTGTCTGTGAACTTCAATGTGGAATTCCATAAAGTATTAACATAAAACCATAATAGATATTTATAACTAAGATGGATGAACTTTGGTTCCTTTGGCAGTATGAGATTACTATAACCAAGTTCACAACCATTGATTTTTTTTTATAGATTTTTTATAGTTTATCTATGTATCAACATATACTTACATGACATGAAGTGTTGTGATCATGAGAAAATTCGACTCTGAGATTTTGACTGATATTTAAATTCAGAATCGACCAGTGATCACGTTTTCATGGTTTTTAAAAAATGTGTGTATAATTATAAGTATAATTTTAACACCGCTATAATCAAATCACACTGAAACTTTGTTTTCGTTAATGAAATGATAATCTTAACGTCGTGTTTTTTTTAATTTACAATTGTACAAATATATTTAACATTCATTTTTAAAGCGTGCATTTCTAAGTGACGGCTATTAATAATATTAACACTATGCACTTAAAATAACTAAATAAATTATACACCCAAAACCAAGCACTCATATCCTATTCCGTTCAATTACCTTAAATATAAATAAGATTCAGGTGACATTTTTTGGGTATTCTGTATCACAAAATTATCTCAAAGACAGGTACGGAAATCTCATACAATTGCCATTGTCGTGATGCTCCGAAAACAAATGTAAATACCGACCTATCTCTTAAAACAGGTAAAGGTTTATTAGCCTACATATATCTATAAGGTAATGTAAACCTTTGAGTGCGTGTGTGTGCATCTTAAAATGAATTCGAATTCAATAGAAAAATACCCAGGTATTAAAGGAAATCGTGTTCTCTGAAATAATACTGCCTTATTTAATGTACATACATATGTATGATATGTAAATTTTATGTGCGATAAAATTAAATTAAAGCAATAGTCAATTTTGATAAGCAAAATACCGGTTGGTGTTAAGATTGTTTTCAAAGTTTGCAATTGATTACTATAAATTAAATATATAAATAATAAAAATAGCATCTATGTAAGACCGAGAAAAAGGTTTCGAGTCCCAAGAATTTTTTTTAAGTGTGGGTGTAGGAAGAAAGAGAGGCACATTTTATGGGACAGTAAATTTTAATCCTCCGAAAGTAATCTCGGTCGAAGTAACGTTTATGTGCACTTCTTTTTTGTGTATGCGTGCACGCTCGTTTGGGAAGATTTAATAGTAGGCATTCATTAAATACAATTTAAAAAATATTACGACAATTGTCGTTTATAGGATACTCGTTTCAAGCTCCTTGAACGAGGTATTTGATCACATGTTACATCGAAAAGAAAGAAAATTTAAAAGAAACGCAACTATGTATTATGAAACTGTTGCACGTGTACATTAGTTAGTGGTCGACTGGGATCATTAGTGGAGATCGACGACGTCAATAGTTCCATTAGTCAAAGTGACACAGATTCAAATTGAAGTCGCTGTGCATTAACGTTTCCTCGCACAAGTGACACATTTCTAACGCACGAAACGAAAATGAACCAAGCACGCCAAAACATATTTATATTTAGTACTTATAAGAATAATATTTTCTTAACTAGTCTCTTCCCGAATTAACTCTGGTTTCGATATCGTGATATTCAGTTGAAATTATTGTGCGTATTTCTTAAGGCACAAACAGATAAAGGTGAACCCGTCGATGATATTGACGAATTCGCTATGAAATCGGCAAAGGGGGAGAACCATGTCCAATAGGTCAGAGTCAGAACCAGCTTAAAGGTGCAGCAGATTAGGCACGTGCTTAGGGGCGCTGCGAGGCGCCTCCATTTTTATTTTTTTGATTATTAAATTGAAAAAATAATTTATCTTTCTGTAAACTTATGAAACATTCTATATTTAACTTAATTTTTCTACTCGAAGTAACAATACTGATTGTAAAATATTATAATTTACGAGGAACGCAGGAAGTTGACGTTCAAATATCAACGACTCACGAATAAAACTTGTAAAACAGCAAACTGTCGTCGATAGAAATGGTAATTTGGGATTATATTTTATATAAAATACCGCTGAAATGCAGGAATGGATTTACTTCACGAAATTAAATAACTTAACCAATCATATTCATTGTAGAATAAAAATAATGTCTTCATTACATAATTTTTAATTGATTCCTTTTTATACATAAAACGTGCCTATTTTGAAAAAAAATTGTAAATTTAATTTTGTTTTATTCTTTTATTTTTTCAACATAAAATTTCAAGAACTTTCATGAAATTTATTTATTAAAATTTAAGAGGGAGGTGCTGAAACCAATCTGCCTAGGGGTGCCATATACCCTCGGGCCGGGCCTGGACAGAGTGCACATTTAAATACAAATATGGTACTAATGTCACACCGGAATCCATCACAGTCATCTCTGTCAATACGATAGTAAAATATCACGTAAAGATAGGGAAAAAACCCCACCAGAAAGCCATCGTTAAAGATTTTTGCATTCTCAAAACTACTTTTATAAAAAACCTATGAATAATATCGAATGCTGTCTGTCCTGAAGCATTGTTTTACATTAGAGACATTTGCACTGTGACCATTTTGACATATCACATCAGTATTGATTGACCTGAAACACAACTAAATGTTTAATAAAATGTATAATGTGACACAAATCTTAACGCGCCATTTTCAGTCGATCCTAGTTTTAAACATGTAACCTGGAGGTCTAATTTAGGTAAATATTTAACACAAATAACCAGTATATTTCAATAAAATACATAACATCGGAAACGAATAACTCAACATACATAATATATGTACATTATATGTACATATGTACTTGTTCAAAGTATGAACGAAATGATCAATAAAAATATACCTATTCTTAATAAATCACTCTAGACTTAGAGTCTAGATTAAGTCTGGCGAGTGTTACAATGACTGCTAAGCAGACAGGTGTTCTCCGATTAAATTGTGTAACAATTCAATCAACGGTACCATTTCCCGTCTACCATAATTGAACCACCATTGTTCTACCAAGAGCACCTCCAACTACACTATAGATATTTCGTGACACAGTTTTAACTAAAAACTTTGCATTAAAAGCTTTCCAGATGAGACTTCCGAATTTAAAAAGGCAGATATTACCGGAAATTTCGTCGAAGATATGACGAAAAAAATTGACGACTCGACATTTTTTACACAAGTTAAAAGCAGACAAGATGTACAACACATGGTCGATTCACCCACTGTCTACCAACGCACATGCATAGACAACGTTGTGCCTTTATTGAAAGAATCATATGCGAGCAAAAATATAATGTATAATTTGAGGTACAGTTCAAATATAAATTTTAAAAATCCAGTAAAAATTTCAAAACCCTCATATCGATCTTTTATAACTTAAAAACGCAGATTTGTTGCATTAGTAACTTACATACATCCCCTATATTGTGTAATTTTCTTACCATTACTAGAGGAAGGACCGGAAGCGCGCCGTCGATTGTTCCATTATTGTAAAAAAGGTACGGCAAACCTTTAACAATGCATTTACAACATGTGAACAATGAACAGCGCGCTCTGGGTCCGCTCTTTAATCATTACTAATCAATTATTTAGGGTTGATCGTGTGAGAGACCTTGACGTTTTACTTGATACTAGAAACGTTTTACTAGAGACCTTGACGTTTTAATTATATTTCCGTACTACTTCCAGTTGGGGTAAAAATATTTTAGAAAATTATATTACACATACAAAATTTCAGTCTGATCCATTGAGCAGTATGGGAGATAATTGCATCCAAAAACTTGAAAAAAGAGGACACCTATGTATAAGCGGAGGTATCATTTTCGGTCAAAAAAATTTAAATTGAAAAAAATTATGTCATATCGATAAGCATTTTAGTAGCCGATCCTAAGCTTTAGTTCGTTAGAACTAACAATAGGTTCAAAAAATCCCCAAAATACACAGACACAAATACTAACAGACACATACATATTTTTTCTAGATCATGAAAACGTGATCAGTGATCAATTCTGAGTACGAATCAGTCATAATGTAATCAGTCATTTGTAGGCCATTGTGGCGCCTTAGGTTCTTCCTGTAATGCCACAATGGTCCAAAACTATAAATAAATAAACAATCTTGAGTTGAAATTTTCGCATGATCACAAAACTTCATCTATTGCTACTACGGATGTACATATGTACATATGTACATAGAAAAAGTGAATATGACACAACTTTCATCCATTGACATTCCACAGGTCATCTATTCAATGCTATCCTTTCTTCTGTCGATTTATAGGCAACGCTCGAGGTACGATGAATGAAAATTCCATTGTCTAATTGTCATTTTTACTTCCACTACATATTCTTCTTATACAGAAATTCAATCCTCAGCAACGTCGCTGATCCAGAAGAATGTGATGTAAGCACCGTGCATCCGTGCATCAGGTGATGATTCCACACTGACACACGAACGATGCGGTCAATGCATCAACGCATGGTTTTTTTTTTATTATTTTTGATGCAATTAAAAGCAAAGACAACAAATAAAATTAGTCTGCAGCATCCTGAGGTAACGCTCGGTGACGGGCCGTCTGTTAGCGTTGATTTGTTAGTGCCGGGCGCGTTTGACTGTGCAACCGTGCACCGTGTATCGTTTCGGCTGCTTTAAATTAGACCTATTTAAATAACAAAGCTGTTATTCATGGCCGATGTCAAAGATGATCTCCGGGTTTTGGATTTGAGACAAGAAGAAACTCCGTGTCAAATGCGAGTAGACCGTTAGATAAAGAACAGAAGTGCGAGCAGATAATGCCAGATATAAATTTGAGCTCGGTCGTACTCCACGTCAGATACGGAGATGGTTCGTTCTATTAAATGCACAAGTTACAACAATTACGAGTGTTATTTGAAATTTTCGTGCAATACGGATGCAACAGAGTGCACTTGTATTCCAATGAATCGTTTGATGCCCGCACAATAGAAGCATTCACACGAATCCCATGTACACTTATTATCAGGTTTCGATGGTACAATGAATCGTTCGGAATGCACAAGTCTCATTGGGTTCGGGATTGGTTATATTAACGAAGTTCACGCTTGAATTCGACTCGCTTTACATTCCACACTTATATAAATATTGGTATATATACGATAAAATGGGTGTGATATCTAAAATATTGTGGAATGGATCAATGCGACACATTTCAGATTGTGAGTTTCGAATTCAAAGAATTTCCTCAATGTAACCACAGATACGTAAAATGGCAACAAATTAAAGTGGCCAGTATTTTATTCAATTTCGGTATATATTCAGCCAGTATTTTATTACAAAATGGTCAGAATTATATTATTAAATGTCACTATAAATACAATATCAATTCACACCCACAGAGATATATTATAACGTTAAGAATTACAAAATAATATATACAATTCAGCGAACTTCAACATTGCCGAAACCTCGATAATTGCGAGAAAATGGATAAATTTTCAAATTTGTTGGAACCGTTTCAATGAAAATCAGATAAATTGGCAAACTCTGATAGGAAACGATCGACCTGGAGTCACAAATCCAAGGTCTGGCCAGCAGAAACCAGTGGGATTTGAACCCCTGACCACTTTGTTCAAAGCATTATATACTAACCACTAGTCTATGGAAATACTGACCATTTATTATTTATACCGACCACTTGTATACTGAATGACAGATACTATCCGTTTAATATAAATACTAGCCATTTAATATAAATACTGGCCATTTAATATAAATACTGACCTTTCATATTTAAATACTGACAAAAATAAACCAAAATACTTACCAGTAAAATACAAGCTTATATAAATTTATAAAATAGGTTTCCTTTGTAACACTTTTTTGGGACGAATTTATGGAAGCCGACTTCGAAACCGTAAATTGAAATTCTTTTCCTATTTAATTATTATAGTTCCGAAAATCAAGCGTATAAAAACGAATAATGTAAAATATACACGTGCTTAGTACAAAGATTTAATTTCCAAAAAAATCAAATTTTCAAAAAAAAAAGTTTAATAATGAACGTGGCAACATTTTAGTGTACTATAGTAGTACATAAATACATCTAATCAACTGCTTAATGATAAAAAATAATGGTATCTTTACATACCTATTTGATGTTCAGGAGCCATTTTTGTCACAAACACTTTCTTCTTATTTGAGTTTTATTATGAACACATTATTGCTTTATTAATAAAAATAAACATATCTTAATCACAGATAAACTGATTCTTGAAACAAAACTATTTATTATTATTGTAACACAATGTGTTAATTTTTCATGTATTCTCAGAAAAAAACCATTATAATGAAGCATATTTTCTTTGTGGTTGTTGCTTAAGCGAATGATAAATAACAAAGGAATTTTTTTCGAATGTACACATTCATCTCGCTTATTAATCATCGAAAAATAAGTAAACGTCAACTATATACATACATATGTAAATATATACATAATTTAAATCATAAAATACTATATAAATTTGTTACCGTATAAACGTCAATTTCAAACTTTCGGTCGGTTTCAACACGCGCATTTAAACCTACAATAAAGATCGGCTTTCACCAGTCAAATATTAACTGACGATTTAATCATCGATTGAAAATTCGTAATTAATATTTTGTACTTCGAAAATAAACCAACGGCCCTATAATTAACCTACAGTTCGTAATAACCGGTAAAACAACGCAACGAAACACGTAGACACGTTACGAAAAAACCAAAATATATGTATACGTGAACTGCACAAGTATTTCTAAATCTAATTCAAATTTTCATTCTGTATTATCAACGTCGGACACGTTCTTATCTTAAACTTTATCGTATTTTGTGATAAGCAAATATATCTACCATTTTTGAAACGAGTCAAGGTTAACAACTGATAAAGCGCATAGAACCTGTAATCCGAGCTTCTCTATAAAGTCGATATAAATTCCAGGAAATCGGTGATTCAATCGGACACACTCCTAAGGAAACTTATGCATGCAGAAGAAGATCGCTGATATTACAAAGGTATTTATTTGCTTTTCATTTGTTGATATTATGTACATACATTTGTCAAATGCATCTTAAAAACTTACAGAAACGAAACAACCAGAAGTCATACATACGTACATACATATGTATATTTGCATAGGTATGTTGATAGTACTTATAGTACGATCAATGTATGAGTGTAATACTGATATTGTTTGTGTATTGCATAATATTAATAACCATCTGATACAATCGCACTTTTTATGCCTTTGTTATCTTCATCATCATCATTGTCATCCACAGCCATTCACAATCGTGTCTCGTTTTGCGCGACTCTCATCCATCTCACCCCACACATTTACCTAATTTCATTTACCCATCTTTCATGCGGTCTTCTTTTTACCCTTTTGCATTCCCGCGGGTACCATTCTAGCGCTTCTTTCCTCCACCTTTCATACATTCTTCTAGCTACTATATCCACTACCCTTGTCATACTTCTCACCCATGTATTTCACTTCATGTCTTTCCTCGTTATGCCAACCATACAGCGTTCCATATTTCTTTGAGTGCATCGGACTTGGTGTAGCATCTTGGCGTTCAATGTCTACACATACGTACATACAAATGTATGTATTTTTACTAAAAACAAAGAAATATACATATCCATCTTAATACTTGGTATCCATCCAAATTTTCTATGTATGACGCTTTTATCTTTCTTCTTTCGTAAGCAATTTTTTTTTGTAACGCAACAACAACAAACGAAAGCCCAGCTTAGTTTGGCATTCCTCAATTTTGAAGAATTTCAATGCCAGAATTACATTTTCAGTTTCTTCCGACATCATTATTCATTTCATCGGGAGTTGATTGATATACACAACATGCGCAATACTTTGTTTATATTGAGTATCATCACGCTCCGATTTCGTAAGACTTTCGTGCCCACAACGAGAATATTCCTGTTGAAATTCAATCGAATTGCAAAACTAACAATATTTATACACTTAACGATCTCCTTTATTGACTCCGAAAATCTAAATATACACGCACAATCCGGTCAATTTCGAAATCGACGACACTGCTGATGTCGACTTTAAGCCGAAAAATCGATTCATCTTCAAAGAAATCTAGGAATCAATTCGACGGAGGATGTAAAAAACGAGTTTTGAATTACAAGCACAACAACGTACACGTATGAACAGAGTTGGCCAACGATAGTACTAAATTGCTAATGGAGAAAACAGAGAGACGTTATTTTGGGCCCCCCAGCTTCGATAGGACCACAAAAGACGCATTGCGTGCCAACTATGTCACGATTTTGAAATAAAACGTGTTCGCAACGAATCAATCCCTACATTGAGCGACTCCATCTCGTGTTGATATAATAGTAAGTTTTAACTAAGAGTAGAAATGTTGGTAAACATTGCTAAAGAAATCTTTAGTAATGGCTTATAAATCGTAGGTGCGATAAGATAAGTATGTATGTCGAGCTTAAGCATGCACAATTAAATGCAGTGGAATAGGTAAATTTTCATTATTCGAGATGTCGACATATTTACCATTTACAATATTGTATTAGATTATTATATTATTTATCAGTTTGAGAAAGCTTCGGCAACTCTCCCTTAATTATTTTATACATTTAATAGTAATAGAAGACAATAAAATAATATTCATATAATTTTCATCGGCTGCAACTATGTATTTCAGTATTTCAGATACATTGTATCTACATACATGTCAATTCTTCCCTAATACAAATCATGATAATATTATTGCGCCGTTATATTTAGAAGTGGCATATGTCCACTTTTCTTCATTCCGGGACATACATATTTCCCAAACATTACATATGATGTTTTGCGTTTAACAATATTTAAAAATACTGCTTTTCTGAGATTCTAGACATATCGAATTAAAATAAGTGATAACAATTTGTGAAATAAGTCAAACAGAAATAGTTTTTTTGGAACTGAAAGTTGGACTTCCGCCACTTTCAAATCGGTCTCCGTGCCGAGCCAGAATGTTAAATTACAGAAAACGCAAATATCGGAAGGCAAAGATCGAAAATCGAAAGATCTGAAGTCGAAAGATCAAAAAAAAGGGTGCATGGTAAACGGTACATACTCACGTAACTTGCGCGAGCAAGGTACAACAGGAACAAGAGGAAAAGCCTGTTCCTCTTGTTCCTGTTGTACCCTGCTCGCGCAAATTAAGTGAGTATGTACCGTTTAACATGCACCCTTGTTTTTATCTTTCGACTTAAGATCTTTCGATTTTCGACCATTGACTTCCGATATTTGTGTTTTCTGTAATTTAACATTCTGGCTCGTCACGTAGACCCCTTTCAAATATGTATAACAGCTCATATTATATAATACATTCATCAATTGACTCGACATATTGTTCGCACGTTTATGGCCACATAACTTGCTATTAAATTCTCTTAGGTATCAAGTATCTCTGTTGTTCATCTACCGTAGTAATCAATTTTCCACTTCAATATGTCTTCTATCTTTCTCATACTTCTCACCTATATTCTAGTTAAATCAAATATACTACACATCTATAAATACACGAGTACACGGGATCTCATGCAGAATTTTCGCATTCAAGACCCAAATATCGCATAAGTACAATACGTACAATCTACATATGTACGGAATAATCTTGCGAAATAAGCGATTTCGAAAGAAATCGTTATAATGAATGCCAAATATTGAAAGAGAAAAGATCGGTGTTTTGTTTATGTTCCAGCTAAGACACATTTTTTCATCAAATAATTCGAATGCAATTAATCCGTTAAACTATTATTGCTGAAGAACAATTGCTATTTTCGAAATCTCCCAAAGTAAACTATGTATTTGATAAATTCACCCTAATATCATACCATTTATTGAAACTCACCCTATATTTTAGATTTTCATGTTACGAAAATGTATACTATTTTTTAATTCTTACCTCTAGTTTTTGATATACCTAATAATTTTAAAAAAGCTCATATAAATAATTATTTTAAAAAACACAAGTTTCAACAATTACTATAGAACGGGAAATTCTAATGTAGTCACATTTGAAATTGTTTTAAAAAGCAAATTTTGCGAATCGTACTCGATATAATAGTTCAATTAAAAGTGATAAGATCATAAACTTTGTACTTAAGATTTGATCCAAAAATTTTGAGTTTGAAAGTTCGTGGAAGGATTACGATAAAAACATCAGATTTCCCTCAAATAAAATATTCTCGATCATAGGTATAAAATCTGACAACAATCAGGCGAGAAATATTCATGAGGTATGAAATTCATGCTCCGACCCCAAAGGGTCAATGCGCCATTTCAAGTCCTCGAACCCGACATACCAAGGGCGCAAGGATTCCCGCGAAAGGCCCATTCGTCTTGTCGTTAATAAAATGAACAAAAAAAACACGACAACACACAACGACCACGAGAAAAAAGGAATAAATGCACGATCGAGACGAAGCGTATAAATAATTTCTGCGTGTAATCGCATTTTAAACAGGTACGTGTATTTCGGGTCGAATTTGCATAACGAAAACGATTCGATAACGACGTCATTTACACGGTAGGAAATCACGATAACAGTCAACATTGACGGTCGACCGGTTGTTTAGGCGGTCTCACGTAACTAATGTGTTCGTAAATTAATGGGTATATATCAAAACTCAACTCTCGATCGTGTCAAAAGGCGTGAAGGATGTCCAGGAGGATGATACATGAAAAGATAACGCGCGAGTAATTTTTATTTACACGTGAAAATTATAAATACTTATGCAAAGCACGTACTATTGCTCGCCACAAATAATTACGACGTGAATATTTTATAAATGCTATTCGATAACCTCCAATAAAAAAAGTACAAAAATTTCTAATCTCGTATAAGTATATAATATACATATATACATACATACGTAAATATTAATTTCTATGAAATTCCTACAACAAATATCGCAATATTGATATTATTAGTAATCAAATAAAACAACAAAAAAAACAAACATTCTCGTTTTGATATTTAATATTCATAGCAACCTCACATTTGTGTTTTAAAAATATCCTTCAATTTTTAAAATAAACAAAACATGAACAAGGTTGAATATCTGGTGAAATAAATTTGAACCGAGTTCAAATTGAATGATGACACAATTTTTTCGAAACGGATATAAATAATATAGCACGTATCCATGACACGTTGTGACGATGTGTCGTTTAGGAACATCCAAAGTCTACGATTAGTCATGAGATTGTCCCAACGCTGTTCTCAAGAGTCGAACACAGAAAACCAGAAAGAAACCAGTGAACATGAATTTTGATAACAAAGTTCAATATCAACAAACAAGTCTGTGGATAATTCGTATCGTAAAATGAATCAATCGATCGATTGGAAATATATGTATATATATATATATGTATACTGAAAGTAATGCTGGTAGACTTCAGTAGTGTTTCTAAGCATCGAAGATTAAGATAATTTTGTAGGTATTCTAAAATTCCATATAGAAGCAGTTAAGTGAACAAATTACGACTTTCAACACTTGCAAATGTCGACAGACTAGTTTTAGGGGAAGATTCTGAAAATAAATATTTCAAAGAGGGGTAACTTCCGGGATACCCAAGCTAAACATTTACATTACTAAGAAAGTTCATAGTGATGTTGACATAATATTTAAAAATTAAATTTAAACTTCCATTGAAGTTTTACGTCAAATTGAATTATATTATAATACAGTACATATTATTAGCTATCGATATTACTTTTCATTGGAGCTGAAGGGCAACACTGATAAAACATAATTTTCTCATTGATGATGAAATATAAAAGAGCTGAAACTTTCCTTCACTTATCACGAAAATATAAATGTACAATTACATCTTCAAAATTACAGACGCGTTTTTCTATATATATGTATGTATAATGGTGAATATTTACAAAAGAAATTTACGCTCTTTTCAATGATAGCCCAATCGGAACTTCCTGTCTCCCCAATGGCCCAGCAGCTAGCTATGTACAAACAATAGCTCACATCCATTGTTTAGGTCACTTCTGCTCATTTTTTATAACATATACGAAACAAAAAGATCAAACCACAGTTAATTCAACTTCAGTAGAAAAAATTACAAAGCTATTTATATTAATTTACCATTAAATATATTGAATTGCTAGAGTCAATGTTGCCCTACATACCATCCCTATTATTACATACTAGTTGTCTGGGTGCACTTCCTTGTGCACTCGGTAAAATATCGCAATTCGGATCAACGGAACCCGCCATTTGATCGGCCGACAAACAAAAGAATAAATATAAAATACGAATTTTTTTTCAAAAAAAATAATTTAGTTTTAAATATTATAAATGTGAACGAAGAGACATGCCGCAAAGCCCAAACTATGCCGCGTCTCTTTCCACGATATACGATTCCAAGGGGAGAAAGAGAGACGGAGCATGTTAACTGACAGAACTTTAAACACACGCACGCACGCATTAGATAATTATTATATACGACTAGTGTTGTACCCGATGGAATATCATCGCATCGGTGTTAGCATATTTAGTTATTAAAAAAAAAATTAAAATAAATGTGTCGGTTGTGTTCGATCCGTTTAATCCGATTGTTTAATATGAAAAAAAAATGGTAAAAACTACCTATCTACCTACATATAAACAATATAAAACACCAATAGAAAATTTAATTAATTAAATGTATTTTCAATAAATGGCGGTTAACGCCCATCGCCGTCTATTTGCCTAGAGGAAACATTGGTAGCAAACAATATATATAGAAGTTTTTTTATTTTGTTATTATATTCGTATGCGTTTTGGCAGTGGTTTAGCTGTGGCTAACATATGAGCGTTATCTCAGACAGACAGACACACAGAATAGCGAAATTATATATATATATATATATATATATATATATATATATATATATATATATATATATATATATATATATATATATATATATATATATATATATATATATATATATATATATATATATATATATATATATATATATATATATATATATATATATATATATATATATATATATATATATATATATATATATATATATATATATATATATATATATATATATATATATATATATATATATATATATATATATATATATAATCCGAGACAAAAGTATGAAATAAGCATATAGCGATATTAGCATGCGGCCGCGTAGTTTGCAACCATTTGTAGCGGAATGTTCTATTTGGCATGTTTTGAGTGCATACAAAACATGCCAAATACACGAATATTAAAAATTAATTAGTGGTCAATCAAATCTTTTCAAATGGTGGGATAAAAACACTGATTTCTGGATATTTTTCAATAAAGAGAAGTGACAACGAATTTGTAAATTCAATTTGCCCTACAACATATGCACATACATCTAATATATCTATATAATTTCGAAAGAGACTTTATATGTACATATGTATGTTTGTTTGTTTGGTTCTAAGAGTCCGCGACGCCATCGAACAAATCAAAGTTTCTATACCGACGATATTGATATCATTGAATATTATTTTTTTTCGATTCAAATAAATTTAATAAAAAAACAAATGAATGTTTACTATTAGATTAGCCATTTGTTTAAGCCTTTTTATATTACAAACACTGAGCGAAGCCGGGTAAAACCACTGGTGCACTATAATCGCATCATCTGAGAATATTCGCTTAGTGAAATCTCACGTTTTAAAAGTGTCACTATTCACAAGGATCGGTCCCAGAAGAGGGTTAAATCGCACAATCGGAACACCATCACTGACGACAGATTCGCACAATGACGTCACGGGAGACACGCGCGTCACGTGCTCGCGCGACGTCGCGCACATGAGAGACGCGCGCGTTAGCACGAGCACGAGCACGAGCACGAGCACGGGCCGTGCAGCACGCGCAGCTGACTAGATAATACTGCAGCCGGTGAGGCGTGAGCGATCGTGTTTACGTTGGTGTATGTATGATCCACGTACATGCTAGTTTCTTGTGAGTGTGTAGTGGGTGCACGTGGTCGCGCCGGTAGCCACCGTCAACCTTTTGTTTTCATGTATTATTATTACGTTAATCACTGTCGAGAGATCTCTGTTGACCTTTTCCGTGCTGCACGTGGATCTGATTGAAAATGATTATATACCCTATACATATATGTATATACGGTTGTATGAATGTCTGTGCTCGTTGTGAGAGACCGGACGCGTCAAGTGCAACGATGTTACTGAAGCCTCGCCAAATGATTGTAGCAAGTGAAAGCAGGTAAATTTTGTCTTATTTACCGTTACCGCAATGCACTTTTGTTAATGGCATAATACAAAATGACTTGGAATGGTTCTTTGTTTACCTGTGAGGTAAAAGTGAAAGAATCGACATTGATGGAGACTTGCTGTTTTTACAAGGCCTCTTCTTAGTGTACTTCGCAAACGATTCAGTGTCTTTTCCTACAGTCTTACGATGGTTTTGAAACTCGGTGAACGATGGAAATTTAAATCGTTTCTGATAGTTCGATGGTGAAAAATAGGTTCGGTGATTACTGGTCACAAATTCACTAAAATCTCTATAACGGAACATCTGGCAGCCGAAAAGTCCATCATACTAACGAGAACTTAAGTGCCAAATAATGCGTATTCGCAATTTTAATGGCAAAAATTGTCTTTGTGACCACCACAATGTGAGTAATAATCCAATTAACGAAAAATAATCGTAATAGACACGTTTAAAATGCTACAATTTTTAACATCTTGACGTTTACTGGTAAGTAGACTTATATACAGTACCGTACATGGAAATCGCATCACCTCTAAATATTTCTCGGTAGAAGGTCCCCCCCTACTTTCTAAAATACTCTTTTTTTATTCAAATTGGTACATTTTAAGTTATTCTATCAAGTTTTTGTGCGAATTTCGAGTGAGTAACTATGATTTGTGCGAAACTTGACGTGGCGAAAAAGTGGCAAATAATTTCGCTATCTTCAAGAGGATTGACCAAACGAAAAATTACGTTGCATTTGAAATGTCAACGGAAAATTATAGCACGTATCCTCAAAAATAATCAATTTTCCTTTCCGCCACCCTCTCGATTTGTCAGACTTTAATTGTTTAAGCGCCTGTAACTTTATCTTTTTCAAACTATATCTTATTTATTTTAATATACAAGTATACCACAGTGTCTCTACAGGTCACCCCAATATGACACTGTGGCCAGACAATACATAAAAGATCAAAAACATAAGAAAAAATAAAACAACAATAAAAGAAAAACAAATAAAATAAAACATTAAAAAATTGTACATAAGAATTAAAAATTGAAAAATTGAGAATTAAAAAATTGAAAAATCAAAAATTAAAAAAAATCTAAATTTACAAATCGAAAATAATAATAAAAAAAAACATATATATAATATTGTATAATTTGTTAGGCAACAAATCAAATGGCCAGTATTTTAATCAATTTCGGTAAGTATTTTATTTCAAATGGTCAATATTACATTATTAAATTTCACAGTATAAAAATCTGACGTACATTCGCCAGAGGAAATAGCAATGCCTGTTGGACGGAATTGTCTATCAAGATCGTATCAATCGTGTGTTGATACCAATCAAAAAGCAATACTGGCCATTTGTAAAAATAAAACTTACCATTTAACATTAATATTGACCATTTATGTTTAAACACTGACCTTTTATTATTTATAGTGACCATTTGTATACGAATGGACGATGAACGAATTATGGAATTATGAACGAATTATTTTTTAAAAGAAATGGGAGAGGGAGGGGGATAGGTTTGAAACCCAGCCCTGTATATTTATATTAAGATACTATAAAACAAAGTAAGAAACGATACGCAAAAAAGTTTTGAGAAGACTTAATGTATCAAATATATGTAGATATCAAAGAAAATATGAGTTAATAAAAAAAAAACCTTCCCTGTTAAAAAAAACTGATAGACCGCTCGCGCAAGTATCGTATTACGACACAAAAAATATAAAAACCTATAAAGAATATAGTATCGATAACATTTTTTATAATAATATACATAATTCACATCGTTTAATTAATAACATATTTACTCCACCATAACCTTAGCTGAAGTCCGGTTATCGATATGAGTAATGATCGCAATAGATAACGCATTTATTTTTAATCAGCGCGTACATTATATTAAAGGCTAGTTATGATGATTTATCTAGACGCTAGTTGTTGTTTTTTTGTCCCCATCACGTATTAATATTTAACACTTTCGAGTCATAAATTCAAATTTAACCGAACAATTTGAATATATTAACCGCCATTGAGAAATGGTTAACCGGCCCTGCGGTTAAGAGACATTAAGAGCGCGTCGTAAGTAACCAGCAGACGCTGAGCGGTTCATTTTATTATACACGTGAGTTTCGTGGCGAGACGCCACTGACTAATCCAGAGTTAGTCAACCGTCAAAAGATGATGATGATGATCATTATTATAATTGTTAATTTCGTCTGCAGACGAAAATCGCATTCAAATAACTGACAATGCAAAGTCAACCGGTCACAGGTAAAAACACCTTTGGAATTAATTTCCAACGGTTGATTACACCTGGAAAAGCGTCTGGAAAAAGATCACCAACCGTCGTTGACCGCCACTGACGCGTTACATAAACACAAACGCTGAACTTGAATTATCCGACTAATTTATGTCGGCAACGACTAAAATTATCACAGCGAACCCAAACAGTTTTTTTATTCATTTTCAATATATAGCCCACACTAACGTTCAATTATAACCTTTTCGCTAAAAGCGTCGATAATGTGTCTCGCACGAACGTTGGAAAATTGTATGTACTGATGTTCAATAATGATGACGAACTTTCTGTTTTCACATTTGACCGCTGAAATAATAGTTTGAAATAATGCAAATGAAGAGGGGAACAATCGACTGGTTTCGCTCGGTGTAATTCCGTGAATGCGAGGATGTTTACGTGGATGACGATGGGATTATAAAATGCATACGTCGTATGTGACGCATCCTGCAATTATTTCAATGAACACACATTGAAGTACGTTTATGTACGTGTAAAATAATTTAAATACTTTAATACAAATAGGCTGTGACTGACGTGACTTGTTTTTAGGTGATCTTACAGTAAATCAACGCCCAAAGTCAGCAAAGTGGTAGATTTCTACATTATGTATATTCTTTGAACCCTTTGAGTGCTGACGTCTTTTATGTTGAAATCCGCCACGCTGAAAATTTCGCCAGCAATTCCGACAAGAATAATTTAGAAATCAAATAGAAAGCAGGCATAAAAATTGTAGCTAATCTAAAATACTCAGCAGTAGTTAGGGATTTCTATCGGGAAATTCTTAAAATGTTTATAAATTCAGAAATTCCGGCGTAAGCCAGTCTTTATAAACGTTGACAAATTAATGACACGGATTACACAACCCGTGTTCAATGTATTATTTTCAATGCTACCTGTATATATATATAATATATATATATATATATATATATATATATATATATATATATATATATATATATATATGTATATATATATATATATATATATATATATATATATATATGTATATATATATATATATATATATATATATATATATATATATATATATATATATATATATATATATGGAGTTCGGTCTTTCGTGTCATGCGGGGAAGACGTGCTTCTGCGTTCTTCCCGCTATTACTCGCTTAAACCCGGCTATTGCACAAAATTTAATCTAAAAACTTAACCATCTAATCACTTATTTTACTAATTGCATCCTAGTATAATTTAAGTGTAAAAATAAACAGCAAATCGGTCGTAAAAAGCGGTTTTATATCAGTTATTTCGAAAAATTTTGTGCTAATTTTTGTGTCAAATCTGAGCAAAAGAATATACGAACGAGATACATCTCCTTACCTGAATACAAAAAAAGGGTCCTTCAGTCGGTCCCACAGAAGCAATAAATCTTCCACATAATTGCTTCCAGCCAAAAATCTTTAACGAACTTTACTTAATAGAATAATAGCAAACAGAAACGGTGTTTCCCAACTGTCTATCAGTTCTTTTTCATATTTAAATTATATTAAAGTAATTCGTGTAATTTTATATTCTTTACTAAAGTTATTATTAAAATATTAAATTGCAAACCGCACTCACATATATAAATCCGTTGTCTCCAAAGAGGCGTCTCACGATAAAGATCTGTAAAAAAGTAGTATAACAATTGCTAATATATTATTATCATAACTAACTACTTTCACTTACAAAGTAACCCTGTTAAATGGCATGTAATAACTCATAAGTGATCCAAGTGATACCTAGGATGACTATCTGTCAAAGCTGACCACAGAGAAGAGTCTATGGCGGTAAGAACTCACTCCTTGAATGGAAATCTCTCTCAAGTACCGCCTTTTTCTCAACACATCTTGGATAAATGCGAGAAAAATAATATCCAAACCTCCAACAAGGTAAGAGTGACGATGGATGATAGCTTAGCTAATAGAAACCTGTATTTAGCCACGTACAATGTAAGAACGTTATCGAGTGAAGGAAGTGTGCTTGCATTAGAGATTGAATTAGAAAATATCAAATGGGATATAGTAGGACTTAGTGAAGTAAGACGAAAACAGCAAAACCAAATAATCCTAAAAAGTGGTAACTGTCTCTACTGGAGAGGGCTACCAAATGGTAGAATAGGAGGAGTAGGGTTTCTTATCAATAAGAGAATAGAAAGAAATATTATAGAAATAAGCGACATATCGGAACGTATATGCTATATAGTATTAAGAATCTCGAGCAGGTACACTTGTCAAATCTTCCAAGTGTACGCCCCCACATCTAGCCACCCAGACGAGGAAATAGAAGACTTCTACGAAAAAATACAGGACGCATACGATAATAGCCGTCACCACTTTAAAATAATCATGGGCGACTTTAACGCAAAAATAGGACAAAAGGCAAATACAGAAAGAGCAGTAGGCAATTTTGGTACCGGTTAAAGAAACGACAGAGGCGATCGCCTCATAGAATTCGCAGAACACAACAGGCTCTTTATCACTAATTCATTTTTCAGGAAAAACACCAACAATAAGTGGACTTGGGAGAGTCCTAAAGGAGACAGAAACGAGATCGATTTCATCCTAACAAATGCCCTGCACTCCGTTAAAGACGTTAGTGTTTTAAGTAAAGTAGATATAGGTAGCGATCACAGATTAGTCCGTGCCAAGATGGCCATTAATATAAATTGCGAACGTAGGAAATTAATAAAAGGATGCAGTAACTCTCCAGATTTCGCTCAACTAAGGTCTAGGAAAAAGGAATTCGAACTCGAACTTGGAAATCGATACGGGAAATTAAACCCAGAAGCAGACATCGAGGAATTGAACAATGTAATTAGTTCGGTTCTAACCTCAACAGGTAAGAAATTAGGTGGATTCAGGAAACAGATTAAATTAAGCAAAATTTCAGCGGAAACAAAAAACCTAATTAAGCATAAAAGGAATTTAGATAGGGATAATAATAAGCAAGAATACAATCTAGTAAATAAGGAAATTAAAAAGAGAATAGTCAGGGATGTCAGGGATTTTAACAGCAAGCTAATAGAAAATACCATTAAGAATAACCGTAGCCTGAAAAAGTGCAAACAGGATATTTTCTTAGGCAAAAACCAAATGATCGCAATCAGATCAGAGAGCGGAGTAATAATTAGGAATAGAGAAGAAATCATAGACAGAGTTTACACGTTCTATGCAAAACTATACGAGAACGACAACGGCCAATTCCCCGCTCTGGAATCGACACACGGCCAAAGGGTTCCTGCAGTATTGCCTAGCGAAGTAGAGGCCGCGCTAAAAACTGCAAAGAACGGTATAACCCCAGGGGAAGATAATATTCCCATTGACTTACTAAAATGTGGCGGCCCCCCCCTAATTAATATCTTAGCTAGGCTTTTCAGCAAATGCATCCAGAACCAAGCTATACCAGAAGGATGGAATAACGCAACTATCATTTTAATACACAAAAAAGGCGACAAAAGCGATATCAAGAACTACCGACCCATTAGTCTACTTTCAGCGGTCTACAAGCTCTTCACGAAGGTTATTACAGAAAGGCTGAAGAATATCCTCGACGAGAACCAACCTATAGAGCAGGCAGGGTTTAGGGCAAATTTCAGCACAATGGACCACCTCCAAGTAGTTGGCGAACTAATCGAGCGCGCCAACGAATATCAACGGCCATTGTGCCTAGGTTTCGTCGATTATGAGAAAGCCTTCGATACAGTTAGTCATAATGCAGTACTTAACGCTCTACAAACACAGGGAGTGCCGGAACCCTATGTGGGACTGTTAGCTGCAATATATAAGAATGCCACAGCTTCGGTTAAAATTTTTTCAGGTACAGATAGATTTAGCATAGGAAAAGGAGTAAGACAAGGAGATACAATCTCGCCCAAGTTATTCAATGCGGTGCTTGAGGAAGTTTTCAGGAACTTGGATTGGGATACAGCCGGAGTAAGCATCAATGGTCGCTTTTTGAGTCACCTTCGGTTCGCAGACGATATAGTTTTAGTAGCTCGTGATTCAGCTGACCTACTTATCAGACTAACACAGCTGGACAGGGAAAGTAGAAAAGTAGGATTAAAAATTAACGTAGATAAGACTAAACTAATGTTCAATAGTTATTGCATGCCTGATAGCATCCCCTTAGATGATAAACCAATAGAAGTAGTAAATAATTATTTATATTTAGGTCAAATAATTGACATGTCTGGTAGTAAAAATGAAGAGATAAAGAGACGTATGAAATTAGGATGGAGTGCATTTGGACGGATGAATGCTGTTTTTAAATCAAAAATGCCACTCTGCCTGAAGAAAAGGATCTTTGATCAATGCGTTTTGCCAGTGATGACGTATGGATGTGAAACTTGGACACTGAACGCCAAGATGCTAAAAAAAATCCAATGCACTCAAAGAAGTATGGAACGCTGTATGCTTGGCATAACGAGGAAAGACAGAAAGCGGAACACGTGGGTGAGAAATATGACAAGGGTAGTGGACATAGTGGATAGAGTGAAGAGATTGAAATGGCAATGGGCGGGTCACGTAGCTAGGAGGATGGACGAAAGGTGGACAAAAGAAGTGCTTGAATGGTACCCGAGAGAAGGCAAAAGAGTAAAAGGAAGACCGCAAGGAAGATGGGTGAACGAAATTAGGAAAATGTGCGGAATGAGATGGATGAGTGTTGCGCAAAACAGAGACGAGTGGAAGCGTGTTGGAGAGGCCTTCATCCAGCAGTGGATGGCGAATGGCTGTAAATGATGATGATGATATATATATATATATATATATATATATATATATATATATATATATATATATATATATATATATATATATATATATGTGTATATATATATATATATATATATATATATATATATATATATATATATATATATATATATATATATATATATATATTATACATATATATATATATATATATATATATATATATATATATATATATATATATATATATATATATATATATATATATATATATATATATATATATACATATATATATATATATATATATATATATATATATATATATATCATCATCATCATTTACAGCCATTCGCCATATATTATATATATATATATATATATATATATATATATATATATATATATATATATATATATATATATATATACATATGTACATAGATACTATAAATTCAAATCAGTTTTTAAAAATAGGTATTGAAAATAATTTCATTTTCAAAGGCAGATTTCAAAATATGTACATGAACAGCATTGTTGGGGATTAATTGCGAATAACAACGTAGTCAAAGATCGCCAAAGGCACGCGATGCTCCCGAGCGATCACCCACCCACATTATGACCGCGCCCGCCGATGCTTACCTTAATTGGATTTAAAAGGAATCATTGCGCCGAGTTCATCGACTAAAAATACACCAAGCGATATAAACAAATAAACTCGATGAACGTACACGATGCCATTAATTCGCCAGCGAAATCATCATCGCGCGCTAATTTCATTGCCACATGAAAAAGTCTCAAACGCGACAAAATCATTTGTACGCGAAAATTAATTATATGTACATACAATTTGATTTCGAACCGCTACTGTAATGTGGTTACCACAATGCCTATAATAAACTCGGAGGAAGTGACTACCCCAGCCGTCTTAAAGATCAAGATCTCGGAAATTGGAATTAAAAGGCGTGACCGTCGAGACGTATTGTTGTCTGCATTTGTGGAAGAAAATAATTAGGGGAAATATGACTCGAATGTCTGAGTACCTTTTGAAGGGATTCTATTTCTACCAGGGTTGGTAAAAATCACAAGAATAATATATATGTATGTATGTATGTATATAAAATGCGATGAGCATCCCGTTTGCGTTTCGATTATGAATTAATTTATTCCAGTCAGACAACAATGTCACCTTTGAACCGGTATAATTTAAAAGTTTCTGATTCGATGCTAATTGACCGCAACGACTTAATGCCATATGCTAATCTATGTATGTATGTATATGTACATATGTACAGCACAACCAGCATACATTATTTGATTTCATTCGCATTAAGTGAAATCGTAAAATATTGGCAACAGCATCTTGATACATATGTACGTTTCGAGTACTATTATTGACATGCATAATGAAAAAACATATTTAGGAATAACGTTCGATAAAGAAATGAGATGGGCACCTCACATTGAGACAGCGAAATGCAAGGCGATGCGGGGTATATCCTCAATATACCCAATATTTAATCGCCATAGTTCTTTATCAACTCAAAATAAAATAAAATTATATCGCGCGCTCATATTACCATTATTGACCTATGCTTCATCTGTATGGAATAACGCCTCGAATACTAACCTTTCCAAGCTCCAAGTAATACAAAGTAAATCCCTCAAAATAATTTATAATACACCCATTTATACTAACCTGAAAAAACTGCATGCCATATATAATATTACGTTTGTTGCAGACATTACTAACAAACTAACCAGTAGATTCTATGACAGAATCACTAATAACTAGTGCCCGGAATCTGAAGGGGCTGTTTATTGTTCAAAGATTGTAAATGCATTGTTAAAGGTTTGCCGAAACTTTTTTACAAAGGATTTACAACAATTGAACAATAGGCGGCACGTTTCCGGCCCCTTCAGATTCCGACCTCTACTAATAACCATACTAGCACATTTGTGAAGAGTCTCGGTAATTACTTATTACAACAAAATGTCTATACCCTTCAGGTATAAACACAGATTACCTAACACAATCTGCTTTAGGTCATCGACTTAAGAGTCTTTAATTAATATTATGTTTTAGATGTATTATGAGCATTTATAATACTTGCAAATAGGTATTTGTGCTCTTTTTCCTATTATGCTGTACATTAACATTAGAATAATATTAATACTATGATTACTAACATAATTAAATTAAAATTGTAAAATAGAAAATGATCAGTAGATCAGTAGCTATTAAAATAGATATAAGATGTATTGTGAACATAATTGTGTAATAATAAAAAGCATTTAAAAATCTAAATAATGAAAAAACAAAATATACAATCATTAAAATCTTACTCCGAAAAATGCATCAATGAAATTTGGGAGTCGGCCAAGCACAATAATATGTTTAACTCTTTGAAGCATAGAGGTATCGAAAATGACCCATCTTTTTTTTATCTTTTGCTGCATAGTGGGATGTAATTTATACCACTTCGAAAAATTAAAACTATTTGAAGCACAAAGGTTTATATTATGTCCCTAAACTAACTAAAAAAAAAAAATCTGTGCAACACGTGACTTTTTTTGTTTCAAATCTCATGCCACAAAGAGTTAATATTAACTTCTGGCACAATTACATACCACTGGACGATGAAATTCCTACTGTGAAGTCGCCGTAGGGGATCGACCGGGTGAACAGAGAAGTACGCACTATTCGAGTCGGTCATAATGCACTCGTACACGCAAATATGAGATAAGCATTACTGTCAACACAGTCGTAAAATATCAAGTTATGCAGCGGTAAGCCATGTTCCACTTTTCTTCATTTCGATAAATATTTCGCAAAATAAGAAATATAATGTTTTGCATTTAATAATATTAAAAAATACTGGTGACCTGACCTGTTTACTCTGCTTTTCCAAGATTCTCGACACATCAAATTAAAATAATTGATAACGATTTGTGAATTAAATCTAAACTAAAAATTAGACTTCCGCCATTGGTATAACGGTTTACCGATAAACCGTCAAAAATTTTCCATCGGTAAACACCGGTCAATTTTAAAATTTACCGGTATTTGCCATAAAAATATTTTATTGCGAATTAAGTACATATACAGGCATATTATTACATTAAATACAGGCATATTATTACAATACGTCGTCGCTAATGGCGTATTGTGGATAAGGTTGACTGAAAATTGTTTATTTTCAGTATTAAATGTGGCAATTTCAAATTGATAAATTCACTGGCAACACAGACCTACCAAATCGAAATAAATGCGATCAGACAGTTGTTTCAATTATATCCAAACTTTCAATTTGGTCCAAATTTTAAATAAATAAATATAAAATAAAAGGTTAAAAATAAAAAATAAAATTTATTTATTATTACGAATTTACTTAAATGTATTTATATCCCATTCTTAACCTGAGAGTAATTTTAAATTATTTAGGATTCAATCGAGGTTAACGTTTTTAGGAAAAGTAACCACATACAGTTATCTAATCTACGATTTTTTCTTCTTTTACCGGTATACCGGTAGCAAGAAACATCATTGACCGTTTTCCGGTTTATGAAATTTGACGGTAGATTGTAATCCCCAATTTGTTGTTATGCTAGTATTTTACAAGAGTTGAGAGAAGAAAAATGAAACATTAAAAAGCATGTAGCTTAAAAAAGTTTTTACACGATATTTCCAGTTAGTATAAAAGGGCTTGACCGAATATCGCAACATAACAGAATATAATATGCATATAACTATGTATGTACATTGCAGTTCTGTGATGTACATAGACTAACTCCATTTTTTGTCACAGAGACATTTTACTGCGTACTTGTATATTTAAAAATATAAAGCGCAATTTCAGTCAAGGTTCGGTGACCGGCAAAGATCTGTATACTCGTCTTCATTTATTTAAATTAAGCACGAGAAAATAAAATTTAACATAAATTATTTAGTTCTGACGTGTGAACCAATGGAAAGACATTCCTTCCACATACGTGTCAACTTCTCTCATATTTTACTTTTCCATTAAGATGATTATGTTATGTATGTGCATCATATTATTTAGAGCTTGGGCCTTATGTCGTGACGTTCAACACTTTCACTGTTCTCTGGTGAAAAAAGGATTATGCCTAAATCAAATTCCGAGATCAAAAACACTTCAACGTGATCTATCTACTCACACGACTGGTCGTCAGCGAAATTTTTTTGTCGTAATAAACTTTCAACAGTGAGAAAAGAGAAGAAAAAGCTTTACTTCAAATTACTAAAAATTAAGAATTGTCAATGGAATTTCAACATCCATCACACACGATAACCCTAACATAATAACATAGCAACCCATTAATAATAAAAATAAATTAAATGTTAGGCATTTATTTTGCATAATTTTGTTACTATTACATACTAGTATTGTATCCTTTCCAACGTATTATTTTGGAAAGGAATTGATACATGAACCACACCTAGGCTATTGTCGCTGGTAAACGGACAATTTCGCACATGGCGATCTCACACACGAAAATCGTTGCCACAAAAATCGCGAATACGGAATATCTGACATTCGAATTCTCGTTACCGTGATAATTCGCGTGGATGGCTCTCGACGGGTGGGTGACTCTCTCAATATCGCTATCGTCATAAACGGTTTCAGCACGAACAAGAACTTGCGGTCAATTCGCATCACCCCATCAGACCTGCTCCCGCGTTGCCCCTCGTTCGATCCCCACAAGTTCGCCCAGCCGTCCACGTACAAATGTACTAGAGTACTCGCAAAGAGCAACCTATGACAGGAAGGAGCGGGTCGACCGAGCTTCGCTTCCGAGCCTTGAGGGTCCGCCCTGTCGAGAATTCCGACTTTTACCGAATATTCTGATTTGTGTCTATCAAACATCATTCTGAACTATTTTTTTGATAAAATAGCACAGAACTTCTTGAGTACAAATATGGCAAGGGACTCGGCTCACGAAACGATTCCCTCAGAACAGTCCGGAGCGCGTGGAAACAAATAACGATGCTTTGGAATCTTGTATTCCCGATCGATTGTCCATGACAAATCATTTCAGAAGATTCAGTTTTGAAGACAAACAAGAAGTTATTCAGAAAGGTTTTTTTATACTCGAAAGAAAATTTACTCATCGCTTCAAGACACATTATTATAATTAAAAATATTTCTTTTTATATACATATACCTATATTTTTTCGTCCATACCTAGTCCCCTGTTTTAAAAGTCACGGCACTCCACTGATATGTGGTGTGCAGTGAAAATCTATCTCCCTCTTTGTGGCGCAGCCATACTTACGTGTGCGCGAGCAGGATACAAGGGGAATCGGTATGACGTCACCTAGTCCCCTTGTATCCTGCTCGCACACACGCAAGTAAGGCTGTGCGACAAAAACAGGTAGAATTTCATGGCACGTCACTGGTACATACATCCCTTCCGTTTTTACATTATCACTGCAAAGGTGGACGCTTCGGATTCGAATCACACTTCTTTAAAATAAACATTTCTTAAGGCAGAAACAGATAAATGTGGACGTGAAGGAATTGTAACATAGAGTGGCGGATCCTAACGTTATAGGTCGTCGATCGAATGTGCTAGGATACTAGCCGAGTGGGTCAGGGTGCACGTGTACATGAAGAATATGGTACTAATGTATCTACAGTACACATATATTACTGTCATCTCCATTTCGACAAGATGTGAGGTACCCTGGGTGAGGTTTTTTATACACTCATAAGCCGATTAAAAAAACCTACGCCTATTCTCGACCGCTGTCTGTGTGTGCCTTTATAGACCTATAAAATACACTGCTCACTTAATACAGCTGAAGTTCAGTTTAAAATATCAATGCGAAGGCCGATTTGCCGGCCGTTCTATTGTTGACACAAAATTTTAAAAATACGGTAGTTTATTGATACAGCTGTTTGGTGGCAACTCTACAAATAAAGTGCGGTCTCCTAGGCAGTCCCCATGTTTACACGTTCATATCCTGTGCACGTGTAACTAATAATTAGACACCGCACAACGATCCACCGCTGACACACTTTGGCTGTGATACAATCTGGACCACTTTCAAAAATAATAAAAAGAAAAAGCACACTGTATGTATAATATCAGAAGGGAGTAAGAACTACAAGTATACTAGTAGAGATGCTCCCCCATACAGACATGACGTCACATTAAATTTTTCGTATCCTGTTAAAACACTTGTACAATTCCACAGCAAGTGTACTTCCTGCGTCATACAAACGTGGAATCTTTTCATATGAAAAAACAAGTCTTTAAAGGGATGTGTGAACTTAAAACAAAACGAAAATAGCAAGATTCCTGGTAAATATAACTCGGGATTGATCGGTCTAGTCTTTTTTATTAATTTATGCGATCTCAAAACTTTACATACTATACTAGCCAGACTGTTTTGTAACGGATGTGTTCCTTTGGATGGACTTACCTGCGAATGGTACTTCTGCTACGTATTCTTCAACACAGTGATCTGTGCTAGCACTGCTGGCTGGAGATGAAGATCTAGCCAGAAAACGAGGATCGGTCTCGGTTTCCATGTCTCTGGACATCCGCTTATACTCCTAAAATCACACAATAAACAGAATCGTTCAATGGAAGAATCGAAGCGTATAAATTCAATATGTAAACGATGCAATTTTTTCGTAAAATAAATGCCTACTAAGATTCAGTCAACTAGAAAAATTTCTAGACTGGTTTCAATATTTTTTTATTATATTTATGTAGTTATACTTCGTTATATTGATTTTTAATTAATTACATAAATCATTGATAACACTGAGCAACAAAAAAAAATACCAGAGCGGAGACTAGCCAATCTTTACTAAGTTTGACCCACTGAATTCGAATATGATATTGATTTTTGTTGGTGGGTGATCGTTTACGAGATATGAGCGTTTAAAAAAATCCGCGATTTTTAGTTTTTTGGCTTTTGCGGTCTTTAACTCAAAATTTAGGATTGTTAATATTGAGATAGAAAACCAATCCTTATAAACGTGGTGAAAAAAAAATTTGCCAAATAAATTAAAAATAGCACGGAAAAAAAATCTGTAAAAAAAAATATATTTTTGACTTTTAAAACTCGCTAGACAATTAATTAGAAGTATTTTAAAGCAATGAAATATAACAATTAATAGGAAAAATATCTGACTATTGATTCCAATACTCATTTTGAGCGCAACAATCCTAAATTTTGAGTTAAAGACCGCAAAAGCCAACAAACTGTAAAAATCGCGGATTTTTTTAAACGCCCATATCTCGTAAACGATCACCCACCAACAAAAATCAATATAATATTCGAATTCAGTGGGTCAAACTTAGTAAAGATTGGCTAGTCTCCGCTCTGGTAACTCAAAAACGTGATTTTTTGTTGCTCAGTGTATGTAATTAATCAAATAATTAGATAATTCAGTAAACAAGATAAAAAAACTTGATCAAAAATGATCTAATGATGAATTATTTAATTGTATGAATGTGCACAGGGGGGGGGGGTAACAAAAACAACTAATTTCTTAGAACAGACAACAATGAACTTAAATCTGCATCGAAAACATAATCTTTGAACACCGTGTCTAGTCGAATCGTCTATTTCAGTTTTGGCTTTTTTTAATAGAACAGTAGTGTTTTTCATTGTTTTTTATTATCATATATAAATTTCAAAAGTCAGCTAACCAACTTTAGAGAAACTATGGCAACCAATAATAAATTAACAATATCGATGAATAAATAAGCCGTCGTAATATCTCATATATTGAACTCATTTACCGTAAACAATAAATTACAAGCTTGTGAACATACATACATACATAACTCCTTCATCACCTGATTGCTAATCATTTGATGGAATCGATGACGCTCTTTAAGTTGACGGCTTTATACGAACATTTGGATATGAGATTGTGTCTTGATTTTGATATTAAGCAAGCATTTCTCACTTCAACATTTAAGCCATTAAGAATTCAATGATGACCAATCGCAAATCCACGTAATAACTTGTTAAAAAATGACCACAAATGAAAAAAAACGTATAGGATTTATTTGGACATATTTAGTACTGCAAAAGAGATCCAACCCACAAAATTATAGTTTTCAACAAAATTATTTTACTTTATATATGTATGTATGTACAGAAATTAAGTGCCAATTTGTCAAAAAAATACATATGTTCAAAAAAATAAAAATAAAAATGGATACTACGTACATATATAAATAAAGTAATGAAAATGAAAGCCTATAAATAAGGTATGGACATACTCATGTACAAATGTATGTATATATAGTATATATAGTATGCCAAATCAACATCATCTATAATATATAGGTTATAATTTAGTTTCAGAACGGCTCATTTCAATTAAGTATGAAATATTTAAAAAAATCTTTAAAATAAACAAAACAAATAAAACTGTACCGTTAATGTATTACCTGTGTGTGCACCTTGGGTGGACTTTTAATCAATGGCGACTTCACCTCACGCTATTTCGCTATCACACTGTACCTATTTTGCGTGTGCATAATGCGAATATTGCATCAGCGTGCATTGTGTGCACGACGATTTCATAACACGCAAAATGAAACGTATTCCTTTGAGAAACACCGAACAAACGAAATGTCCACATAAAGACGACGTGCAAAAAGCGAGCGAACGAAACGCGACAGCCGGCAAGGACCACGGCATCGAAACTAAATTTAATTTAAACCGCAAAACGGTACGTAGCGCGAACAACGAGGTCGTATTGTGAATTTCGCCTTAATCATCGCTAACTAACTGCTAATGATTCACGAAGGCCGGTGGAGACGACACTCGCCCGAGATCAATTAAAAATTACTGAATGAGGCGAACTTTTTGCACATAAATATAGCAAACTCGAAATATAATGTCAAAATCAAATTAATATCTGTATCAAGGCAATCTGAATACAAAATCGGTGTCGTACGTGGATGAACAATAATTTCGAATAGAGGATTCTAGATCCACAGATATGACACGTGCATAAGCCTTATTGTTCCCTAGCTTCACATATCAGCACTAAATCCAAAATTCAAGGAAGTAGCTACTCGAAATTAAAAGAAGGAAAAAGGAATGGAAATATTATAGAGTAAAAAAACCCTAAAAATAATATATATGTGTGTGTATATATGTATGTACATGTTAATATTAAAAAAAAAGAAAAAACAAAAAATATTTGTAATTTGGTTTAATCATTCAAAAATGAAATGTATGGTAACTCAAAATGATATTATACAAAATAATAGCAATAAAATATAAAATTAAACAATAAATTCCAAATAATGCACCTTTTGGAATGACTGGACAACATCACATGCAATCTATACATGAAATATAATACTATAATAAAGAAAAAGTATATACAGTGAAAAGTGGCTAAATAAAAAAATAAGGAAATATAGTCAGTGCTTGAGGTGGAAGAATGAATAAGTTAAAAGCATCGAAGGTTTCTTTTAAAAATGTTGTTTCTGTTGCTCTTTTTTAAAATATTTTTAATAAAAAAATATATATTTTACCCCACCTCGAACCCTGAGCAATAAAATGCAAATTTGGCATAAAGAGTGCTTCATGCTAAAAAATGTCATAGTAAGTATGGTGCAACAGTCAAATTAAAACAAACATGTTAAACATACATTCAAAACAAATCACTATTTGATTAAACATGGTTTTTTTATTTTAGTAAAATTAAAAACATTCTCAACTAATACGAAAAAAAAGCTATTATACATTACTTTCATTATATGCTTTGAATGTGTATTTACAAATAGTGATATGTATACAAATTATTTTTTATCATTCACTTGACTGATTTACATACACCGTGTATCATAAATACCTTTTAATATAAATTAAAATACGATATAAAAATAATATAAAGATAAAGTAATATATAATAATATATTTTAGTATGGAATGTTAAATAAACTGCAGAAGTTTCTTAAAAATAAATAACATCCAAATTATTAAAATGTTTTAAAATTCAATACACAACAATTTTTTAGATATAATTTTTATAAAAACTAGATATATTGACTGATTTATTTAATAAAAATTTGAAAAATCAAACTTTAAACACAAATTTCGAAGTAGAAAAGAATTGTGTTTATAAGAGAAAGGCACATGCCAAGATTTTTGTCGATATGATTATAATACTAGAATAGTAATTATGTACACTAAATATAAATATAAAAAAATATTGCATAGAAAAATGTGCGATAATGCTGTGCGGTGTGTGTATACCTATAAGTAGGTATAAAATATACATACATACTTATTTTACATTGGTGGGCTTGAAGTGGTCATTAAGTACATATCACCAAATAGTTTTCCACTACACACCTAATACTTAAAGTATAATAGAATGTGCTCGTTCAAACAAAGAAAAAATTGGAAATATAAAATAACAATATTATCCAAAAAAATAAATTTATGAAATCAAAAACTCTACTATTAATTCTAAAGAAATTAAAAATAATAAGGTCATGTTTAAGGAATGTCAAGTCAGAAAATGTTCTCACATAGTGTGGAAGCAATGTGGCATGGTTCAAATTCAAACTTCAAGCGATATAACTTCAAAATGAAAATTACAAGCTTGCATCACATTATTACATACGTATATACAATCAGCCACATTCCGAATTCCAATACTTAACACATCAGATACGAGCAAACTCAGGAATAACAACAAGAAGAGAAGGAAACTCATATACATAACTCAAGTGGAAAATACAAGTAGCTTATAAATATAATACACAATTTTCCACGACTATTTGTGCGTGCAATTGAAGTATTGGAAGACGAAACTAGAGGTGGGGTACGCCTTATTTCAAGGATACAAATTACGTACTGACCTGGCTGAGAGGTCTGATTCGTTCGTGTATGCTCATCTCGGCCTGTTTGGCCGAAGGTGGTGGATGGTCTGGAGTAGGAGGCTGGTTGTAGTGCGTCGGCGACAGTGGGGTATTATGAGAAGACCTGTCGTTTCCATAACCCACAGGTTCACCGTCGCTAGGCGTCCCGCCATGATACGAAGAGCTAACATCGTCTAGCAAACTCTCCAACGACGATTTCTCCTGTGACGAGTGATATTTATTGTTTGATTCGCGCGGTGGGCAATTCTCGTATTGACCGGGTCGCCGCAGCTTCCTGCGAGGATTCTGCTCCTTGATCACCACGTTCTCGTACATGGCGTTGATGGCGACCGGTTGATCGCGCCTCGAAGCCAAAAGGGCCAAAGAGGGTCGAGGTTGAGGCACGGGCTTCGTGCGGGGAGAAACTTTGCTATCCACGTACTGGTCTACAGATCGGCCGTGTCGCAAGCCTGAAGGTTTCGCCTCGGGTCCCTAAACAGACAAAATTATAATACGCATAACTAAAAATATAAGGTAGAGTATTAAACGTACAAGTATTCTAAAATGTCTAGTGTATTTTGCACCTTCCGTACATTGTAATCATTGTTAATTGCTAAATACAGTTTTTCTCACGATAAAAAAATGCGGTCACGGTCTAACACAGCGCTCGTTGTCAGTCCATGATGCCATATCCCGGAAAACCTGCACGAATATCATTTGCTTTAATTTTCAAAAAAAAACTCACCAAATCGTCCAAATCGTCTTGACTCCTAGTCTGACCGGTCCTAGCCAATTGGTGGGATCGCTGAGAAGAAATGCTACCATCCAAGACACACCCAGGAGGTAGAAGGTGGGTAGGCGAAACTGACAGATTGCGTCTAGGTGGCTTTTTCGGTGGCGTAGGCTAAACGAAAAAAAAAATAAAACGATTTTGTTGAATTAAAATAAAAAAAAATACGTTCGATTTCTCGGAAATCTCGTTACTTTAAACTTGGCAAGCTGCTTTCATTCACGAATTTTCCGAGCAAAAAATAAATCGTACGTCAAAGGGCAAAAATAGTTTCAATAACATTTCAATTTAGACTTCCCGATTTAGATATTACAAACTAATAAACGAAATTTAGCTCTCTGCGTCATGATAGCGAGCTAAACTTTTGACATTTATAACGTAGATCCAAATGTTATTAAATTAAGATTAAGATTCAGATACACTAAAACTTTTACAAATACACTTTCGGTTAAGTTGAGTAAAATTAGTTTACATATGCAATTTGAAACCTCACATGGCTCTTGTCAATACAACCAGAAATATTGGCTACATCTTAAAAAAAATTATACAAAAAATGCCGTTTTCCGGGAAATATGTATGTATGTATGTATAATCAAATGATAATTTCCATTTAAGGAAAAAAAGTTTGCGAACAACAACATAAATACATACATACACGAAAACAAGCTGTTTCATTTTTCGACGAATTTCGCTTTACTTTCGCGAAACGTAAGCAGAAACAGAAAAACTAAACCCCACCCAAAATTTTATCAGGAATCATTAATACATACATACACGTTTCCTTTTTATTATAATCCAACAATCCCAAATGTAATCCGTGGTTGAATTAATTCAGGCGCACCACTCAAATTAGCGGTAATCAAATTCGAAACACTTAACAGCGATTAAACGCACGACACAATTAGGATATACGAATACTTCGTGCAAAGCGAGAACACACGACAGGCGGCCTCTTGCAAAAATGCCAGACTGAAGTAAGATTTACAAAATAAAACGCTTTTAGAAAACCACGATGGAGACGCGTGGGCCAAAAAGCGTCGTAATTAATTTGGTCCGGAGCCAAGAAGTGTACTCACCGAAACTTTGGTGTTGGAACCGGGACTATGAGCGTGGTATCCTTGTGAAGTGCCCATGGACATGTAGATTCCCTGCCCGCTGACCGAGGACTCATTGGTGCCGCATCTCTGCCTCTCTCTGGGGCTAGGACCGCCAGTGCTGGACGTAGTGGAAGATATGCTCAGCTGGTCGGCCTCCCTCACCTTGCTCGACTGGTAACTAGAAGACAGTTCTTCGGAATGGTAGCTGCCGTCCATTCCCGAGGATTTGGAGTAAAGGTAATGGCCACCATCGGAACCACTGCGAACACACAATGACCTACCACCCTCAAGCGATGAACAAAACACAGATGATCCGCCTCCAGTGATTTCAACGACACCACTCTCAATTGGTGGAATTCGGTGAAATTCGCTGAAACTGGAGGCGTTGCTTTGCAAAGAAGCACCCGAATAACGATTCAGTTGGTTGCTCACATCCAAAGGATCTTCCAGAACCGAACGGAAACTGATAGATGAGGAAGCGTCACATTCAAAGCTGTTTCTGTTAGAACACGACACAAAAGCGGACAGATGATATTTGCTCTCTAGAACGCTCTTCTCACCTTTTCGCGAACTGTTATTCGAAAATTCGGAAAATTTGAGATTAGGTATAGATACGGAATGAGTGAGGGGAGAATATGACACAGCGAAGGAACTGGCACTGAACAATGATTTCGTGTGATGAAATTTACAAGTGCTACTTTCACAATAACATGTAAACGAGTCCAAATCCGAAAGTTCAGCCATACGTAATTTGTAGCGTTTGTATAATTCCTGGACAGTGCTTTTCGTGACGTCTTCTACCTCCATGTAAATACTTTGCTCCTCGAGATCGCAAAAACAGATATTTCTAATATTCAAACCTGACGTCAACTCGCGAGAGACTTTCTTGAATGGATAAACGCTACAATCGGTGAGCGACTCTTTGTTGAAAATGTAAATAAACTCAGTAGGATAAGGCACGTCGTAAAAACAATTTTCGGAACCTTTTAAGTGATAAACATCCTTACGATATCGTGAATTAGGTGAAAATGGAGGTTTCGTCTGATTTATATATTGTATGTTTTCATAAACGGGATCGCCTTTGTTGCCGATTTGTCGAAGAGTCGAAATCATATTCGGAGTTTTGTCAGATACTGTAGCCAATTGTGAGAATATTTGAGAGAAGCTCATAACTGTATCCATATCGATGTAATCTGTAGCTTCTGGCGACACGCTATATAACGAACTGACATTAGAATTTCGTACATCTAACGTACCAACACTCGATCGAACTGAACCAGGAATCACATTTGTAGAAGACATAGGTACTACCGTATTATGATAGTGTCGTTGCTCAACAGCATTAGCGGGTGCATGCATGGTCCACGATTTTCCTTCGTCATCGAAAATATGCTTGAAATCATGTTCTTCCAAAAAGGAGGTAAATTTTGTACTAGTGCTTGACACTTGAGTTGTGACTCTTGGAGTAGTGTTGAACATCTTACGAGGAGTAGGTGTGGGCATTAACACATCACTTGGCGAATTGACGATTTTAGACTCTGAACTGATTAAAGGTGAAATGTTTTCATCTCGACTTACTGAATCTAAAGAATAAAATGTATCTTCGTCTTGGGAACTTTTCGTATCTGAGTGTGTCTTTGCAGAAACTGGGTCGACTTCAATAAACACTGTGCTATTATCGTGGAATATTTCTATTGGTTTGAAGGTGTTTTCTCTCTTGTTTTGTTCGTTCACAAAATCATACTGCTCATAATCATTATTAGAGTTTTGAGATATTTCAACATTGGAATCGTGGAAATCTAACATGGCGTAATATAAATTATTAGAATTCGACAACTTCCCATCTTTATTAAAATCGGAATATACAGGATTAAGACTTTTAAAATCTATATTTTCTGAAGTCCAGTTCTTAAGCGTTCGTACTGAATTTGAAACTTTTAATCTCGGTTTTTCCATTTTTTCGAAATTGTAAGATTTGCTTTTTGGAATATTCGTTGTTGTGCTTAGATTATGGACAGTCTGCTGAGATGCTATTTCCGTATACGGGGTTTTATCTTTTGTCCGTCTAATATTAAAACCAGGCTGGTTAAAACTATACGAACTTTTATTTCCAACTGGTTGGGTGGGTGGATTTGAATCTACATACAGTTGAATTGCAGGAGCCGTATCATTTATAACAAAATCTTCATATATGCTGCAACCATTCTTCGAATTTTCCGGTTCATCCAAATTACTAGTTAAGTTGGACGTGTAAATTGAATTAGATACTGAAAGCATCGACGACGCAGAATTTGAATCTTCCATGAAACTGTCAGAACTTTCTAAGACATCTGGAAGTGAAGTTGCATGCGTCATACGACCCTGCAAATCACTGTCATCTTCAGTCCGACTCTCCGTCAAAGTAGTATCTATAATTCCGGATTTAGCCCGTCGAAAAAATAAACTTTTACCGACCCGAGTTGTGGGACTTGTGGAACTATTCATTTTTATATTGGATTGACTAGAACTTTTTTTTTTCGAATTTGGTGATGCGCTACCACTGACTATCGACTTGTGTTTCTTACTACCGCCAAAGCATTTGGAAGCGAGCAAAAGCATATAGCTGGATGGGGAAGGTTTGGATTGAATATCTTTTTTAGTTTGTGGTGGAATCGCAGGAGGTGTTTGAGATTTTCTGTAAAACGTTTCAAATAAAGCAACTACGTACATACATATATTCATATTCAGCTCAGAATTACTCAATTTTTACCATCGATAAAACCATATTCACACAGACATATACTACATATGTACATATGTAGTATATGTCTGTATATAGACAAAATAAAATAATTTTTAATTGCACCATCGGGTACTTGCGGCATTTGACAACCTTAGGTTGTGGCAAACCTAGTCAAGTTATGAAGACCGAAAATTGATTTCGATGTAAGTATTCATTTCATTTCATAATTAATTAAATATAACAAATTAGCCAAAGATGACAGTAACACCCTGTAAACTTCATAAAAAAATATATCAACAAGTGTGCGACCATAAATGCTCTTGCGTTAGTTCATAACTAGAGATAAAACTTATGGACTAGCTATTGACTGTAAGTCATTGATGAAACCTTTTTTCAGGCATAGACCATGAACAAATTCAAAATATTCCACACACATGCACCATAAAGGCCAATAACTTTATTATTTAATAAAATAAGTCAAATTATCTCGTTAAGCCAGTTCTCCAACCCCACCTCTAGTTACATGATAAATGAAAAATTACACATGTACATATAAGCATATCGCTCATTAAGAGGGCTGGACCCCAGCGCCTTGTCCATACAAGCGTATTAGACTTCTCCCTTCCGCAATTATGGCACTAGAGAAATTATTTTTTAATATGCTATTTATATCCACCATAGGCATGGTTCTATTTTTTTTTTTTTTTTTGATTAATTGATTTATTTGATTTTTTGATAATTCATAAAAAAAAAAATTGAAACAATATATGGTGGGTATAAATAGCATATTAAAAATAATATTTCTCTAGTGCCATAATTGAGGAAAGGAGAAGTCTAATACGTTTGTATGGACAAGGCGCTGGGGTCCAGCCCTCTTAAGACCCAAAATTACAAACTTACAAGCAAACTACTCCTTGAAATGGTTAAATGAAGGTTCAAATTTCTTTTTATAACGATTGAATCACATGAAGAGTTTTTTTTTTACGAAGTATTACTTTAATTTGAGCGATTCACTCATATACGAGTATGATGTTTCTGAAGTCGAATCGCACATAACGTGTCGACAACGTGCACATTTAAATTTAATTTAAAATGTCGAAAGGAAAAGGGGTAGAGCTCAAATGCAACAATTTTCACAGCTCGTTCTGTCCACGAGAGAGATTACACGGGACATCAAGGTGTTATAATTAAGAGATGCGATTAAAGCAGACGTTCGCGGCCTTTGACGCCTTCGCCACACTCATTAAGCGAGCGTCAGGGAAAGTCGAAGACAGACATTCAGCGGCTCACTATTTTCGACGAATTAAAATATGCCCCTCGTTAAACGACGGAAAAAAATGTAGACTTGCTTTCATCCCTTCTGATGAATGTTGTCGATTCTTACATTGATATAGCTGAAGTACCGGAGACCCGCCTCTCGTCGTCGCCATCGCGCCTCTCCCAGACGTGTGCACGAAGGTTTCCCGAGGGCTGGACATTGTCGTAGGGACTATTGAGACCATCGTGCTGGTGGACAGGTATTCGTGGTAGTTCTTCCATGTCACTGTCGAATCCATTCGACAGTCGATATTCTGTACAATAACATTAGAAAACCATTTACAAACTATCACCGTACACATTGACGGCATATTGAACAAAACCATTCTCCAAACAAAAAGGAACAACGCCCCATTCTTTCATTTTTTATATATTAACCGGTTGTAATTAAATATGTTCGTCAGGTGCTGCACACTAGACTAGATCACGCTAGGACCTACATAGAGTTAGCTCAAAAACTTGGAGCCCACTCTATGTAGTCCCACACGTCCCACTGGAGTGTTTTCGCCCTAATACTTTGAAAAAATGAGAAAAAACGCAGTACCCCTAGCCCATATAGTGTTTTTAGTGATATTTTATCCTTGCTAGAGAGTGGTCGATAACGGTGAATCCCATATTTGAAGAAATGAAGGAGAAACTTGTCGGTTGCATTTGGATATGCATACACACGTGTGACCTCCCAAAAATATTCATTCTGCACGTGCACAGCGGGAAGCCAAGGACACATGACGTCCCATACCACTCAGTGTGTTTTCACACTTTTACGTACACATTAATTCATCCATTTAAATATATATATATATATATATATATATATATATATATATATATATATATATATATATATATATATATATATATATGGGTCTACGTGACGAGACAGAATGTTAAATGACAGAAAACGCAAATATCGGAAGGCAAAGATCGAAAATCGAAAGATCTTAAGTCAAAAGATAATTAAAAAAATGGTGCATGGTAAACGGTACATACTCACTTAATTTGCGCGAGCGAGTATGTACCGTTTACCATGCACCATTTTTACTTTATCTATGTACGTAGTAACAATAGATGAAGTTTTGTGATCATGCGAAAATTCGAACTCGAGATTTTGACTGATTCGAACTCAGAATCGATCACTGATCACGTTTTCATGATCTAGAAAAAATGTGTGTCTGTGTGTGTGTGTGTGTATTTTGGGGATATTTTAAACACCGTTAGTCCTATCGAACTGAAACTTAGTGTCGGTTACTGAAATTCTTATCGACACGACGTAAATTTTTTTCAAATTTTTTAGTTGACCGGAAATGGTACCTCCCCTTATAGGTGTCCTCTTTTTTTTAAGCTTTTGAATTCAATTATCTCCCAAACCACTAACTGAATCAGACTGAATTTTTTTTAAATATAATATAAATAATAATTTTTATAACCTAATATTTTTTAAATATTTCTATCTGAACCGGAAGTAGTACTTTTACTCTAGAGAATCGAAGTTTTTTATGTTTTTCTCAAAAACTTTTTGGTTTATTGAACTGAAATTTCATATCTAGAAGTTTAAGCGTAATACCAAGTTATTTATAAAATTTAGTAAGCATATGTCAACCGGAAGTGGCAGTTTACTCTTGTTCAATTTTTCTTCCACTATTTTTTTCGACCCCTTAAACATGTGTGTTCGTCACAAAAAAATTCAAGTATAATTCTTGTAGCAATGTGATGAAAATAAAAAAAAAAAATTAAATTTTATTAACCGGAAGTGGGATTTTTTTCTCTTAAAAAGGTTGAAAATGTTGTGCCCACTACTCTGTCCACACACCTGAACGTACTAAGCTGAAAATTTATATTTCTATCCTTTATGTACTAACTTAGATCTGGTAGGGTTTTGGTCAGAATTCGTAAACCGGAAGTAGTATTTTTTTTTAAAACAATATTTCATTATTTTATTTTGACCTTTTAAATTGTTTTAAGCTTCTTGATATTTATTGTGTATAATAAAAATAGTGATTTTAAGTAAAAATAAAAAAAAAATCACTTAATTTAATGAACCGGAAGTGGGATTTTTTTCCTCGTAGAAACGTCAAAAATGTTGTGCCCACTACTCTGTCCACACCCCTGAACGTATTAAGCTGAAAATTTATATTTGTATCCTTTATGTACTAACTTAGAGCTGGTAGGGTTTTGGTCAGAATTTGTAAACCGGAAGTAGTATTTTTTTTTTAAACAATATTTCATTATTTTATTTTGACCTGTAAAATTATTTTTATTTTTTTGATATTCAATGAGTATAATAATACTGATAGTAATTTTTAGTAATAAAAAAAATTTGAACAAAATCTAACACCCGGAAGTAGAACTTTTGTTTTGTGCAAGTTTCCATAAATTTCCATCAATTTGTATCGCTATCATAGTCATCAGTTCAATATCGAATTTTGTTTTGTAACCTTCTTATATTCCTCAAATACATAGATAAAGTCATGGGTTGGTCACACCCGAATTTTTTTTTGATCTTTCGACTTAAGATCTTTTGATTTTCGATTTTTGCCTTCCGATATTTGCGTTTTCCGTCATTTAACATTCTGTCTCGTCACTGAGACCGGTATGAAATATGTAAGAGAGAGAGCTTACATACATACATACAATACTGTGTGCTTAAGTAATGCAAAGGTTTATATAGTATAATTAATTTATCCTAGTGGTTCATAGTAGTATGAGTGGTGTGCAGATAAAACTCAGGTGTAAGTACGAAGCACAATCTCAACACTTGTGGGAGATAACTAAAGACCCGAGTCCAATCGGAGAATGAATGAAAAAAAAATAGCAAAACAGACGAATATAATCAATAGTCATAAATTACGATCGAGATGTTTTTTCGCCATTATTAATATTTTTCAAACCACCAAGCGACCCTAGTAGATGACGACATCAATAGGTTAGTAATAGGACTATTAGTTATCGTACATATATATGTATTATTATACATATGTACATTAGGCCGGAGCGAAAAACGATTTTTGGACCTAGTGGAAAACTTTTTTTACGTTAACGTTAAATAAATAATTTCATTGATTTTAAGCAATATTCTGTGCCTCCAAACCAATCGATTTTTCTGGACAAAAAATTCTAAAAAGCTTTTTTTTGTTTTCTCGCACTACTACGATAAATTAACTCTACTATACTGACCGCCATCAAAGAAGCTTCTTTTGTGTCCTAAGTGTTATATAAATGGATATATAAATGTATAAACGGAAAAAAATATGACCACAATAGATGGACTTTCGAGACAGAGCTTTTTTTTATCCAATAATAAAAGTCAAAACGTCCATCATTCAAGAAGTATATCAACAATTTTTTTGAAAAAAATCTCTCGTAGAGGAGGGTGCGCGTCCCAGTTTGTAAAATGCTATCGTGAATACATACTATTGATGAGGGCGACGATGTCGTGGGTAACGTGAGGAGGAAAACGGGCGAGAGCATCCAACACAGTATCTCCAGCACGATCACGAATACGAGGATCTGCTCCACGTGCCAACAGAGCACGCACAACACTAGTTTTGCCACAGAGAGCAGCCTCGTGCAAAGCCGCTCCAGCGCCGGTCAATGCGTTGACAGCGTGTCCAGCCTTCAGCAGTACCACCACCACGTTCCTGGCGCAAATTAAAACAACAAAATTATAAAAATACACAATTAGTGACTTCGAGACTTGAGAAATATTGTGGATGATCGAAAAAACAACCCAAGAGCAAGTTTGAGTCAATTGCGGTTTGGATGCACTAAAGAGGAAGCTGCGACCCATTCATTGTACATATGTATGTATTGTACATACCACATGATTGTAATCATAAGCATTGTCACCACACACGAGACACCATGGTGACGCCCCAGCAACGTTTCACAATAGCTAATTGAAGTGATAATGCATATTACGTAGTAGCATTATGCTCGATGATATTCAAGTAGTTCGTGAGTAGTAGCTCGACATATGAGCCGTTATAATTGAAAGTGGCGTAAGTTCACTTTTCTACATTTCAAGAAATATTTCGCAAAACATTAAATATAATGTTCTACGTTTAACAATATTTAAAAATACCGGTGGCCTGTAATACGTTTATTCTACTTTTCCGAGATTTTAGACATATCGAATTAAAATAAATGATAAGAATTTGTGAATTAAGTCCAACATAAATAGTGTTTTTGGAACTGAAAACTACTTCCGCCACTTTCAAATATAACGACTCATGTAAATACGCGAATATATGTATGTACGTGCGCGGTATATGTACATACCGGTCTCCGTGACGAGACAGAATGTTAAATGACAGAAAACGCAAATATCGGAAGGCAAAGATCGAAAATCGAAAGATCTTAAGTCGAAAGATCAAAAAAAAAATGGTGCATGGTAAATGGTACATACTCACTTAATTTGCGCGAGCAGGATACAACAGGAACAAGAAGAACATGCTTTTCCTCCCGTATTCTGCGCGCGCACATTAATACGGGAGGAAAAGCCTGTTCCTCTCGTTCCTGTTGTATCCTGCTGGCGCAAATTAAGTGAGTATGTACGTGAGTATGTACCGTTTACCATGCACTATTTTTTTTTATCTTTAGACTTAAGATCTTTCGATTTTCGATCTTTGCCTTCCGATATTTGCGTTTTCTGTCATTTAACTTTCTGTCTCGTCACGTAGATCCGTACATACATACATACATATGTAGGTGCGCAAGTATTTTATAGCTATACATATGTACATATACATATACCTGAAACATGCTAATGTAATGTTTGATGAACTTAAAAGCGTCCATGAAAAGCGAAGCAAAACGAAAAAACAAGAAACTATCATCGCTTTGGATTATTTGAGTATCCTTCAAGGGAATTCAACGTAACTGATATTATACAAAATTATTATTTCTCACATTCTGGGCATGGAATTGAGACCATGAAACTACTCTCAAAGGAATCTTAAACGACGTCAAACATCAATATAGAAATTTATGCACGAATACTCAACGTTGAGTCGGTCGCGATTTGCAATTCTAAAACGAAACCATAATTAAATCTGCATAGGTAATGGGAGACAAATTGAACACAGGAGACAAGATTACGACGAATCTCGACAAACCAATCCAATTCTTTAGCATTGTTTCTTGTGTCCAGTATGTTTGTATCCTTAAGCCATCAGCAAAGCTTGGTGGTTGCGCTAAGAGGTTGCCACGTTCAATCCCGTGGTTGACCTTGATTGAAAAGAATTTATTCCGAGTATTAACTGTAATGCTGCTGATCATACTTGGATATTTGTGACTCCAAATCGATCGTTTCCTATCAGAGTTTGCCAATTTATCTGATATCATTTTTGAAACGGTTCCTCATCAAATTGGCAAAAACCATCCTCCCACTGTGTCAGCAATATTCGAATATTATTTCAGAACTTATAATACCATATATGTCATGTCGCTCAGGGGCAATCCGATAACCGGATAACGGCATCATGGGAAAATTAAAATTGGGTCCATCGGTTATGCCCGCCTTTCCCAAAGTATACGTAAATATTTTTAAACCCGGCAACAGACTTACGAAATTCCGAGTTAGATCTCTTTTAGTGTTGTTTGAATAAAAATATCTTAATCCTATTTATCAAACTGACTATCTTCTGAGTATTTACCCGCAAGCACGTTATTTTTGGCTGGCGATTCATTTGTATATTTTTATCTATTTTATGTATGTATTTAAATATCATTACGAATGGCGAAATAGATAAATCGCTTATCAATATCATTGATAAAAATGAAAATTAAGTGAAACCAAGACAAAAACTCTACCATCTACATAACATATGTAGATGAATAATTCGAAACATATGAAAATAAACTTACTTGTGGCCGTTTTTACTAGCTCTGTGCAGGGGCGTGTGAGGAAGTATACTTCGCGGATTCCGATATGGTTCTAACAATTCAGGGTGTGTTTTCACGAGCAACTCGACAGTCTCCAATCTAATAAAACAATATTATTACACGCATACCATTACTATTCAAGAAATGCAATCAAATTATACACGGTTCACACACGTACCTGCCGTATTGAGAAGCCAAATCTAGAGCGGTCTCGTCTCGAACACTGCGAACTGTGGGATCTGCACCGTGCTGAAGCAGCATGAAAACCACGTCTGTGTGCCCATACTGAGCGGCACAATGCAGCGCGGATTCGTTGTCACGTGTCTGCCAAAAAAAAATATGCTAAACAACGTTTCGGTTGACGAGAGAATAGGTCAATTTATACAGAATATACTAACTGTTAGATTGACGTTAGTTAATGCGGGTCCGTGCGAGAGCAACAGTCTAACTATGCCAGTGTGTCCCGCCCACGCTGCCAAGTGGAGCGGAGAAGATCCTTTAGTGTCTAATATATTCGGAGACGCCTCGTAGGTCAGCAGCAATTGAACAATGTCCCTAAATAAATAAATAAAGTCAAGAAGACGACAAGTATTACACAACATACATATGTACATATTGTATGTATATGTCATATCCTTCGAGCGCAAAGGTGTAACTCCATAATTTTACTAAATTCATTTATCACTGCAATTTTGTTCAGATAATATTTTACACAAACATATATCTATCTACATCAGGGTTGCCAGATTTTTCAAATTACAGATTGGGACATTCATTATTTCGCATGATCAAAAAAAAAGGCTAAGAATTAATGAAGAAATTAATAAATACATATATATTTTTAATTAAATTATAATGTATGTAAATAAGTACATACCAACATAAGTATGTACATATATATGTAGATGAGAACATATGTATAGAGAACATAACAAAAATAGTCACTTAATGATCCACAGAAATCAGTTATTAAAATATATTGGGTACAATTACATTTTGGTTTAAATGCAAAAAAATAAACAATCAAAACAGTTTTATTAAAAAAAAATTCCTAGCTTTAATTCTGTTTCAAAATTTGTACGGCAGCTTTGCTTGATAAAAAATTTCTTAAGTCATTTCATTACAATTCAGTGACGGAACTTGGGGGTAGCAGACCCCGCAGCGCCGGGCGCCCATTTTCAGTCAAACATATTTTTTTTATGAAAATAGGCGTATTCTAAATTCTATCTATGTACATTATTCTGTTCCAACTTGTTAAAACATGTGTTTAAAACAGATAATTGCGAGTAACGCCTAACGGTGACTAAAAGGTATATGCCATGCCGACTAGCTAGACACTACATATATGTACATACATATATAGCCGCTTGTCGATTTTGCCGTCTTGCGTCGAACAAAAATTCAACAATTCCCGGGAAAGCCAGTAATTATGAAAGGTTTAATGCCGCACCCCGAAGACTCGACGTACAAAATTTACCCCGAAAAAATTGTTAGTTGTGTTCAAATCTTTGTGGATTATTTTGTTGAATGACAGTGGTGATTGTTTCAATTATTGAGGACTTGAGGTATGTCGGTTTTAATCAATTTACTCCAGTATTAAACCAATAATCCCGGATAAAATTAGTATCTATCATAAGAATCATTCAAGTATTTGTAAATGCAAAATTATCTCTATGAACATATATCGTTTTGTAGAAAAACTGTAGTATCATAATGAAATAATTCTCAAAATTACACCATTCAATTAAAATGCGTGTTTTTAATGAATTTACCATGTTCATTTTGTTTTCTTTGATCTTACCAAAATTACATAATGGGTGGTTTGAATTGAATTTTTTTAAATGATTTTAAAGTATCGGAATTTTATTTCCCGATTAAAAATATTTTTAGAAAACATACTATAATGGAAAAAAACATTAAGTACGACCAGTGGTGCGGCAAAAAAAAAAGAAAATTAAAAAAAAACAAACGAAGCTATTTCTAAACAACCAAAACTAACCACATTTTTAAGAAAACCAAATTCAGACGAGTCTCGTATTATACACAACGATTTAGTTGCTATTGCATCTATTGCTGAAGTTTCACCATCCACCATCCAGAATTTTTTTTTGCGGGGGGGCCCAAAATTTGAAGTTCTGCCACTGATTGCATTAATTTAGCTTCTACGGTTTTTAATAATAATCTCCGGACTCCAGACTGCACTCAGTATTATTAGACTAAATATTATTTGCAATGGAATGTTGAATTGAGAAGATGTGAGACACACTTTTATACAAATTATTGCAAGCGGAATGATCTTTAAAAAATATTATCCATTTCTGTGTTATTTTTTCGTTTGCTTTAGTAAAAAAAAATTTAATAAATAGACATCATCGTATATATATATATACACTAGTGTAGGGCCCGTTGATTTCGAATAAAAATCAAGTTAAATATATGGAATCGACTGGTTTCGGAAAGACAAAGGCACAAAAAAATGAAAATTATGAAAAAAATTAAAAATATGAAAATAATGAAAAATATGAAAAAAATGAAAAATATGAAAAAAATTAAAAAACTGAAAATAATGAAAAAAAATTTAAAAAATGGAAATAATGAAAAAGATGAAAAATTTGAAAAAAATGAAAAAAAATGAAAATAATGAAAAATATGAAAAAAAAAATTTGTTCCCCATACTGGTTGATGGTTGATCATAAGAAATCGGAAATCGATTCGAACGACGCCGACGAAAGCCGAAGATACGCGAATGATTGGTTCCCCATACATCTAAAGGATAATCGAATATTAAGTAATTTTAGAGCGTATTTTCTGTCGAGGCCGTAGTCTGATGGCTAGCGTACCTGTTCTGGGCGTGGGGGCCCTAGTTCGATTCCGTGATTTGGAATTAATTTTATTTTTCAAATATCGCTAAAATATAAATTAATTTCAATAATTTCAATTAAAAATATATATTTAATTGTTTTATATGAAAAGAAAAAAAAATGGTTCAAAACCTTGCTAAATAAAATTATTATAATTACGTATTTTTATATGGCGAGAAGGAATATTTCAATTAATGTTTAAAAAAAAAATGCGAAATGAAGAATTGGATTTGGCGTGATGCACGTGACCATTAGCTCAATTTAGATCCATATTCAGGCTATTTGGGGTTATCGGTTCGAGTCGCGACAAAGTCGTCTCGTCGAAAAATGAATTTATCGATTTTTATCGACTCATTCATTATGTTCGGCGAGAGTTAGGACACACACACACACAGATTACCGTCTTTATATATATACAAAGAAGGTCAACATTGCAAATAATTTTGTTAATTCTTCAATTGAAGAAAATTCGATTTTCATGTTTGGTTTAAGGACAAGACTTTAATGGATGGAAATCTGTTACTTTTGAAGTCAACCATTTCTATTTACGTACATTTTTGTACATATGCAAATTTTGTTAAGTCAGGATTTTCAGAGGCAATGCGGGACTCGGGATTTGTCTGTTGAACTCGGGACAGTCCCGCTCAAATAGTGACGTCTGGCAACCCTGATCTAAATACACAGGGCCGACAAGAGGGGGGGGGGGAGCCGGGGTGAGTTCCAGGGCCCGGGCTACAGGAGGAACCCCGTGTCGGAAATCGTACCTGTTGTATCATACTTTCTTATTCAATTATTTTAAAAAAATAGCAACCAACATAGGTATAGGTATTTTTCAAATAGTTCTGATAGATTCTTCGAATATAAAATATACATATGTCTATTAAGATAATTTTATAAATTTGTCAAAGGGCCTGGAATTATTTTTCACAGGGCCCGGTATTTCACTCGGCGGCCCAGTACATACACATACATATTTGATACATATAATATTTGGTTTCGTCGCCTGTTGTTCGGGGCATCACGTTCCTCAAAACAGATTCCTGTTAACTTGGATTTGTTCAATCTAAAATATGATGACTTGGTTGAGGAAATATTTAATTTGAGATCGTAAATGTGTTTCTCACATTTAATTGTTCATATTTTATTTTATTCCTTTATTTTTTTCTATTATTTTTGTTCTTTACTTAACATTATTTTCATGCTTTATTTTTGTTTACATTTTAATATGTATTTTTAATTTTTGTATCTTTTAATTGTTTTTTCATGTACATATATATGACGCCCTGGAGTATATCTGTAATGTCACTATAACTTGACTGTAATAAATATGTATGTATGTAGAATTATTCATCCAAATACACTCCATCCTAATTTCATACTCTTTATTTCTTCTTCTTTACTCTGATATGTACAATATCAAAAGTAAGCACAAGGAATAGACCAGATAAGCTGAATAGTGAAAAGGTGATTCTTTTTCTACCGAATTTAATTTAATTTTTTACTGTGATCAAAGAAACAGGGGCTAAATTGATATAAAAAATTAAAATATACTCACTTGTGTCCATTTAGCGCGGCATGATGTAACGGCGTATAACCGCTACTATCTTGGACATTAGCTCCAGGACCGCGACGAAGGCTAAAACAATATTTCAATCAATAAATAAAAATTCTAGAACATAAAGTACACAATTTTCACACACAAAAAACCTCAATTTTATACGTAATATTAAAAGGCGACAATTCGCATCGTAAATACTTACTCGATATATGCTAATATTGGCGATGAAATTAACGTAATCGCACACGCAACGAAAAACACGCCTTTTTATTGCATGCCTGACAGACTGTACTGCGAATGTTTCGAATTTCCAAGCTAATTTCTCAACAGCGTTAATAAAAATGGCGACTCGTATACGCGTTAGCGAAATGGCATAATAAAAAGATAATATTTTTTTTCTCTCGTCGGAACAACACACACATGAACATATGTACATATGTATATGCATATAACCCGCTAAGTGCCGAGATCGAACGAGAAAATAGTGCCAAAGTGAAAATGATCAATTAAAAAAGTCATCACGCGCAAATTTCAAGCGTGGCATTCGAAGCCGGACGAAATTGAGCCAATTAACAGACAGCGACATCAAAGAACCAAGAGATAATTTTCATCTCGACTAACTAGACTCGATCAATTTCGTCACCCTGTTAACGCCGTTTACGAACCCAACAAAAGTATCAGTTTTTACCTAACTAAATCAATTCAACCAAAATCTCATAAAATCTAGTAGTTTTCAAATCCACAAAAAAATAGGACGGATAAATTCAGGCATACACATGCCTAGGTAAAAGACACATTTTCCAAATAAACACTACAAAATACACAGTGATAAAAGTGCATATAAACATCAGCCAACGCCCGACGTGCTTTGTTAAGGGGGCATTGATTACTTTGGCCACGTTTATGAACCACCCCATACTAACAAACCGATTTTAACTAGGAAAAACGCGTATGTACGTATAGCTAGTGAATGTACCTAGCTTCGGTTGGGTTAAAACGTTAATTTACTTTGACAGATATGTACATACCAGTGGCGTGCGCTGAAATTCTCTCTCTTTTTGTCGTACAGCCTTACTTAATGTGCACGAACAGGATACAAGAGGAACAGCCTGTTCCTCTTGTATCCTGCTCGTGCACATTAAGTAAGGCTGTACGATAAAAAGAGAGAATTTCAGCGCACGCCACTGGTACATACATATGTATGTATATACAAAACCTCTATTAGAATAGAGCTATGATAAATAAACTAAAAGAAATATTGAATATGGTATAATTTTTAATTTATATTATGTTTTTTGTATAATATTTCATACATTTTTTAATTGATCTACATATATTACATTAAAAATCACCGTTTTGTGAGGGTTGAAAAATGAATACATCGTCAATAAAACGATAAGATAAAATATCTCCATTACGAAAGCGCAATTAAAAGTGTGACAATAGATAAAATATCCATGTAAAAACACACCAAAAATAACGTCAAAAATGCATGTAATGTACAAAACATAAAGCTTTCCAATGTAAAAGGTTAACCTTAACAATCCAATTAACATCACAATGGTGAATTTGAAACTCTGGACCATTGTTCAATAAGTCTATTATACATTTGTACAAATGTACATACATATGTGCCTACAAATACAACGTGACAGTGTCACATTCAAAGCACGTGCGACCGACCGCACACCGAAACGTCAAACGTGATTTTTTTGTATGGAACTTTTTTTGAAATTTAAGAAATATTTAAATACTCGTCCAGACAATAGCCGATTGTTATTATAAGAAAATTGTATTTATTCTACGACCACAAACTGCATTATTTTACATTTACAAAAAAAATAAAACGACACAATACATACATACAAACAGGAAATGCTTAGATAAATTATTATATTTCGCCCGAATAATTGATGGCGTCATCGAAATGTAACTTTTCGAACTCGTAAATTAGGAGACAATGTCGGAATTCGCACAAAAGGTTTGTCAGAAGCGAGCAAGTCCAATCTTATCGCATTATATGAAGATATGCATTATCAAAACTTATTGTGATAAATGAATATTAAAAAAAAATGCGAAACTCATGAAAATAAGTGGAAATTGTGTAAATATTGAGTAAGCATGCAGGAATTCTATACATATGTACATATTTTAAATAAGTATACCTCGGATTATGAACAGGACAATATACAATATTTTTGGGGCACGACAAGTTGCCACATTACAAAAATTAAATACATATTATCTAAAAGCTTAACGGAAATATAACAAACTGCGTTCTCTTCTTCTACTGTCAACCTAAACATGTCCTTGGAACATACAATATTTATTAATTTTCAATAGTCAAACGGAGAATTTTAGTACTCGTGGTTCATAGAAAATATTCAACGCTATATAGCGGTGCATTCCTTTCTACCAACTTGCAATATCTCGAAACTCATTTCCTCAACTTTTCGTCTCCTTAACCCTTTGAATGGGCCTGAAAAACACCGAAAGGCGTTGTATGTACAAAATAAACAAGAATACTACCCGCTAAGCCTTTCCAGGTAGCATTGAAAAAAAATGCATTGAACATGGGTCGTTTAATCCGAGTCATTCATTTGTCAACGTTTATAAAGACTCGTTTATACCGGAATTTCTGAATTTATAACCATATCAGAATTTCCCGATGGAAATCCCTAACTGCTGAGTAGTTTAGATTGTGGCTTGGTATTACATTTTAACAACAATGAAGAACATGGAACTGGTTTGAAAAAATAGATTCATTAATAGACTTCGTAATATTCTTAATAGACCTTTACAAAACTCGAAATTCTAGGCGGTAGTTATCTAGTGTTTATTTGTATCAGCTACAATTTTTATACCTGCTTTCTATTGGATTTCTAAATAAATCTAGTTGGAAATGTTGGCGAAATATCCAACGTGGCGGGCTTTCAACAGAAAAGACGTCAGCACTCAAAGCGTTTAACAGAAGTTTGTATATTGTATAAAAAAATGTTTTTTGTATACGTGTATGTAACATCTATGATATACGAGACATATTGTGAAAATTCATAGATTTTTAAGCTATTAATACACCTTTAAAATATTTAAGACGTTTAAAAGTCAATTCTTGCTATATTTTTTTAATAGCTAAAATGTTTATCTGGTAAAATAAGTATTGCACTATGTAAAACATTTTCGTATATGTTTTTTGTATATACATATACAGTGCCCGAAAGAATTAAGTGGACACTTTATATGTGTACACAAGAACGCGGTTTTCTCAAAAAGTATTTAACATAGAGCATTATAGTTTTCAAAAATTAAAAGGGTGTTATTTTATGATCCTAATTTAGACATTTCGTTTTTTTCGCTTTATAGCTGTTTCGTTGACATTGCCGCATTCGTCACAATTCAAAAATTGGGTCGAGCGTTCTTGCGGGACGAATGCGTTTGGGACCCTGTATTTCAGTTATTACTGATACGATTTCTTCAATTTTTTTGTGAATTATCATTCTATCTTTTGAATTGGTAGGAGACAGTTGTTTCGTTAATATTGTTCCCGTCTAGTGTTGTAAAAATAAAATGTCGAAAAAAATCTGAAATTCATGTTTAAGTTCGAAAATTTGTGGTAGAAGATGATAAAATTGGTGTGAGTTTTTGTGATATCGCGAGTAAATATTGTATTTCAAAGTGCTGCCGAAAATATAATAAATTCAAAAACCATGACACTGTTGAGGATTTACCGGGAAGAGGAAGAAAAAAATGAACAAATCGACGGGGTGATCGTTTGATTTTTCAGAAAGTAAAGCAAGAACCGACGGAAACTTGTCGGGGAAATTAAATAAAACCTGTTGTTGAATATCTTGGAGAAGACAGTGTAGCGTAGATTAAAAGAAGCTGGCTTAAAAAAATGTAGAATGCGGCGCAAACCTTTAACCAGCAAGGTGAACCGAGCGAAGAGATTAAAATTCGCCAAAAACTATATTGCAATGCCTTTATCGTTTTGGTAACGAATTGTGTGGAGTGACGAACGTAAATTTGAGCTGTTCGGCACAAAAAGTAAAAGAAAAGTATGGAAAAAATTCAGTGAAGCTCTCAAAAACAAGTGTGTTGAGAAAACGGTGAAATATGGTGGTAGCTCAATTATGATATGGGGCTGTTTTTCCTGGAAGGGCGTCGGAGTCCAGCCAAAATAGAAGGAATAATGGACTCCGATATATACATCGATATAATCAAAGACAATTTAGAAGAATCAGTCGAAAAAAATGGGTCTGGAGAGTACTTTCATCTTTCAACAGGACAACGACCTAAAATACAAATCGAAGAAAACAATGAAAATACAATGAAAACAATGAAGATACAATTTAATTAATTGAGTGGCCTCCCCAATCACCAGATATTAATCCCATAGAAAATTAGTGGTATATAATGGACCAAAAAATTTTAAAAAACGGTCACAACGATAAAAGTATGTTTTTTGATGAATTGTCCACTATTTGAAAAAAATTAGTTGAAAGCACACCCAATAGACTGCAGGCTGTAATTAATTCCAAAGGATATCATACAAGTTTTAAAAAAAATATATATCTCAATTTCTCTCTGTCTTTACTGCTCATTTTTCCGTAGTTTGCTCATTTTTTTTTTTAATAAACGGCATTGTTTTTTCAAAATATTTTTGTATAATTTTTTAAACCTAAGTATCATGAAGTTTTTTTTTTGAAGTGTCCACTTAATTCTGTGGGGCACTGTATGTACATACAAACGTTGGGAAAATGAGTCTATAGATATTGAATCTTTACTGAGTTTGACCCAATAAATTCGAATATGACAATGGTTTTCTTGTTTTTTTTTTTGGGAGATACAAGCGTTTAAAAAAAACGCGCAACTTTTACAGATTTTAGGCTTTTGCAGTCTTTACCTCAAAATCTAGTATGTGCCAAAAGTGAGTACTATTGTAATCAATTCAGATGCTTTTACTATTGATTGTGATTTTTTATTGCTTTAAAATACTTATAACTAATTATATAGCGAATTTTAAAAGTCAAAAATATATATTATTTACCTTTATTTAAAAAATGCACTAATATTTACATGAGTACTTTCATTTTTTTTTTAATTTGTAAGTAATCTGACTATTTCGATCAATCAAAAATATGTTCCATTTCTCTTTAATTTTGGAAAAAAATATGTTTGAGTTATTTCATTTATTAAAATGAGATAATTTAAATGTTAAAAAAAAAAGATGCATACTTACACAAAAAAGGTTCCGCATAAATCAATTAAAAATATTGCCATCGAGTTTTAACACAAATATGTGTGTACATATATATGTATGTACAATACATACATACATAGTTAAAAGGGGAAACATAGATAAAGTAAAAAGTATGTATGAATTACATATATGCTCGCTAATGTTGAAATAGGCGAGAATTAAGGAAATTTAATCTACATACATATAATAAACCGAAAATTATTAACATACTATTAGTGATTGGTCTTTAAAACCACGGAAAATGGGCCTTTAAATATAGTGCAAAATACACAACCACACGAATGTCAAAATTTACCATTACGAACGTCAAATTTTTCTGCTAAAGTACTGTAAAAATGGTTCAGCAGTTACTTCTTCCCACACACTGACATTATAAGACCTTGAAATTTAACTAGATTACTTCCATGTAGTTAAATTTCAGGAATGTGTAAACAATGTGAAAATATGACGATATCCTATGCCATGTGCAGATTAGATAGCACAAAATGAGCGTATTCAAACGAATACGCTCATTACGTACACAGTTGTACATATGTATGTACAATGTACTAAGCCAGCGGTTCCCAACCTTCTTTTGACTCGAGTACTGCGTGGTAGTACATTACGCTAAATTGTACCACCATATAAAAATATTTCATGAAAATTGTTATTGCAAGTGCAATTAGTATATAGTATTTGCATGATAAGGAATGTGAAGATGAGTGTAGACGCAATGAATTCGTTTCGTTAAGAAATTTTGTGGAAAAAATTTATTTGCGGAGTCACAATAAATTATAATATACTCAAAGTTTAATATATTTATCTACTATTTCGTCATACTTCTATTACCGATAAATGGTTTTAATAAAAACACAAAATTACAAAGTACATATAATATATTTATTTTATTAATTAAATCTCCTTAAAAAATAAATTTAATGATATTCTAGTGTTTATAGGAACATAGTTTTTTAAAATTCCGTTCAAATTATGCGAGATATACTCTTAAGTCTGGAGCTGCATTCAATAGTCTTTTATAAAAATATATGAATAGAAAGCTCTCTCAACCAGTTCAGTGGTAGTAAACGGCAACAGAAATTTAAGCGCTTTATCAGCAAGCTGTTCATATTCTTCACTAATATCTAGCCAAAAATGAATGAGCGTTTTTAATTCAGCTTTTAAAATGCTATTACTTGAAAGTTCAATCAAGTTCTCCTTTTCCTTGATTGATTTTCATTATCAAAAAGGTTTAAAATCCAATTATATGCTTCTTCAGGTTTGGGGAAGTACTGCCTAAAAGACATTTTCGGCCCTATTAAAATGTTCAATCATTTTTTCATATATTCCGAAACAATTGAATCTTGTTTTCAGATAAGAAATTATGTAAGGTTTCAAATACTTCAGGTTGATCATTTTCAATACAAAGCTTCCAAAAATCTAAATTTCTAATCATAATTTCAATGTTATCCGCAACATTAAGGATCGCATATCTGCACGTCCCTTTCAGGTAGAGGTTGTGATCGAGAAATCTCGTCTCGAGATTTCTCGAGAAATTTTGATTCTCGTTTCTCGAGAATATTTTATTATGAAAATTCGAGATTCTCGTATCTCGAGAAATCGTTTATTAGAATCTCGAAAATATCGAGAATATTCTTAATTTATCTACATGTTTTTGTTCAATAAACTGACTGATTTGTATACTTGTTAACTCGTAAATAATTTTGTGAAGTATTGTAATATGTATAGATGGTCAGTATTTTTATTATTTGTCCGGTAAGTTATTATTCGGTCATCATATAAGTACATATACACATGTTACAACGAAATCACACTTAGATATTAATCAATTTATAGTCAGTATTTTAATATGCATAGATGGTCAATATTTTTGCAAAGCCGGGTAGTAACACTGGGAATTTTATAAAATTATTTTTTACATATTGTTATTTTTTCTATTTTAAATTACTTTTGTATATTTTTATTTTCTTTTCATGCCTTCTTTTAAAATATTTTTTTTATATAATTTTATTTTTTTTTCTATTCAATGTTCTATTGCATCTCTCTTTATCTTTCTTTCGTCATGTCTTTAATAAAGTTGTAAGCCCCTGATATAATACACATATGTAGTGTTTGTGTCCTTTTGATTTTTGTATGTTGTCAAGTTTATATCAATTCTCGAGAATCTCGAGAAACAAAAAAAGAAAATCTCGAATTCTCGAGATTCAAATATTTCGAGAAAATAAGATTCTCAAATCTCGAGATTCAAATATTCCGAGAAAAGGAGATTCTCGAATCTCGAGAATCAAAAAAAGTCGAGAAATCACAACCTCTACTTTCAGGTAGGCGGGCTAAGTTTAACGCAAGATGAAATTAACCATTCGTACTGTTAAGATTCTCATCATTTATGGCAGTGTTTTTAGCAAAAGAAGGTTTGTTTGAAATTTGGAAAGCAACAAAAACAATTGCACGGCTTTGTTACACATTTATTAGGAAATAGACCTAGATCCTGAACAGATCTTGAATCGATTCGCATCGTAAAACAAAATTAGAATATAGTTTGTAATTTACAACAAAAAAATGTTAAATGTGTTTTTAATTCTATCGACAAAATGATAGTCAATTCATACTTATATTCTCTTTTTGTAAAACTTTTCATTTCAGTTAATTCTTCTCCGAGTATTCACTCTATTCTAATCATTTTTACGTAATTATAATATAAAGTGTATATAAATCTATCTAATATACAAGAAATAACTGATATAGGTAAAAAATAGTATATTTTATGTAATTAAATTGAAATAAAATCGAGACAAGATTCTTCTAATTTATTAATATAATACTTTTTACACTAGAATAGTTTTTTCTTTAAAAAATACACAAGTATATAAGTTTGTATCATGTTTACTATTATTTATTATTGTCATAACAATGTTAATTTAAAATCACATATTTTTTCATTTATTATGTTCAATTAGGCCAGAGCATCTTAACCTGTGTACCGCGGCAATATTTGTTCCCCGAACAACACTTCGGTCTAATGCGTGCGAGTGAGATCGCGTGTGAGGGAGAAAACCGATGTTAGTTAGCGTTTTGTCCCTATGCATATACGGAATAACTAGCGACGGCCAATATGTCTGTACGTAGTAGTAAACAATGTGTGCCGTAAACAATGTGTGTCGCGAATATCCAGAGGTGACGATGCTCTGAATTAGGCCATTATCAATTCCAATATGGCCCCCTCCTTGACCATTTTCTGGATGAAACGATAACGGTATCGTTTGCCGGATTTTCGATCATCGACTGTATTTTATACATATACTGTATTATATACATACATATTGACATCGACTATGATTAATTAAGATAATGTTTATTAATTACTACTTTTTTTTACCCGACTTTTTATCGCGTACCACCTAGTGGTACGTGTACTACGGGTTGGGAACCGCTGTACTAAGCAATAAATATTCAACTACTTAATGGGCGACTTGTTGCAATTACTTCTTTAAAGTTTACCACTCCTGTTGCGTAACTTCAGTTGACCTTAATTCGGAAATATATATATATATATATATATATATATATATATATATATATATATATATATATATATATATATATATATATATATACACCGGCAGTCACATAAAACGGAACGCTTGTGAATTTTACGACTTCGAGGCCATTAAAGGATTATCCCTTTATGTGTAGGGTTTTTAACGACCAAATATTCTAAATGTGATTGTTTTCTAAGATTTGAGTTCAGTTTAGTGTGGGTTTTTGAGGAGAAAGCATCAATTTCGAATTTTAACACGTCAACATGAAAAAACGAGCTCAGTTATCATTGCAGGAGAGTGTAAAAATCGCGACATTGGCGAGTTCAGGATTTTCCTTTCGGTCAATTTCCAAGAAAATGGGATGTTCTATATCGACTGTTTCGAGATTACTGGAAAAAAAAAGAGAATCTGGAAGTTTTGATCGTAAGAAGGGGACCGGACTGAAAAGATGCACATCGGAGAGGCAAGACCGTGTAATAACCAGATTATCTTTACAGCAGCGATTCAAAACTGCTGTAGAATTAAGAACAGATGTATCTTCACAATTTTCCATGGAAATCAGCGACTCAACAGTAAGAAGGCGACTCAGAGAAGCTGGACTGTACGGTCGGAAAGCTGCAAAAAACCCATAACTAACCAAGAGAATGAAAAACAATCGATTGGAATGGGCGAAAGCACATGAAAATTGGAGTCCATCAGATTGGCAACGAGTGATACTTTCCGACGAATCAAAGTTTAACCTCTATAGTCCTGATGGTTTTCCGTATGTCCGAAGGAAAGTTGGCGAAAGGTATAATGAAAATTGTACCCTTAAAACTGTTAAGGATCTTCCAAGTCAAATGGTCTGGGGATGCTTTTCGTACCATAACATTGGACAATTGGAGTTTCTACAAGGTGCCATCGATGGAAAAAAATATAAAAAAATTTTAGAAGAAAGCTTTGTCCCATCGATGGAAAACCACCTTTCATATTCCGATGATATAATTTTTCAAGATGACTCTGCCCCTTGTCATCGAGCTAAATTGGTGAGTATTCATTTTATTTGATAGCATTGAATATAAATTATAAAATTTCAATCAAAAAACTGAATTTTTTTTTTTACTTTTTTTTAATTTCGAGACTATTTACAAGAAATGGGTGTAAAGACACTACCATGACCTGGCAATAGTCCCGATTTAAATCCAATCGAAAATTTGTGGATGTGTATCGAGTACAGGATAAGGAAGAACAATGTTTCTACTCTTAAATCGTTGAAAGAAATAATAGAAAAGATATGGTACGAAGACCTCCCAATCGAAAATTTAAAAACTTTAGTAGATTCTATGCCAAACCGAATAAAAGAAGTTATAAAATCGAAAGGAGCCGCTACAAAATATTAATTTCTTTTTTATAAGTTGTAAATAATAATATGGGACTGTAATAAAATTAAAAATGTATATGTATAGTGCTATTTTCATTTCAAATTTCATTTAACCGTGAAGTCAACGCACGGTCGTAAAATCTGCCCTCCATTAAATTTCTCCCCAACTCATCTTTATCACCTTTTATTTTCACGTTTGGTGTTACACGAATGCACTATGATACAACCTATCATTTAAATGACTTTCGGTTTTGGTTTTATATAAGATTACCGAAATTTCACGCAAAAACATGTTTCGCTTAAGCGTTCCGTTTTATGTGACTGCTGCTGTATATATATATATATATTTATATATATATATATATATATATATATATATATATATATATATATATATATATATATATATATATATAAATATATATATATATATATATATATATATATATATATATATATATATATATATATATATACATATATATATATATATATATATATATATATATATATATATATATATATATATATATATATATATATATATTTTTTTTTATATATATATTTGTATATCAGTGGCGTGCAGTCTAATTCTCCCTGTTTTCATCGCACAGCCTTACATACGTGTGTGCGAGCAGGACACAAGAGGATGCGGTATGACGTCACAGCATCCTCTTGTATCCTACTCGCGCAAATGGAAATAAAACTGTGCGATAGAAATAGAGAAATTTACACCGCACGCCACTGATGAATATGTACATATATGTATGTATATATATATATATATATATATATATATATATATATATACATACATACATACATACATACATACATATATACATATATATATATATATATATATATATATATATATATATATATATGCACGTAGGCAACTACAAATAAAACCATTAATCAATTCATACAGCAATCGCAAAATACAACGAAACTAAGAAATAACAACAACTCGGTATTGTTTAATTACGCAAAATATGACAGCTGCCAATAATAATGGGGCGTGTCACGTGGCCACGTAAACGGCATAGCATCGAAAACGATCGAACAGCGCTGCAGACGAAAGTAACCCTTATGCATACGAGTCGTAAAGTCGAGAATGGCGCACACGCGATATAGCGAATTTTCACGGATCACACTTTCGTAGCAAAACACACTCACACACACAAACATCCGTTATCTGCTCTCATATCGATTGATTTGTTAGCACACATGCATACACAAAAACACACGTATACACGTGCACAATTTACGAAACATCAAAAACTGAAATAAATAAATACATGAAATTTTCAATGAGAGTACAGTTTTTTAATTGGAATTTTTAAAACGACCGGAAATGACAATCAATTTATATTTTCTAATCAATCAAAACAATTCGTCAGCTGTTAAATCATTCGTCGAAATCACATTATCGCTTTAATTATCTCTCGAGTACTGGGCTTCGCCCAGCCCACACTTAAATTTTTAATCGTTGATGATGTCGCAAAAACCCACGAAATAAACAAAACACACATTTTTAAAATAAAAGATTCAATTGTTTTTTTTTATACAATAATAAGATGTATGTATATATGTAAGTACATGGCTGCAATTTGGTATGCTCGGATCATGCGATAAGTTGTCACGGTTGACAGTTCGTGGTAAAATATCATATACATACATATATACAGAGGCAATACGAAATGTGTACAATTGAATTGGTAGTATTTTGTAGGTTAACGAACAGATGATAGCGAGGGCGGGGCGGGGAGGGCGAGAGGCTGAGGCGCGGGGGCGGCGATCGATAACCCCACTGGCGAGTAGCGAGATTGTCATGTGCGAGCGCGGGGCAGGGGCGGGGCGGGGCGGGGGGGGCGCAGGCTCGACGGCTCTGCCCCCTTACCCCTGTACACTTGGGGCGGGGGCCTCAATGTTTACTATTCACCTGGCGAGCGGTCCCGATAGCCTGGCTCTGGCGGCCAAAATCCTCTCGGCCAGAGGCAAGTTGCCGGCGCGGGCCGCCTCGAGCAGGTCGTGCTCCTTGCCCATGTCTGCGGGGGCGCTCCGAGGGCGAGGGGCGGGGGCGGGGGCGGGGGCGGGGGCGGGGGAGAGCTGCGTGTCGCGCAGTGGCGGTGGCGCCTTTCGGATGTGCGGCCCCGGGCCTGTCAACGGGCCCACAACCACCAGCCATCACACGCACTGCAGCCAACCCATCCTTTCCCAGCGCCCAGCTGCCACACTGACATTACGCGTTGCCAACTTCCACCGCTACTGGGCACCCTTGAATATCCCTTTCATATGCATTTTCCTTCTTTATTTCATACAAATATATCAATTTCACATCTTATTTTTTACATAAAAAATAATACGGCTGAAATTTTTGAAAGATGCACTGCAAAACGACAATTTTAAAATGGAAACTAATCAATTATCAGATACGTCCATAGAAGTAGAATACATAGAATGGTCATTGTTAACAAAAGTATCGTCTAAAAGCGAGCCATCGAAGAGAGAGACGGAAAGTCAGAAGAGAGACAAGTGAGAGAGAAACGAAGTTTAGCAAACAATGAACAAACTCTGCCGCGCAGAGTTTTTGTAGCAACATTTTTGGAGGCTGAGAGCGATTCTATGCATTCTACTTCTATGGATACGTCCCTTAAACTCCAATTAATCACCACGCGTTTTTAGACACCGATTCAATTATTTTATGTTTATGTCAACCCTTGACGCTACCTCGAATATATAACAAACTAAGGAAAAATATTGAATTTTTTCAATTTCATTAGTATCACAAGATATTTTTAGATGTCACTGTGAAGAAACCAAAATGAATTTCGAATCATAGTCTTAAACACGAAAGAGCGCGCACTGGTGCGCGCTTGGCGATTAAGTGGTTAAAAGCAGCATATTTGGAAGGGTGGCAATCAAAGAAGGAAAAAATATCACAAATTATTTTAATTGTTAATTGAAATGTCTGTATTCCATCTATATTTACCGCCAATCTTTATACCGAGTTGATACAATACAAGTAACCTAGACCGAGAAGCTATCCTACATACTCAAGTTGAATGTCAGCTTCCAAAAACAGTCACATCCGAGCTACTCGGTCTAGATTACTCGTATCGTGTCAACCCGGTATTAACTGATCTGAAGTGAGTGGATTCTAGTTACTTTTATTTAAACACACAATATAATATGAAACCTTTAAATATATATTACAACCATAAACATTTTTTATCTTGACATATTTTTAGAAATGGCGGCATTTTGAATTTTGCCTAAGGGTGGCATATAGTCTAGGGACGTCAATGGCCGTACACGAACAATACATTTAGTATCCAATTCGTTGTTTTTAGCAGTTTTTGCAGTTTCTTTTTGTTTCAGATACACCACTGGACTAAGATTTGTTTTGATGTTGAAATATGACAATCAAGTGGGGAGGAGGAGTAATACTTATGATAATTTCTTACAATGCTTTAAGCTAACATTTAAGAGTGATTTAAAAATTTACTTACGGTGTCAATTTATTTCACATAAAAATCGTGAATACGGAATATCTGGCACTCGAGTTTTCGTTAGTACAATATTTCGCATGCGTAGCTTTCGATTGATGTAATTTTTGGGTGCCAGATGTTCCGTGATCGAGATTTTAGTGACTTGCGCGAGATTGCTTTTTGCGGAATAATCACCAAACCAATTTTCTTAGTGCGACGGCTTCGTCTCATTTGATTCCTCTCATTATTTTCCACTATGGCAACACCTTCAATATGTTGAACTGTCAGTGCCTGGATAACACAGCTCTTCATCTAATTTTAGAACTCCAACATTTTTAAAAGTTTCAGACTTGATTATTATAAACATTCCTTATTGTCTTTTTTTCTGACATGTAAATTCTAACCTCAAAGGTTTTGTTAATGTTTTTTTTTTAATGATTAAATTCAATAGACTTCCAATGAATTATTCTTTATTCACTCTACTGTTATGTATTATTATATTCATTTAGAAGTGTGAATAGTATATACTATATTATATTATATATTTAGTAGTCTGGAAATAATACAAAATATTTCCGATCTGCCGTAATTGACATTTCTTTGTTTTTCAGATTTTAAGAAGACGAATTCAATTTACAATAATTCCTCTCAAAATTAGTAAAATCACAAGTTTTTCTACTATACGGAAATTTTTGGTATTTAATTTTTTTAATAACATTAAATATGTGGATTGTACAATATGCCATTCAAATTTTCGTTGAAAGATGTTTATCTAAAATTCTCTTTAAGTGTTCAATATAGGATATTACTTATTTTTCCCCAACACTGAATTAAAGTATTACCGTCTATTCCGAATGTATTGTGATGAAATGTTACGCTATTCAGTGACTAAGTGGAAGGGAAATATATGTGATGTGCCTATTTAATCCCTTTTGTGTTGCAGAAAAAAGGGGGGGCTTTAAACCCACCCCAACTTGTATGAATAGAAAGTGGCACCCCCCTCAAACTGACATGTGTAATGCTATTCATGTGTGAAAATATTTTTTTACCACAAAGTTTTTATTTTTTCATACTTAAATTTATACAAAATTTTATCATTGGGATTTTTGATAAAAAATGCTGCAAGGTTTTATATTATATTGAAAACACAGTAAAAACATAAAGTAGCTCAGAAATTACGAACATGATTAGTTGAATGAGTAACACCGATAAAAAATCGATTTTGACATTTCGTTTGCAAATATACTCTGTAAATAATAATGATAACACAATTTGAATCAATAATATTTCTTTATTTGTTAATAACTTATATTATTCCTTAGTATAATATTACACATGAAATTAATTAGTGCATATTTTAACATTTTTCGTCGAATTAATTATTTTTCTTCTCATATACATATATATAGATATTTATCAATTTTTAAAACTCAAACATGGTAAATTTTCAATGTATATAAACAATAATTTTAATTTCCCTGATCGTTTAATAAAAATTAATAAGAAAATGATAGTTTTCACTTCCTTTTGAAAATTTTCTACTAATACAAAGTAAAATTATATTCTTCGACTACTCAATTGTTAAATTTTAATCACAGCGATGAAAATCGGTCATTATTAAAAATAATTACATCAATCACAACATTGAAAATATTATCTTTTAACATAAAATGATAATTTACAGATGAACATTTTATAAATTTGACTATTTCCTACTATGTATCTGGCTATTGTATGTGTGTTAAAACTATTTGCATTTAAGTGAAGAAAAAGTTATTCGATTAGTTGTCAAGTTATCATATGATAATTAAAAAATGGTAAGAAGTTATTAATTTCTGATACACATTATTTTTCCAATTTTTTTTTTAATTGACCTTTAATTTGTTTTCGTTAGAATTTTAAAGAAATAATAACATAATTTAATTAATCCGTGCTTAGCAACCCTACAATAATATGTATGATGATTTGGTAACTTACTTGAATACACCAATAAGAATTGAATGTCGTTATTCATTGTTGATCATTATCGGGGCTGAAATTTGAATGGTTGTTTTTGTCTATCTACAAAGTTGTGAGATTAAATTCATAATCTTTTGTTTTTATGTATGTATGTATATGTCCGATGAACACATTTGCTAACAAAATAAATTATGAATTTTCACCGTGTTGAAATTTAACTTGTATAAATCTTTTTGTTAATTTAGATTAACGGTAACCCATTGGCCATAGTAGTTATAAAAATGAAAGTTTTAATATAATTACATCATTTAATATGGATCCACCTAAATCTGATGAAATCTTACAACGCGTTCTACTGATAGATACAGATTATCGGGACTTCATTTATCTATCTATTTACTTCCATCACTGAATAAAACCTCACAAAATTTGAATTTGTTATAGCTTGCTCAAGAGAACATTTAAAAAATTTTGCATCACACACGCATTACGACAAATATTTCTGTTTTATTATTTTGTGATATTGAATAACAAATACCTATTTTTAAATCAATGCAAATGTACATTTATATGCACCTAAATTACTATTTCAAAATCTCTCGAGCCCGCTCAAACTTTTGGTTTGTATCAACACATAATAAATTATATAATGTTGGATTATCAATCAATGTAATACAAATTTGTACATGTTTCGTATGCTCTATTGCCTTAATTATAAACGAATTCTCACAATCATTTTCATGAATATACATATACATACATATGTATGTAGTTAATATAACACACAGTTTATTATGTTATTTTTATTGGTTTATTTACAATATTATCGTAAGAGTAATGTGAAATATCAATCAATCACTTTGTTTTTTTTTTGTTTTTTTTATTATGTTAATATGTAATATAATTTAAATAATTCAATTTTTGGCACATTTTTTTTCTAAAATTGTCAATTCGTATAAATCACTTACAACTCATATCGCTTATTTCTTTTTAATTTACTTTCGTTGATCACAATTATAAAAAAACATTTGTTTTAATTATTAAAAGTTATTTTTATTTTGGACAAATATATTTTGTATTGTACTACTTTTTCCGTTCACTTACACATTTTCGATGAACTCACATTCACAAAATATAAAAATGATATATGTCGCTTGAATTTGTTCCATTTGACCCATTCCTTATTTTACTCGTATTAAACTGCCTGAAGTACCAGAAGAAGACCTTCCATATTTCCATGCACATATTATGTGTATCACTTAAGGTCTTCAGCTTTTACATAGTACACAGCAAGTACATACATCCATTCATCTAACACGTTCATAAAGTTATTCCTCTGATGTTCACTATTTTCTTTAAAAAAAATAGTTAATTTCACTGAACGATTTCGTATTTGGGAGAGTCGTCGTTTATACCTTTTGAAGTATTAGATTTGGTTTGAGTTCAAACGTTCTGCGCCATGGCGTCCGTGCTGGAGGCGCTCATGTTCATGGCGAGAGGATGAGCTATGGTGTCACCACTCAGTGAATAATTGTGAGCTATTTCACCAGAGCTGACGGTGGACTCGTGGCCCGTCGGGTTCTCCTGAGGCATGAGCAGCCTGTGAGGAAACCCGAACAGCTGAGATCACTGGAGTCTAGGCCAATAGTTGGAGGTGAGGTCTGGACCCTGTGAGGGAATCTGCACTGGCACCGACACGCCCGCTGATATTACACCTGTCAAAGAAAAAAGCTTTTTAATTAATTTGAACTTTACCTATGCATCAATTAAACCTTGTTTTTTTATTTTATTGTCACATAACAATCCCTTTACAACAGCGAAATAAAAAGATTTATCAAACAAAAGGAACACCCTCAAAGAAAAAGTTTTGCGAGTTTTGCGAGACGGTAGGTATGAATTCATAAAAGGAATGAATTCATAATTTTAAATCCCGTGGACTACTTTTATGAATTTTCGAAAATATATCATGTTGATACATTTGTAAATAATGATGATAAAACTTATATTTTATTTATAAAAGATGCACTCAATGGCGAATTATTAAGTGTGGGCCCTGGATATCATTTGTAGGTAATTTTCAATAATAACTTATTTTATTATAACTAAAGCCTGCAAGTATTGCAACTCTCAAATTATAAGAAAAATCGAATTGGAAAATTCAAGTATGAATAAAAATAATTTAATTTGATTTAATACAAATTCAAATTTAAAAACGAATTATGGTCAGAAAATAACACCACACCGTACTTGACGCCGGGGGCGAAAATTTATTTTTACTAATTCTTGAAATCTCATTGCAATTGGTATTTATTTGTGGTGCACGCGCATTCACATTTACTTTACCATTGGAAAAATGATATATGCTAGGAAACATTTTGTTTTTCAAAATAGTGTAACGTAAAATATACATAATATATGTACATAGTTAATACTCATAAATTAGCGTGACTTGTCCATCAGAAGATCATTTAAAGACAGGGTTGTAGAAGAGCGATACTATTTTTCTTTTTATTTTAAATAGTTAATATAGTTGTAAATTCCTAGTTTTAAATTAGTTAATTTAATTCTAGTTAATAATAATAATAATAATATTTTAGAGACAGTGCTAAATAGTTCTATGTCGTAATGAAAAAATCCTTGTTTAGTCATTAAGTAGTTTAAACATATGTTGAATAGTGATTTTTACTGCATTATACATTTACAATATACGTATTTAATTTTGATTTTAAATTATAAAAATGGCTTCAAAACGAAGGCAATGTTCGATACAATTTTTTTTTGCTAAACGAAGTAAATTAAATGTATCTGAAAACAGTGTTGCGTCTTTAAAATCAAATGAAGAAAATAGCATCAATTTAGAATCTAGTAGTATAAATATAATAAATGATAATAGTGATAGTGATGCGATATGTGTTTAGAGTACGGAGATGTGGGAAGAAAAAAAACGCAAATATCCCTGATTAATATGTAAGTCTAATAATATTGGATGTAATATTTGTTGTAATGTAAATTATAGTAAGTTCGAAAGAGCAGCCTTTTGAAAATATTTTAGATATTATGAATGACTCGGAAATTGCATCAACCAGTAAAGTTTTTAGAACTACATATTTTATAGCTAAACATGATAGACCATATTCTGATTGTTTTGATCTATTACTTTTGCAAGAATGAAATGGATTACAAATTAGCCATAGTTTGCATTCACGTTATAGTGCAACAAATATAATTGATCATGTCAGTCAAAATATGAAATCTCGGGTATGCGAAAAAATTATAGAATTGAATTGAAAAAAATTGTGCAAAATCGAGCGTACCGGCACCTCAAAATTTGCACTATACCATGTATATATTTATTTATTTATTGTTTTCCCTACATTCCTATACACACATATTATTTGAGATTTTAAATAAATGTTCCTGAACTCGTTGTCAATACAAACGTAAAAACAATGGTCGGTGTAAACGAAAAAACCCGCCTTTCGAAATTTCCATACAGAAACAATAAAAAACCACTGAGGAAAATTAATTTCCACGCGTGACATTTTCAGCAAGATTAATCGGAATTCACCTACCGACGACCCGAAAAACGGCTTTCACATGTTTTTACTTTAATAAACGAACCCCAGCCACACAACAAAAACGTTTTTGGTAACATTTCTAACGGAGACAAATACATTTACCGAGTTGTATTATTGCGTTTTGTTTCAACGCCGCATATATTACATACATTTTTTCCAACCGCACGCACATCATATATATAAAGACGGTAATCTGTGTGTGTGTGTGTGTGTGTCCTAACTCTCGCCGAACATAATTAATGAATCGATAAAAATCGATAAATTCATTTTTCGACGAGACGACTTTGTCGCGACTCGAACCGATCACCCCAAATAGCCTGAATATAGGTCTAAATTGAGCTAATGGTCACGAAAATCACGCCAAAACCAATTCTTCATTTCACCTTTTTTTTTTAAACATTAATTGAAATATTCCTTCTCGCCATATAAAAATACGTAATTTTAATAATTTCATTTAGCGAGGTTTTGAACCATTTTTTTATATATTTATTTTTATCTAAATTTAAATTATTTATATTTTGACGATATTTGAGAAAAAAATTGATTTCATTCACCGCGGGCGCCGGGAATCGAACCTCGGACCCTCCAATCCAAACGAAATGTTCTCACGAGCCCGCGCCGCACGCCATATCCTCGCCCAGAATACGTGTTGTAAATACACATCATATGTATATGCACGTAATTTCTTATGTGTAATAATAATATTCAACGTTACGAGGTCAATGACCGTTTGTGTATAATCGGAAAATATTACATTTTGTTAACTTTAATTAACATTTTGTTAACGTCAACTTTAAGAATTGAAAATTATTACAAATAAAGAATTGAAAACTATCTATGAGAGTCTACGAAAATAACGGTTCCGGTTCCGGATTTTTTAAATATTTAAACATATTTAAATATCTATATGTACTTATACACGTGAATATGTATGTCACAATGTATACGAATCGAACCAGTGGAAAAAACTCTCGTTTCACTTTAGCAGTCAAACGAATGCATTCGGTTTAAATTGCACAGCAACAACAATCATCAATGAAGATTTGTCGATGTCGGGCATTTACTGAATATATGGGACATATTCAGTGCGGACTACACGCGGATTATTCAATTTAACTAGCGCTCAACATATTGAATTTTGGGATTTGCCCATTTATGCAGGTGTCCATTCGCGAATTTTAGTTACAGTGGATTTACTGTGGCTCAAAAACTTTTCAAAAAAAAAAAAAATGAATTGAGCATATATGTATGATATATGATCAATAGCATTTATACAATGCGAATTTATACAAACATCATCCACAGAGACATCTATGGAGAGGTTTACTACAAATGGTTGCAAACCATGCAGCTGCATGCTCATTTCGATTAAATTTTGACTGTTTGAATTTCAGCATGTGCGAAAGACGAGATATTCATGGGGTTGCGCAGATGACATTTCGATGTATATACATTGACGATTGACAATTCTTAAAATTGAGTTGGATCTTTCTGGCAAGTTTAAAATGGCAAAAGCTGAGACAAAAGTATGAAATCAGCATGCGGCCACATGGTTTGCAACCATTTGTAGCGGAGCGCTATGGAGAAATTTTTGCAGCATTTTTATTAAGCAAATCAACGATTTGCAAGAGAGATAGGAAAGGAGATGCCAATTTTACAGGAACCGTTTCAATGAAAATCAGATTGGCAAACTCTGATAGGAAACGATCGAGCCACTAGTGGGACTCGAACTGTGACCACTCTGCTTGAAAACATAATATGCTAACCACTAGTCCAAGCTGCTGGTTACCGCAATGGAGTTACATCGATGGGAGATAATTCCGTTGCTAGGACCTGGGGCCCAATTTGAAATAAATGGCATAACAAAGAGAGAGAGAACACGGAATACGTGGGTGAAAAGTATGACAAGGGTAGTTGATATAATAGAGAGAGTAAATAGATTGAAGTGGCAACAAGCGGGTAGCCAAGCGTAGCTAGAAGAACGGATGAGAAAATGGATTAAAGAAGTGCTTGAATGGTACCTGAAAGATTTAAAAGAGTGTGAGAAAGACCACAGGTGAGATAGGTGGATAAAATTAGAAAAAAAATGTGTGGATTGTGATGGATGAGGGTTGCCTAAAACAAAGACGAATAAAGAAGTTTATCCAGCAGTGGATAGCTGTAGTCTGTAAATGATGATAAATGTTTGGTATTTTCCGATTTTTTTTTGTGTTTTTGTCCACAAATTTAATGTAGCATAGCGTCTATCATGTTTTAAGTAACTCACCATAATGCCATTACAGATTGCCCCAAATCAGCACTATTGCCAAACGTGTACATATGTATGTATAATAAACAAATCTTAATATGTTGTGACCTAGCCATTTTTTGGGGGAAGGCAGCGGGGGAGGCGAAGTTTCAAGTTTCATCCCTGGTATACCATACCAATAAAAATAGATTGTACCTATACTACTGAACAGATTTTACTATTGAATATTTTCAAGTAATAAAAATATTTTTATGATATTACATACATACATATGTATGTACATATATTTATGTTCGATCTATCTTATATGTGTATTTTTAATGTACGCCTCACGCGTTATTATTATATTCAATGGGCGCCTACGAATTGAAATTTGCACCCGGGTGTCTACCACACGCCCCGAATAAATATGTATGTGAGTATATACTACATTTTTATATGTATTATGTTTTATATATAGTATATATGTATATATTTTACATGGCAAATGGGAAATGTCACTTCCAAGCCTATTTTTCACAGGCACCCGGCCACTTCCTCTCGCCGACGGGTCGGGATTGAAAACAAAAAAAGGGAGAGCGCATAAAAATAACGTCAAAAAATTATTAAGTACGCAAAAATAAAATAAAGGAAAAAATAATAATCGCGTCCTGCTTTGGCGCGTTGACCGGGAACAATCTCATTTTGTCGGTGGGATTTTACGTGACCGCGGGAAAAATGGCGACTCCTTTGCCTTTTACCACTTTTTCGTTTTAATTTTGTTTTTGTGAATTGGACTTTTGGTGGGGCACGTGAGAATCATTACCGTTTGTTTTGTTTTTAATACTCTCGTTTCACGTGAGGGAGTAAAAAAATGATTTTGTAATAAAATACGTCACGCTTGTGAGTTCGCGCGTACATAATTAACGAATTATGACGTACACGAATTAAAACACAAACAATTCAGAATTTATGTAACTTAGTATTAAAAAATCATGAATATATGTATATATGTATATACATATGAAACTTTAATGTAGATTTTCATTCGGGGAAACGGACAAATCATTCTATTTGGGAAAGTGTCAAGTAATTAAACACTTACCGGTGCTCGTCGAGGTCGTCGTGCCAGTGCCGTACGACGGATGGGGATTTAAGGGTTGCTGATGGGCTGCTGTTCTTGGTCCGTATCCACTGAGTGGATGAAGGGCGTCCGGGAACATGTAGGGATAACCACCATCCCTTTGCTGAAGGCAACTCGAACTCAATCCACTGGACATGGAGCTACAAAATAAGATAAAAAATAAAATGCAACAATCATATTTCCACAGAGATACATTTTTACAACAATGTTTATTTGTTATTTTAATTATTTCACATCGTTGTACATATGTATGTATGTATGTATGTGTGTATGTACGGCTCAATAATGGGGTGCTCTATAAAAACAAACGGCAATAATAGGTTCAAAAATTGTCTTCATTGTGTCGCGACTCTCTTCCCCCATCCCCTTTCTCGAGTTCGACCACCTTGTCCCTCCTCTCATTTCCTACCTCTCCCATCTCTACGTCGAGTTCTTTTCCTCTTTTTTTTCCGCAGGTAACTAAAACAACTTCCTCTCTGTTTTCCGGGCCATTAGTCAATTATTTAATTAATCTTGCCTTAGTTCGCCGAGACTTGGGGAATGTTTAAGGACCTTTCTCCCGTACTCTCGAAACAATTCCCGAAATCGATTTTATTGAACTTCACCCGTGGAATTCCTCGTTTTATTGCCGACTGATTTAAACTCTATGCAAAGCGAATCGAATAAACTATTAATCGACATTTATTCCATTCGTATACGGAGTGAAAATGTCTATATTATAATTAAATTAATTTCAATTACATTTATTTTAACTCCTTCAAAAATATTATACATACTTAATTTGGCGATGATGAAAAAGCTATTCAATATCTACACTTGTTTTTAATTTCAATACAAAACGGAAAATAGACTTCACTAGCTAGATGTACATATATGTATTATATATTTATCGGCTCAATCTGCACTAAAGGTATGTTACCCAATCGCGTAAAAATTTGTCTACTGTAGCAGTTTCTCAAACTCAATATACATACATTGTATGTATGTACATACGTACATATGTATATACAATCGGTCGACTGATGATTATATGTATATAGTCGTGTATATTATAACTACATTTTTTTGAGCTTTGATACAATAATGAGCTTTGTGAGATGTATACATCTCATGGAGTTTGTCGTAGTGCCATAAAGTACAAGAAAATATAATGGGTAGGCAAAATATAAAGCATATAAAGTGAGAAAACATCTAAAAATATTCCCATCATCTTTATGCTATAAATTATTGCAAAAATAAAATATTATAAATTTTGGCTAGGGTAACCAGCCTTTTTTATACAACAAAATTTTTGAAGTGACAAAAAATCTAAAAATATTCCCCCATCATCTTTACGCTCTAAATTATTGCAAAATTTAAAATCTATATATATACAAATTAATGTCTGTGTGTGTGTGTCTCGAATAGGCTCCTAAACCACTGAACGGGAACGAGAATTGCATGCGTTATTGTGGCATTGCAACGCATGCCGGGTTCAGCTAGTATGTACTATAATTTTTGACTAGGGTAACCATCCTTGTTACATATATAACAAAGTGTGAAATAAAACAATTTTTAAATTTTTTTTTCAATTAAAAAATTTTTTTGTATAAAAGAAGGTCGGTTACCCTAGTCCAAAAATATTTTTGTTTTAAATTTTCTTATCATTTGTATAATAAAGATGATGGAAATTTTTTTAGATTTTTTCTCAGTTTAAAAATTTTGTTGTATAAAAATGGTTCGTAACCCTCTTTAAAAATACTAATTGGTTAACTAGTAGGCTTAAAACAATCATTAGAACATCCATTTTTATTTTATTTCATTCAGTCGATAGGTTTAAAAGTTTTGTTCAATTTACAAACATTTATAAAAGATATAATTTTTTCCATATTTGAAGGGTATTTTTGAAAATTTCTCTGATTTTTGCTCGCTACACGGCAAGGGGCAATTACGATTTGGCCCGCAAGCAAAGTGTTAATACGCACCCGATTAATACTATAGAGTCCAGTGGCGTGCGGTGGAAATTTCTCTGTTTCTATCGCACAGCTTTTTTACACAGTGTTTGCGTGAATAAGATACAAGAGGATGCTATGACATCATACCGCATCCCCTTGTGTCCTGCTCGCACACACGTAAGTAAGGCAGTGCGACGAAAAAAGGGAGAATTTCACCGCACGCCACTGCATAGACAGAGATCCTAAGAAGAATTAACCTTAAGGCAGAAAGGCGAATTAAAATTGTATCGAATATAGCAGAACATTCAAATTAAATTTAAAAAATAGATACATATCTTGTGAATTGTACCCGACTTCTCAATATACTATATATTATATATGTATATGTATTTGAAGACGTGGAAACAATTACTTGATAGAATCTCACCTGTAGGAGTCAGCCATGGTGGCAATGGGTTGCGGTATGGACGGGTACATCGAGTTGAATCCCGCATTCAGGTTCAACCTGGGCGGGGGCGGAGGCGCCGGTGGACTACCACCCCCCTGCTCTGCGCCCCCTCCGCTCGTCGACCCCCCACGCCTTTGGGTACGCAGCTTCTCCTCTCGCCGCCACTTGGCACGTCTATTGCTGAACCAAACCTGCACAATCAACAAAAATCGAAATATTAGACAACGAAACGAGCTTAATGCCACATAAAACAGTAGAAATTATCAAAACGGTTAGCATAAGTATTCGAGTAGCTACCTTACATCATTAAGATTACGTATCTGTACATATGTAGTTCAAGATAAATTCCTCCATAATATAACTAATATAAAAAATGTATGTGCTATAATTCCATTTATTAAAAATGTAGATTCAATCAAAGCAAATTTTTCAGGTGGCTATACATACATAATTCACATTCACGATATCGAATGCCCCAATTGTAAAATTACTCAAATAATGAATTTCGCATTACATTACATTTCACATTAAATATTATTTGAAATTCACAATAATATTTAATTCTGACAAATAAAATAAGTAGAATTTTTTTAATTGCTTTGTTAATAACCGTTCTCATTGAATTAAAAATCCAATACATAAATTAGTAACCATAAAATAATTTAATTAATTTATCCGTATATCCATTCACATATTTATAGAATAATAGATGTTTTAATTGAAAAAAAAAATCGAATCGTCATAGAAACTGATTTGTTTTCGATAATACGAAACAACATTACATATTTACATACTTACAAAGTCTTTTTCGAAATTATATATTAGATCCAGTCAAACGGCGTAATTTTTTTCGTATATCTACTAATATAATATAAAGGTTGATTAGATGCAACGAGCTGGAAGTTTTTCTTATACATGTATAAAACGCATATTTTATGAATAAGCATTACAAAATTTTATTTTGTCTGAAAGATTGATTTATAGTATTATCTACAAGTAATCTTAAAGCTCTTCAGCAACAAAAAAGACGATTCATGTATGACAATTATATCTGTTAGATATGCCAATTATCCACTTACATACATACAGCCAGCAGTATGGATCGGTGGTTGCGTTTATGTTTAGCACTGAGAAGTTACCGGGTTCGGTCCCGTGCTAATCTTTAATGCTACTGGTCAGACTTGGATATTTGTGACTCCAACTCGATCTTTTCCTATCAGAGTTTGCCAATTTATCTGATTTCGTTGTTAAAACGGTTCCTCCATTAAAATTTGGCAAAAACCTTCCTACCAGCTACATATGTCAGAAATATCTGAATTTGATTTATGTACAATATTTAAAAAATTATGCCTAACTCCAAATCCATATATGTCTCTATGGATTAATTAATTAATTAATTAATTGTTGATTTCGCCTCTCGAAATACAATGATTTATGTGATAAAAAATTCTACAATATTTGTAATTAATTGTTTAAGAAGGCGCATTGGGGTGGCGCTGTTAGGTCTTCCTGGTATACATATATATATATACATACATACATATATATCTATGTATGTAAAACAAAATATGTTACGAAAAGTTATCGAAATTTTTGGAAATCGTAGTGGTCCTACGATTGACACTTTATTCCGTATATAATTGTCATAAATCAAATATTCAGATGCAACAACGCTTTTTAATGTTCAGCAATAAAATATATGTTTTATTTTAGACATACATACGGCCGTTAGCATTGGATCATCCTTTATGAAAATTAATAAAGTGAGAGATTTTCACACACATCGTAGGATCTATCTATGTAATAGATATAATAAAACAACGCTAGGAACTACAATATAATAATACAAGAGATGTTTTATTGAAAAAACCTCCCCTAGTATTTCACGAAATATTTATTTTAGCATAATTTTCTTTTTCCCATCCCTGGAAAAGGGATTGCGCGGTGTCTTCGTGGTTTTCCCGAGTGCATAAATGTAGACGCGCAATATACCTAGATATATGTATATATATCTAGGGGTAAGATTGACGACGACGCACGCCCACCATGAACAAATAAATCCTCGTGAAATATGAGAATAAGTAATGAAAAGGGTCACCCGGCGAAATGGCCGGCCGCGAAAATAACGTATGTACAACAAAAAAGACGACCCGTTGACATTATGAGGGACGGTTTGTCAACAACAATGGTTGGCGGAAGACGAGCCCCGTCTCTACCGACGCAGAGGGAAGATAGAAGAGGGGGGTGACTTCCGGCCCCACCGGAAGTCAGTCAGACGCCGAAACTTTCATCAGCTACGATCGGTGATTTATCGTCGAAATTAATACGCGCGTCGTCTTCGTCCTCTTGCCGACTTCCGTCGCGATCTTCGGACACGCGACAGAGAAATCCTTGTTTTTCCGCGTTTTCGCTCCCGGGAAAATGTCGCTTTTCCGCAGTGCGAGACGACGCACAATGGATCGTCGCCTTTCCGGACATTCGATTCACGGCTCCAAATGACCATTCGTGAAAGTTTGATAAATTCTCACGACTTTGTGCTGTGTGATAAATTGTCGTAAAAATTTATCATTGCGATTTATCATTACGCACAATTTTCCAATAGGGCCAATCATCAAACATTTTCAAATCAATGCGCAATAAATAGACTGCAATTTGCAAAAATCAAAATTTACTTATGTTTCCTCAAAGACAGGTATGGAATAAATTATGAGCTTCTTTTCCAATCTTGATATTTCCAGATTATAACGAACAACTAACTATGTAGAATAAATTATCCCTTCGTGGATACAAATGAAAATCTTGTGGATAATTAATCTTTGGACCTATGTATACAATACAATCTTTCATATTTACGGATGAATTATATTATACATATTTGTATGATATAATTTGTATAATACGATTCGATACATACTAATAAACTATTAAGTTATCCGAAACCTGTAGAATTTTCGTAAAAACAATTTATAAATAAATTGTGAGACTGTTTTCTAATCTTGATATTTCCATTTTTAAGATTATTTTAAGAATATCTCGGAATCAGGAAAATTTATAGAAGCTTTCCAAGTGCTTTATAATTTAAGGAAAAAAATGAATTCTAGTATATATAGACAGAGTCTAAACAACCTGATTTAAAATGTTATTAAATGATAAAACTTCATCCAGGAAATTTGATATTCAAGCTAAATATTGTGTTGATGTAAATTTTCACAGAAAAAATCAGTGTCGAGAAAGCCTTTGAGGCTTGTGTCGTCAAATATTCGTGTTTTTGGTCCCATGAAGAGGGATATAAAAAGGACGAACCGTCAGTTGTTTTCCGTCTGTCCGCACAACTGGCAAGATCAATAATGCTCCACGGGAACATGCGTCCCGACGCACGATACCACCTAACGAAACACAGTGCCGTGCATGCATTTAATTTATTTTTACTCTTTAAAAACTTAGTAAGCACATCTGAAACAAGCCAAATATGCTCCACATAACCCAAAGAAACACTTTTTTTTTTGAGTCTTAAGCAACATAAAAATTATAAAACATAATTTTAATTTTAAACTTGTTTTCAAATTTCAATTTTAATTTAAATGATCTCACCATTAACATTATAATTTACATCCACTGTTGGATGAAGGCTTCACCAACCGTCTCAACTACTGTCTTTCTATTTATCTTTGTTCTGTTTAACACTTCCACGAACTACATAGATGTCTTTTAAAAACAAACTAGATTCCAAAATTTAAAGGATTTTTGTAATTCTTCTTTTCCAATATCTTTTTCTTCTATTGGTATATTCTTTTATTTTGTATTTTTTTCGTGTTTACTTTTTTATCTTATTTTTGTTATTTTGCGCGGTTTGGTCAATGACGGAAATATCGATTTTTATATTTCGATGATGAAAAATTATCGTAATAAACACTTCTAAATTTCCGAAAATTTTGAAGACCGTGACGTTTAATAGCTAGAAGACTTACGTATATGTTTGACTTTCCACCACCCGCTCGTCTTGTCAGATTTTATTTTAATTTCATTTTCAAATATTTTTTTGGCATCCGTATATATATATGTATATATATATATATATATATATATATATATATATATATATATATATATATATATATATGTATATAGATAATTTTTTTCTTTATTTATGTGTTATACTTAAATTCGATTAAACTTAAAATTCGAGTATCTCAAAACACACAAAACTGGACATCGAACCCATCAAAATGTTAGCATTTCTCGTTAGGATTTTGAAAAACATCGTAACAGCCAAAGGGCCAACAAAATTACAAATTCACTCCATGCTAACTTCGTTCCGCTCTTTAGCTCCTCTTCCTCGCTTCTGAACACGTGGATGAATTTTATAAATATAAATATGACTCAAATACATATGCATATCTTAACAATTCAATTAGTGCAATTTATAAAACCCTCAAATAATTTATATAGAAAAAAATCAGAAACTGAAGGAATATTTGATGTGCCACCACTGTGTTGAATACATACGAAGTCTACGCAATATTTGCTACGCACCGCGTAGGGTCGCGTCGTCGCGTAGACACTTTACCGCCAATACCTTACTCGACTACCCCACAACATGAACAACCCTCTCAAATGTATTCCGAAAGACCTTTGAAAATATTTTAAATTGTCTCAATATATGTACATATTACAAATTTACAAAATATAAACCAATCGAATCGAATTATCTACATACATATATGTTTATGTATGACCACACGAGTATTTGTTTGTATAATATATACAGCAAAAGGCTTATTTCGTCACACATACACACACACACACACCGATCGTTCGAACGACAATGCACATGCGTTGACGTATTATTTTAATTTTGTAATTCCCTACAATACTACCATATTGGGCACCTCGATGTTCGAGATCGCGTTCACGTTTACCTGTCTTCAGAAATGAAATAAGAAGAGGGGTTACCTGACAACTCGTTCACAGATTTTCCGTAAACCGATGATGCGCTCCAGGCATTACGTATACGGCCATCTCTTTCTCGCCCCGTCTGTTCATCATGATCTTGTTTACTATGCCATTACGTATGCAGCCATCTCTTTCACAGACCGTCTGTTATCGGTGAAAAAAATGCTCTGTGGAATAGATGGCTGCATACGTAATGGCAGAGTAAACGAGATCATGGTGAACAGACGGGGTGAGAAAGAGATGGCCGTATACGTAATGCCTGGAGTGCATCATCGGTTTACGGAAAATCTGTGAACGAGTTGTCGTGTCACCAAGAAGAGGCGGTGGCCTCTTCTTATTTGGTGAACACAAATGTGTTCACCAAGTCATTAGTGTAATATTAAAAAAAATTTCCTGTGTTGCACTTAACTGAAATCTAACCTTCAATGTCAGTTTGTAGTGTGAGTTAATTTATTTTTTGATGCTTGAAATTTTTGAAATCAATAACCCCCATCCAGTAATGCGCACGGCACGGTAATGAACCCGATTTTCATCAACTTTTTTACAATAAAACCCGGCCATTAAACGATTTAAGAGTACTTCAATCGCATTGCTTTGATATGTAACGCGAAAGAGGTACGGAGAGAACAACTCGTCGCCCCGCGGCACTTTTTATGCGCGCTCACATTTTATGAATAACTTTACCAGACCGTGATTTCGTTACGGGGATGAGCTGTTTTTCAGCTTTTTCCCTCCTGCTCTTTTTTATTTATTTTTTTCACATAACCCCTCTTCTATCTCTCCCGTTTCATCCCGGTGCCTGCATACAGGCTAAGTTTTGTTTTGTTAGTTTCTCATTACATTAAAACGGTTTCCGCTTCCTCAGCTTGATTCTATTCACCGCTGGGTACTATATTTTTCAGCGAAAAGAACATTCACTCTCTATGTAGTAAACGGGTACATACCACCACCTTGTATGTACTGTGTACATACATATAATCACATATTATATATGTATATATCTGTAATGTTAATATCGTTAAGCGTTTTCATAATTTATTTTTAAGATCGCAAGAATTCGCAATATTTTTTGCAGAAGAGTCGTTACTTTATTACATAGGTTTTATATGTAGGTGGAAATTTCTGCGGTGACGAAAGCAGGAAAACTCACTGAAAATTGTTGTCGAGCATGAAATATTGCAGGGCATTTCACGGTAGACTAGACCGCGTTGCACGGTCCGTGTTTTGCGAATATGTATTCCGTATTTCACTCAGATATTTAGATTTTTGCGAGCCATTCAACTAACGCGCGTATCGTATGGTCATTTTGATATTTCATTTTCAACGTGAAAAATATTTCTGTGCAAATATTTGAGAATTTATTTGAAAATATGTACATATATGTATATGTACATACTTATGTACAAACACACTACGTTTAGATAGATACTACGATACAAACACTAAGCCGTTTACGTATAATTTAACATATGTTTTTAAATCGAATTAATAAACACACTCATGTCATATATGTACATATATTCCACACTCATATCATATACATATACAAAATAATGTTCAATTTTTACTCACCCTTGTCCATATGTGAGTTCTAGATATACATACATACAAAAATAAAAATAATTTACCTTTTTTTGAAGCTGCAGGCTAGATATTTCACAACTGATTCCAGAATCAAGTATATTTACAAATTATATTTTAAGTGCTATAGAAGCCAACTGAAAATATTAATTTTGAATACGTGGAATACGTGAGTTAGAAGTATGACAAAGATAGCTGATATAATAGAGAGAGTAAGGAGATTCAAATGCTAATGGGTGGATCCATGGTTAGAAAAACGGGCGACAAATGGACGAAAGAAGTGCCCGAATGGTACCCGATAGAATGTAAAAGGGTGTAAGGAAGGCCACAATAGAGGTGGTTGGATGAAACTAGAAAAATGTGTGATATGATATTGCTCAACTCTGAGACTAATGGAAACACGTTGGAGAGGCTATCATTCAGCAGTGAGTGGTAAATGGCTGTAAATGATGATGATAATGTAAGGATATATTTCGAACTGCGATTTGTCCCAAAAAATTTCCTGCTGCTTCAATACAAAAATATGTACCTACGTCAATCATTCATATGACTTTTTTATCGAGCAACACTACAGGTTTTTCACTCCAAATTCAAAATTTTACAAATCGAATTCAATATTTTACATTTCAAATTAAATTATGTATAAAATAAATAAATTGTGTACATAAATAAATTATGTATTTTAAAGTTTTATGTAATATATGTATGTATGTATATTTAATGTTTTCCTTTTTCCTGTTTTATGTATTTTACAATCACCAAATTTCATAATAATGATTACATGTAAACATGATTTCATGTTTGATTCAATTTTTGAAATATGTAATTTTAAATGAAAAATATTTAATTTGAAATGAAAAAATATTTAATTTGAAATGAAAAATATTTAATTTCAAATGAAAAATATTTAATTTGAAAAGAAAAATATTTAATTTGAAATGAAAAACCTGTAACAATTTTACTTATTATTTAATTATAGATATGTAGGTATACTACTTCGATTAACATAAATGTTTAAATTTAAACATCAATAATTTATTCATACTACATATGTACATAGTTGTATTTTGAAGTGCTTCTCGACATACAAACCATACAGTATCTATTCACGATACCGACACGAAATTCAATAAAATCTTCTTCTCTGGCACGTTCATTCGACTGTTGGCGTACGTACCTGTGCATGTTGCGCAACGGCGGTCGCGTGAGGGTTAAAGTCGAGTTTTATGAAGTCACCAAGCGTTACCCTCTCCCGCGAGTGTGTCTTCAGAAGAGTTTACCTGGATACGTGCCTCGGGTAATCCAATCTTCTCGGCCAGCCTCTCGCGCGCGAACACGTCCGGATAGTGCGTCCTCTCGAACTCTATACGACGAACAAACAAACAAAAAAAAAATCATCCAATTAATTCCGTATGAGAATCGGGACACTAGAAGTGAAAAATCTTTAGCTTTGAACGCACATAACGAAGACGTTGTAAAGGTAGGGGCGAAGCTGGTGTGTAATAAACGACAATTATCTGTATAAAGGAGAAAGTACGAGATCTGTAGGTAGACGAGCGCGTGCGCGCAATGATAAGGGGGTGAATTTCACCCTGCGGACACAAAAGCAATTAAACATCAAAAAGCAAGCGTAGATCTGTCACCGGGACAAGCAACGCACAAACTCCTTCTATTCATTCAAATACGATTTATTCCTAAATTTCATCAAAGAGATATATACGATTTCAGATTATGATCTGCTCATCGGTTTTTAACCAAATTGTATTTCTTTTTAATAACAAAATGAAATCAATTAAAATTTCAAACATAAGATAATAATTTTCTACGCGATTGATTTGACACCAGTTCCTTAATTTATTCTTTAAAGTGGACGCGTTCTTTAAGTTTGCACACTACCATCATCTTTTCATTTTTCATTTCGAATTGATCTTCTGCATATTTATCACACGGACTGCGAGAAAAAACGCACGGAATTTACTGTCTGATTTACATGTATGTTCATACATACAAATGTACAAAATTTGTGATATAAATAAGTGAATTACTCTTTGCGGGAATATTTATTTTTCAGACATACGTAAAATAAATTACCTTTTTCAAGGCTGTCTATTTGCTCGTTCGTGAACGACGTTCTGTTTCGTTGCAGTTTCCGTTTCAGCCGCAATCTCATCTGCGAATCTTCATCTCCGGACGACGCGTGCTCGCTATTGCCGTCAGAGCCCGGCTCGGAATGAATAAGATCTAAAGAAAAGCAACAAATTGTTATTATTATTACGTATTTACATGCTTAGATTGTAATTAAATTCAATGTGAATATCTCTAAATAAGCATCCGAATGAAACGAGACGACCCCGATAGCAACGTGCGGTCGTTTCGTTCGCAATGCTAATGTGAATTATGCAATTACTAATTATATATGTACATGTGTAACTCGATTTGACACCCTAGGTACTTCGAGGGCGTACGCCCTCATTGTTATTGTGTGTGTATAATAAATAAAATGCATCCAATTCACGAGGCGAGGGGTTGACACGTTTAAGCTATCAAACTAAATTTATTTGATGCAATAATTTAATTTTTTTGAACACCGTTAGTCCTATTTTTTTACTATAATTCTACATACATACGTACGTATTTATTATCATCTGAAATATCCAATAATAAACTAAACGTTAAATAAATCCATTCTATATAAGTTTCATAGCTACCAAATCGATTTAAATATTAATTTAACATTCACATTTAGGTGTGTTTCAAAATACACAATATCGATATACATATGTATAATTCTATGTAATCAAATTATATACGCGCAGAATATTCGAAGTTTGAATAAGTTATAAAAGGAGAAAGGAAAACTGATCTTTTAAGACGTTCTTGTTTTTTACATTTTGATATTCTACATAAATTAGTCTTAAAAGGTAGCTTTTAAGACGTTCTAGATTTTTACATTTTGATATTATATTTGAATTAGAATCCACTTAATTTGTATAATTATTAGAAATATTTATACACTATATTTTGACTGCCTAAATATGTACATACATAAAAGTAATTTTTATTTAAATGAAAAAACTTTTTGTTTGCCGTCGAGATTATGTTTATACATATTTTTAATACCATAACTTGTGAAATTACTGATAGATTTATGTTGATGCTATAATTAAGGAGTCACTAAACTATGAACTGTTAAATGCGTTTTTGTCTGGCTCGCAAACAAATATCAAATCACAAGAACATCCAAAAAAACATAAATGGTAAATGGAAAATGTAGAAGCCTAAAAAGCATTGAGACTAAATTATTATAAATAATAAATAGACATTTCAACCTTTTTTTTAAGTTTTGTATGAAGGTTATATAGATACATACTACGTATTCATGTACATATGTATGCATTTGGTAGCGATATGGGAATATTTGTCAAGTGGCAAGACAGATGAGCGACGAACGCACAATGAGAAAACACTTTATTCCCGCCCCCGTTCGCTAACTTTGCCCGACCATATAAATATCCTTTGTTCCGGACAAATGGGATCCTAGCCTGCGGGGGTGCAGAAGGACGAGAATCCCTAATGAAAATCCCCACTTGTTAATTTAATAATGCAACTTTTGTGCAACAAACCGATATCGACGCACACACATAGTGAGACAGATTGCATTCGCTGCGTCTGAACTTAATCCCGTTTACTATTACACGCGCGATACACTTTCACCCTCCCAGAATATAAAGATTATAAATACACCCCCTTCCCCTTCTGTCATATTCGAACGCAATAATAATTAAAATTAATTTTAAACAGCAAACCGTTGAGTTTCACTCGGTGTGTTTGTCTTGAGGTAGCCTCGTTCTTTCCGTCTATAATAAAATATTGTACGTCGGTCCGATCTTATAACCTTCGCCAAACAAGAGAGCTCACCTTTCCGCGCGCGCAAAAGGGCAAAAGGGAGGAAAATAAAAGTCGAAATGGAAAATAAAAGAGAAATGGGAGCGGACCCAGCGGGAAAAATGGAAGGGCGACTCTTCGCGGAGAGAAGGCGTGCGAGGGGTGGGGGGGGGGGAGTAGCAATACGCCGTCGTGGAAAATGGAGGGAACGAATAAGAGAAAGGAGCCCGGAGAATGAAATAAAATGAAATAGAAAAAATTGTGGAAAAAATAGCACAAAGGGAAGCTCGGTGGAGATAAAACGAAATTGGAGTTATCGGAGCGTGCACAACAGTTGTTGGACGGGCATGGGTTGGGTCGCAGCGCCGCGCTAGCCGTAAAGAAAAGGGGCACTATTTTTCCGCGAGATTTTCACCAGAAAGAAAATCTCAACCTTATATTTGTCGAATTTGAAATTCCCGCATGGAAAAATATAAATTTTCTCGAAAATATTTCTACACACAACATCTATGTATGTACATATGTTTTAGGTACATACAATATTATACATATGTATGTATGTACAATGGTCAGACATCTCGTGATTGTCTAAAAATAGCGTCAAATTTCTAAACATTAAAAATCTAACAATCACGTATTGTATATAATTAAAGCATTGGCTTTCACTTACACTTTCAAGCTTTTTTCAGTAGGCAGAAATTTATTGAATATACGTATATATACATATTTCCGAATCACAAAATTGAAATTTTACAGATTTATAAATCTTTATTTAACAACAAAGGGATACAATTTAATTTGATTTTAAACTCCCATTGTGACAGAAAATCTTCATATAACAAAAAGGATAATTTCAATATTCAAACTGATTCAATATTCAGACGATATTGCAAAGTAAAAATGTATATTACGAATCGCTCTTTGTTCTGCCAAAGATCATTGCCAAGTAGATGTGAATTTTGATACGTTCTTTTCCCTCCCAATACGCTTATGATATATGGATAAAATAAGGACATAGTGTGAAAAAATGCCGTGAAGGTGAAAGGACTATTACTCAAGTGCGGTATGCGGTGATAAGAGGGGGTGAGAGGTAACCGTTTGTTTTTTCTGAAGGGGCGGGTTGTGATCCAACCCTGGACTAAATAGGGGCGCGACTCTCACGCAGTGGCGTGCGTGCGGAGGGGGGGGGGGCTATTTTCCTACCCTCGGACAGAAAACAAACCGCCCCCCCCCCCTTTCCCTCCCAAGCCCTCCGGTTCAAGGGAATCGGCAGGAACCGCCCGCACGCCGAAGGCATTGGTAGACACGAAAGAAATGCCGATGGAAATTCCTACCCCTGGTTGAGAGGGGTGGTTGAAAAGCGAAAACAGGGGTTACAATGCGCCTGCGCCACGCAAAGCCTCCTCATTACATTATGTAATATTTCCACCCCTCTCGGCTCCCGCGCCCTCTCACTCCTACATCCCGTCAACCCTCTAGAGTTCGTTACGTGGATGAAAATATTGTGGGGAGGGAGTTGGGGTAGGCGAGCTTAAACACTGTACTCGAAAACAAAGGAACTGTTTGTGACGCGCTTTTGCGCCCGGATGAAATTCATAATGACACGCGAAAATGTGCGGATGGTAGCTGGAAGGGGTGCCTTGATCTGCAGATGGAAACCACTGATCTCTTCCATTTTCCGACTCCACTCTTTTATTTTTATTTTAAAATTTTAAAAAGTATGATTTACTACTCTTTCATAATAAACGTTTCAAGGACCGTAGTCTTAGCAACGTTTACTACATAGTTAGTAAAAGCTTTGAAAAAGTTTGAAAAGTTTGTAAGTTTAAACAAGAACTTCCAGAAAAATTAAAATGTATTTTTTGCAGTTGAAATTATTTTTAATATGATATAATTTCTTATATCTTAAAGTATTTTGTACCAATATTTCATTGTTTCAGATATTTCACATTTTCCGAAAGATTTTTATCAATTCTTATGAATTTTCAAATAATTATCAAAGTTTAACTCAAAATTTGACATTATAAAATTGTGTTATGATGGTTATATAGATAGTTCAATTTCATCTTCACAATAGAATATGTACATATGTATGTACATTTAGGATATGTAATATGTATGTATGTACATATAGGTATCGTCGGTTTTCAATTTGCTATTGAATTTGTTTTTTTTTTAATTTGTTTATTGAATTTCTTCAGTCAAAAAAAGAATAATGATTTGGGTCACCAAATAGAGAGATTCTTGCTTTTCGAAAAAATCTATTTTCTCCAAACAAGGATTTTTGATTTAAAGCTTTCTCTCATGTACTGACGATATTATATATATTAATTACATATGTATATACATAGTTTTCTTAAGAATTTTACAACTACCTACATTTTATGTTTCTTACTATTCATATGTTTGTATATTTACAATTGCGTTTTTGGTCATCTTGTTTCATATTGATATCATTCAATGACATATTCGCTTTTATTATATTGATGTTATTATCCTAATGTAATATTTACTTGCTAATGTATTAAATGGGTTTTACCTGTAATAAATAAAATTAAACTAAACATATTAACTGATGATGCTCATTCATAAAAAAACAAAAGTTTACTCTAGTATAAAACTTTCATTTAATTACAGATTTTCGAATCCCCTAAATGTCAATTATTGTACTTCAAATGGTAGTTTCAAAAAATTTTGTTACATGTGTAAAAATTGTCGACGGTCAGAATCACTAATTTCAATAGTTTGACTAACTTTACAGAAGTATTATATTATACATATTTAGCTAATCCAAGTACATAAGTACCTATTCGAATTTGTTTATTTATTTATTGTCTTTGGAGTTTTATCAATTATTTGAACGGATTTACATATAATAAAACATGTACATATGTATATGCATACAATATAAATTAAATTATTTTTTTTAATTTAACGTGTACATACTATGAAGTGATTTTAATTTAAAAAATGATTGTCACAGTCACTATATTTAATTTCGACTTTGATCTCAAATGTGCCTACGTAGTTGAAGTATCGATGGCGTTTTCCGAGTGCTTGTTCAACCACTCATTTCCATATCCGTTTATAGAGTTTTCCCGTAGTGACGATGTGACTCGACACGCCAGATTACGCTTGATTTGCACTCACTTTTCCATTCGCCCATCCACAACACACATGCGAAACACCTAATTATACCACACCACATTCACCTGCAATCCAATTCAGTTTTTTAAAACGGAACTCACATTCCCTATAAATATTTCTCCCCAAATCGTATGATAATAAAATCCATCAATTATGTGTGGGTTAACATATTTGTATCACGTAACACAGGGTCGTCTCTCGGTCGTTTGAGGACACACCTCCCTAATACACTGTATACATTGCGGTCAGCCTCGTGCCGTAGCTGTGTTGTAAGCAATTAGGTCCAAAGACAACCTGGCTAGTTACAGAGCCGTACTCAAAGATCAAGAGTGTGGGAGAATGACACCGTTTAACACGGATTAGTGACTTTGGTTCAAAGATTAATTTATGGTGATCGTTATCTCACAATTCAATGCATAAACCTATTTTATGTACATCAATATGACAAATTATATGTTGCAGACTTGCATTTTTTATATTATTATATTATTGTATTAAATTATAATTTTTGAGCCACACTATGCTGCTTTTCTTTTTTTTATTTTAATGGGTGTGCATTTTTTAACTATTGGATTCGAATATTCGATATTCAAATATATTCGCTCGTTTTTCAATATTCATAAATTTATAAACAATATTGATATATTTTTTAAATTACTTGTTGAAAATAATAAAGAATCGTCAGCACGATCACATATCACAGGTATTCTTTGATTGTTTTATTAAAGATGTAAGTAATATGTAGTAATAAAAACCTAAAAAAAATACGTATTTTAACCAAGTATGAGTGATCATAAATATGAAATTATTTTTCAAGTAAAGAATATAACTATCCTGTAGCTGAATATGTGATACATATATTCGAATATTCGATTATTCCAATATTTTACCAATGTTATACTCGATATTCGAATAATTGATTTTACAAATATTTGGAACCCCTAAGAGCAGCGCATACCAATCGAGGGTACATGAAAGATGATTAAAAGGTACACAAAAAAAATTAAAAATAGTGATAAAATAATACGATCACCGAATTGATTATTTCATCTCTTGTCAAACGTAGCAAGAGACATTTTTCTATATGCATTATTTTATCGTCTTCTATTCAACTTTTATTATTTTTATTTCTTCTGATTTTTTTTTAGCTTTTTAATTTTAATAGCTTGTATCTTTATTTATTAAAGTATTATCACTTTTATTTTTTCGCCTTTTCGGATTTATAGCTATTATTTTATTACATTTATGTTTATACCAAAAACAAACATGTTTATAACGAATAACAATCCACTTAGATAATTAGCTATCTCGTCTTTCCAAGTATTTTTAAATAAATAAATGAAAACAAAGAGTTAATACATAAAACGTTGGACGAATACAGTACTGCATGACTAGAAGAATTATATAAAATTCTAATTAATAATACTTTAACAAGTTATTGCCCCAAATACATACATATGTATATGATTGGCGATACATAAAAACTTTCTATGATGATTTTTTTGTCTGTGACTCGTATTTAAAATCAGTAACTGTTACCAATTTACAAAATTAGACTGCAGTTTTTTCATGTTTGTATAGTAAAGATTTAAATATGTATGTACGAGCTCCAACTGGTTTAGAATAGAACATACATACATTTATATGTATGTATATCGATCGTCTTGTTAACCGTTTTATGTTTTGCATACAATAGAGCGCACTCGAACCCGTCGATTGTTAATGGCCGCCACCCCGTTCAGTTGAATGTTTCAATTATTTCAGCAAATTGCCCGTTGTGTTCGACACGCGCGATTTGTAACCGATAACCACTTCGGAAAAGTGAAAATTCAACCCCTTGTCCACCACTCGAAAAGTCACTCGACACATTGACGCCGTCAACCACTCGAAGCGTCGACAATAGAACAAAATGCACCACCTTTAACCACTCTTGCACGAGCGCTGAATGCACTTCAACTTTGTCCTGTAACTGTCGACAATTGAATTCATTGATTGATAGAATTTATTTCAAAAATAATTAAAAAGTCCGGTCGACAACCTAGTGAAATTGAAAGTAGAATTGACGATTTCTGTACCAGTGAAATGAAAGTACAATAAACTGTATAAATTTTTAAGCCAAGATAAAAAAATAGTTTCCTATATTATATGCATCACAATCTACAATATAGGTACCTACAATAACAATTTTCAAGCTGAAAAGCTCGTATTTGAAGAAGGCGGATAAAGTTGTTTTACATACATTTGTACAAAAAGACGTAGATACTATTGTTGGATTGAAAATTTAATAATTGTTTTAACGATTAAAATCGATAATTCGATTAGTTTTTTTTAGATTTATTATAATATTTCACTTTTGATTCATTGCCAAAGAAAAACAACTTTGTACATGTCGACAAACAAACGCTTGTATATTAAAATAGGGGAATTTTCGACGAGTGGTTTACTTTTGCGTGCAAATAATGTATGCAAACTGTAAAATATTTTCGCGTGTAATTTTTATTTATTTTCACCCACAAGCGTCGGGGGAAATATTTACATATAATATTTTTTTTTGGTTCACTTTCACCCCATCTGTAAAACTGTTGAAAGGCTGTGTGGGGTGGGTTGAATATTTTTGCGCGTTAAACTGACATAGTTGCGTGCCAACAAAATGTTGAATAAACTAATTGATTTTTTCGTAGATATTGTCGTAGCTACTGTATTTCTAAATGTAGTTAGGCTCACCTGACAGATCAGTGTCGCCATGGCAACAGGCGTCGGGACGCCCTTCGTCAAAAGCGCCCTTCGTGCCTATACACGAGCTTAAGCACTAGAAGACCCAGCTTCTCCAAACATAAAAGCATCCCTAGATACCCTTCGACTGTATTAAGAAATACCAAAAGAGATTTGAATGGTACGAAACATTGATTACAATGCGAATAGTATACATATGTATAATACATAATATGTACGTGCACCGATAAAATTTTAATTGACATAATAAGTAGAAAGTTTAATTATTTACGACCAAAGCACGATTCTTCTTGAAAATAGCTTAAAATATATCGATTACTTTTTAAATTAAAGTACGTCTTATATACATACATACATACATACATACATACACTTTATATCACAAAAAAGCAATTCCTGAATCTGTCGTATGTACCTGCTCGTAGAATTTTAAATTATAAATTCCAAACAAGAATTCCAAAATATTCACATGTATTCCATCGCCACTGAAGAATGCGTGTGTCGAAGACGCGAAGCTGAAAATCGAGTGTGTAAGAAGAGAGGAAAAAAGATTCGATTTATAACCGAAGCGAAAAGAAAAGCCGGGAAATTGCGGAAAGAATAATAAGTGGATGAAAAGTCGAGTGAGATAATGGAAGAGGAAGAAAATTTTATCTTACAGAGTGTGTTGGCACTAGTGGTAAACAAACAAGTCACCATTTGAATAGAAATGCCCTCAAACAAAGCGCGCAAAACCACAAATGGATTCGAAAAACGTTTACCGAGACTTCTCGTCGGCCATGTTGCCGGGTATTAAGGTACGTAAGTCGTACATACATACAAACATACATACATACACATATATATATATATATATATATATATATATATATATATATATATATATATATATATATATATATATATATATATATATATATATATATATATATATATATATATATATATATATATATATATATATATATTTATATATATATATATATATATATATATATATATATATATATATATATATATATATATATATAAATATATATATATATATATATATATATATATATATATATATATACATATGTATATGTATATATACACATATTGATTCGAGCATTCGCCTCCTAGCACCGACAAATTTACAGATGAATATTTTACCGATATATACAATTTGGAAAATTTCGCTGTTATAATAAATATATGCACGCATACATATGTATTTGAGGAAAACTTTATGCGCTATTAAAACGATCGGGCTATTCAACGAGTGTCTATCAGACCCGCCTGTTCAAAAGAATCTGTTTTCTCCATATTTGCTCAGTCGGGGGTGGAGACGTGATCGTCGTGTGAGGAGGCTCTTACCAAACCAGGATCGTGTCTTGGCTCACCAAGTGCCGTAAAAGCATCCGCAACGTGTGCCGCTTGCCAACAACCCTGACACCCCAACAGACAACGTCACATAAATCAACATTTCTTATTTCTTTCAATTTTTTTTATATTTGATCAAATTGCATTCCCAATGCAGTGTTTCCAGAGCCGGTTTGGCATACCGAAAATATTAGATTCCGGCCAACAATACTGACAAGGTAAAATTAGAGAAAACTTAAACACACTTACGATTACATTATCAATATAACGTTCAATGAATCCATTGGAACTAAATTTACTTCAAATTAATAAGTAATTATTTTAACATAATTTTAATTTAGAATATAACAAATCTACGAACCACGCTAACTTTCATTTGAACCCACAAATGATTTAATTCAAACTTTTTATATACAGCATTGGTTTGATAAAATTACTTTGATTGAACGCACTATTAAGATGGGGGTAAGGAAATTACACTTACACAGAATCAATCAATCTTTCGCGATGCTCTCTAAGAAGCAGAGGGTATTAAGGTAGGCAGGGAAACAATCACCAATATACGATATGCCATGACATGGTACTAGTTGTCGAAAATTTAGCAGACTTATCCCAAGAAAGAAATCGAAGAGGCTTGCGCGTAAAAATATAAAGAAGACGAAATTTATGGTAGTCGACAAAATGCAAACAGAACCGCAAACAAAATGCAAACAAAATGACAAAACCGGAGATCTAACGTTTAGATGGAGAGGTGTTAGAAAGAATCAAAATATTTCATTTCCTGGGTACTTGGTTGAATGAAGAAATGGACCCAGACGAAGACTTGAAAAACAATATTGAAATGGCTAGAATAGCTTACAAAAAAGCATCTCAATCTTGGTACGCATTTGACATTCGCGAAACGTGGACTATGAAGACCAGGATGATCAGCCTGCAGGCGAATGCTGAAGATCCCATTGATTAATAATGGACCAAGATTGAAGCTGTCATCATCATGATAGGAGAGGCAGGGAAATTGTTTCTGTCATCAAGCGGAAAAAGATGGCGTACCTCCGAAACATGGTAGGGGGTCCAAAACACGAATTTCCCCGTTGATAACCATGGTAAAAATAGAAGGAAGAAAATGTATTGGCAGGAAGAAGTTGTATTGGCAGGAAGAAGTTGTCTTGGCTTCGAAACATGCGCATGTGGACCGATATGAGAGCCGAAAAGCTATTCCAAGCCACTAAAGGCTGATGTGGATATCTATGTAAAAATAATCGACAAGGTGGTTGCCAACGTCCGAATGTGGAGAAAGCATTAAAAAAAAACATTCCGATAAAAAAATCCCAAAAAACATTACTTCTGCTCATTTTTTACTTTATCTATGTATAAATATGTACATACGTAGTAACAATAGATGAAGTTTTGTGATCATGCGAAAATTCGAACTCGAGATTTTAGCTGATTCGAACTAGAATCGATGACCGACAGATAATGTTTTCATGATCTAGAAAAAATGTGTGTACTTTTCTTGATGCTTAATGAGTATAATAATATATATGTACATATATAGTGCCTGAAGAAAAAGATTTTCGATCAATGCGTTTTGCCAGTGATGACTAGTCACCGGACCCAGAAGGTGCCGCGTATTGTTCAAAGATTGTAAATGCATTGTTAAAGGTTTGCCGAACCTTTTTTACAAAGGATTTACAACAATGGTACAATGGATAGCACTGTGAATCCTACCTCTAGTGATGACGTATGGATGTGAAACTTGGACATTGAACGCCAAGATGCTACATAAAATCCAATGCACTCGAAGAAGTATAGAAGACTGTATGGTTGGCATTAAGAGGAGAGGTAGGAAACGGAATACGTGGGTTAGAAGTATGACAAGAGTAGTGGATATAGTAGATAGAGTGAAGAGATTGAAAAGACACGTGGCTAGAAGAATAGACAAAAGGAAGACAAAAAAGTAGATAAAAGGTAGACAAAAAAGTAGATAAAAGGTAGACAAAAGAAAATGGTACCCAAGAGAATGCAAAAGGGTAAAAGGAAGATCACGGGGAAGATGGGTAGACGAAATAAGGAAAATTTGTGGAATGAGATGGATGAGAGTTGCGCAAAACAGAGACGAGTGGAAGCGTGTTGGAGAGACCTTCATCCAGCAATGGATGGTGAGCGCCTGTAGATGATGGTGATGATAAATATGTATATAGTGATTTTAAGTAATAAAAAAAAAATTGAACAAAATCTGACAGTCAGAAGTAGAAATTTTGTCTTGTGTAAGTTTCCCTATATTTGCCCTCAATTTGTATCAAAAATGATCTCATAGCCGGTATACCTGAACGTGTATGTATGTGTAATAATCGAATTTTGTTTTGTAACCTTCTTATATTCCTAAAATATATAGATAAAGTCGTGGGTTGGTCACATCCGATTTTTTTATCAACAGCTAAAAAAAAACCACTAGCTATTTAATCATCTTTAAATTCAGCGATTGACACAAAATGTATCACCCGATCGATTGCATTATGTTGTGAACACATACATTCTCTGTTGATATACAAATTGCTATGCGGCAAGTTCCTTACGACAGACAAATGCAAATATCGATGCAGATGCGTGAATGCCCAGCTTCAGTTCCTTTTTACCGACATTCTTCAAATTATGAATAATTTTAGATTTGTTTTCTCACGAACCTGTATGTCTCTCACCTCGTTTGTGGTCGTCACGTGGTGGTGGCAGGGGTGGAGGTGCAGGGGGTAACGCAAGATGGGCTGCAGGGGCGCCACCCCCATACCACGCCCAACCCCCTGCCTGTCCGTTGAACATCCTCAACTTGTCATAGACGCTCTCTCCACCAGCACTCGACGATTGCTGCTCCTTCTGAGACGCCAGGTTGCGCAACACGCGGTTGATTGACGACACCTGCAACAAACACGCAACATTCACATAACATATACATACATATATGTGTGTACCTACGTCAAATATACATATATTTCGGATTCACTCGAACGAAACACACTCGCAACTACACAATTGCATATACATATGTACATACATACAAGTAGATAAATTTATTTTAGTATAAAATTGGACGCAACAACAAAGGGAATGAGTGTACGAGTTGTGCGCGCGCAACTACTACAACCCTCGTTCGAATACTACGGCCTGGACCTAATAGGCTTTTCGCTTTAATCCTAATGTTTCACTAATGGAAGATTATGAGAATATCTCTTTAGGACCCTGTGATGGGTAGCACGAACTGCACACTACAATGCGGAATCATTTTTATAGACGAATTTCGCTTCGCTGTTGTTAACTGGATAGTTGACGAACAAACACACACCCACCTCCGTTCTTCAAAAAATCATTTAATTGCTTAAAAAACATTCATATGAATTGAATTTTAATAAAAATGCAAATTCAACAATATTTTGTCGTTAAATCAAAAATTTTACAGCTATTATTAAAATCGGTTGACTGTTTTTGTCACCGTCAAATATACGCGTTTTCCTCTCCGCGACTCGTCATGCCGTTTCTCCTTTTGTAAATCGTTTTGTACTAAATTCAAAAGAGTCTAATATAATCTGTCAATATAAATGCACTTCTAGTTCTCTATATACCTCTCTCTATTTAATAAGCTCGAGAGCAAAAAAATTTTAAATTTACGACCTTTATTTGTCCGGCATAAGTAAAGATCGCCGCCAGCTGGAGACCCAAAATAGCAAACTTTAATAAGCTCAATGTTGAACATTATAATGGGACAATATAAACTACTTTGGAATTCAAAATATCATATTTTTTGCTACATCTGAGGCCTATCTTTGTTCGAATACAAAGAGCACGCATGCATATTATACTTTTATTAAATGTCAAAATAATTAAATTCATTATTAAATAAAAAATAAACTCCTTACGTTGGTTTAAAAATAATGCAAATACATATACTTATATAAATAATTATTGTCTAAATTTTCGTTAAAGCCAAATGAATTACACATTAACATATGTACATTCATATAGATAAGTATAATATGTCATATCTACATATTTAATTGGCTATGAGCTTATTTTATTTTAATAATTTGTACATAATAATGCTATTTCTGCATTTGAAAATTATACAATAACTCAATATTCAATTTTATAAATTTTGTGAATAAATAGTTCATAGTATAATATATGTTTTCTATCATTGAACGCTTGGACACTCGAAAAGCTATTCTTGAAATAATCCAATAATGGAGAACACGCTTCGACGACCACATTTCACTTATATTGTACCGAAAATATGTTATTTGTTACAGAATGAAAAGAACTTCCATCTGTGGATGAATTCCATTGTCAATGCCGACAGAAGCGTCCCGTCCCGTATGGTAGGTAGTATACATACATATAATGTACATACATATGTATTGCAAATAAAAAATTTATAAATTTCACATCATATCTACATACATATGTATGCACATAACTACTAAAGAAAAGAAACCGCAAAAAAGTTAAGAAACAATTTACAAAACATGTATATATGGTATGTAAATCTGACTTCGATTTCATGAATATTCAGAGAAAATATTATAATCAAAACCCAAATTTTCAGTTGCGTCTACTACCATCAATCGACCATAGCTTACCTATTCAAAATTATAATCTATGCAAATAATTAAATCACTAAATACCCAGATTAAATTGTTTTAGGATAAAAGCAGCACAAAAAATTATCGAAAATTTATCTCATTTTCAAATATTTATAAATTTCTGTTCATCTGCCATCAAATTTTAACTATTTAAACATTCGAGTATATTATTTGGATAATACAGCTCATAAACGGCATAAATATTATATTTAACCATCAAACTGTTTGGTCGGTTTCAATCGATGAAAATCGAGAAAAATCACCGGGAAGAATCACGTCAATGCTATGTATGAGTGATATATGTATGTATGTAAATGGACGGACCATCATTACCGATCAACCGGAACTGGAGCTGCTTTATTCGATGCGGTGAATCCTGCGAATTACGGTATCGATGCACTGCTCACCAGTAATTAACTAGCTCCAGTCCATTCAAGTCCATAGAGAACCAGTTAAGTCCGTCGTTACCGATCGAGAGCAACTGGAACCCGTGTCGGGAGCGTGTTGGCCACGTGCGCTTTTGTGCAAGGCGCCATTCAGATTGAGCTGTTCCATCGCCAAATGGAACCGGATCAATTGGGCCTTAACCGATTCATCACAATATCAGATGACCTATCGTATAATTACCGTTACGACTATGTTAAACCAACACTCTCACATATTGTTATCTACGTACAATAGATGATACTGAAAATTCCGATATTTATGTATGTACATATCTTCTAACAGGGTTCGAAATGGAGATTTTCACTGATGGAAGCACTCAATAATTTTCAAAACATGCTTTTGATTTTATTTTTTTGTATTATACCTATAATACATACATTGCATAAATATCAAAGACGGGACTATATGAGCCGTTATATGTATTTGAAAGCCCACTTTTCTTCATTTCGAGAAATATTTCGCAAAACATTAAATATAATGTGTACGTATGTACATCCATATATATCTACCACTTCTAAAAAAACGCTTGTTTGCTTGTGTGCTGCTTCAAATCAAATATTTGCCCGCCAAAAATGTATGTACATATTCAATTTTGCTAAAGTGCATGTGTAATTGTGAACGTGTAAACACAGTGGCGTAGCGCGTATGCCCTGAGAGCACAATAGGGCACCAAAATGGAAACCAGTGAATCGGATGAGCGGACCTGAATCGCTTCAAATTCGAAAATTAAAATATTCGTTTTTTGTTCTCTGTCGCGGGGTGTAGCCTCCCTCCGTCGCCGCACCCTTGCCCCCCTTTTTCCTTTTATTTGCCGGGAAATCTGAATGAATTTTCTAACCACAACGCGGATTTACATTTTAATTTGGCGCGAACCAGAGGGCTGCAATCATAAAAGCGTGGGGAGACCGCATTTGACGCCGGTCACATTCAAACATTTTTTTGCACCCCCCTAATCTCCGACCGAATAAATAATTCAACTAAAAATGCTATATTCAACCGGCTCACTCCAGAATTATTCCAATTTATTTATTTATCAAATAATTTTATATCCTATTTTTAAATATGAATTCATATAAAATTTAACTGAATTCAATCATATTTTTTTCTATACTGTATTATATTTACACAGATTTTAGATTCTTAGACCATGTATATGAAGCTTTATTGTATTGAAATTCTAAAACAGTGTGTGTTTTTGAGGTATTCTTAAAATTCGAATGAATGGTCGCGCGGCGGGAAATTTAAAAATCGAGGCGTTTCCGTTTGAATTGGCGCTAAACTCGATTAGGCGCCCGCTGACTCACGGCCGATGGACCGGAATCATCGCCCCGGCAGACAAATTTTAAATTATCCCTCTTTTGACGTGATCGGCGGCCTGATGAGGTGAGCTGATCGGATACCGAAACGTCGATTATGCCGCCAAAAAGAAATTGGGGAAAAATCCGTGAAGAAAATTTGTGTGCGTAAAACTGTAAACAATACACATTCGATTCCGAAAAAAAGCCCTTATCCATATCATGTATATTGAGTTTTGAGCTATTTCGACCTCTTTTACAAACCACACTTTTTATAAATATTACGCTAATTATACTGTTGGACACGAAAAATGGTTCAGACGCGAGATATGACTTTTCTTATAAATCTATGCCCAGTAAACACGAATATGGTAATAAAAAATGTTGATTAGCTCGAGATTCGGAGATATATGTGTTTTTTTAAATCGTGCGATTTTTGTATATCTTGGTGTTGTTCGGTCGATGTCTCAAAATCTGTCAATTTCCTGTTCAAAATGAATATTGGTATCTATAGTCAGGTATTTTATCTTTCATTAGATCTATAAGAAAAGTCATATCTCGTCTCTGAACCAAAAAAAAAGTCGTCATTTGGCGAACAGTGTTAAATGGATTGCTTAATTCATATTACAAACCTTGAAGTATAAGTATACGAACTCAACCCTCTCCAAGAAAATTTCAGTTATTCCACAGTTAAGCTGACATTGCTTCGATATCGCAGAGACGATTTTCAGCTAAATTTAAAATCCAATTAAGAATTTTCTTTTTTGTTGATTAAGAATACTCTAATGTTAAATTATAAACGTCTATTTCCAAATACCAATATGAGAATATATAATACCATTTTTGTTTCGATTTTGTTTGAATGCTAAATTAATTAAATATTTTGATAATGGGCAGTACCGACATATCTACTTAAATAATATTTGGTTAAATAAATTTAAAAATGAGACAAATAGCCGAAATGTCGTGTTTTTCGGAAAATAGTTAAATTTTTAATCCACTTTTTGAATTAATCGCTACAACTAAAAAGCAATTTATCCAACTTTAGGTACCTAGTTGGATAAGTTGGATACTTTAGTAAAATTTTATGTAAATTGAAAGACACGTAATAAACACTTTCGTCTTAAAAAATCTATGAAGAAATGAATATCTCCACAGAAAGAAAAATGCAGAAAAGATACATACATAAATCATGTGATGAATCAAAGATGTCGTGGTGACTTTAAATGTAAACTATGTAAGTGACAGATTATGTTCAATTGAGGAAATTCATTCTTTATTCATTACTCGATTCAAGTGTAGAGGAATTTATGACGATTGAAAGATCCTATTGGACTATTATCTAGACTATGATAAATTTATAAGACTTCTTTGAAAATGCATTTTCAGCAATTTGTTACATAAGAAGATAAACGATTTTACTTCAATATTTTGTTTCAAGATCTCAACGACATTTTCTCAAACATTTTATTACGAATTTTCTAGACTTTCCAATATTGCTTCTGCTGAATGAAGATTCAATAAATTGAATTTTATCGTCGAGTTTCAATAGATGTAGGTAAGTCAAGAAAGGATAGATTAGCTTACAATATAAAGCCATCCATAAAATATGAAACAGTGAAATTATTGAATTTCGATCAATTGATTGTCATGTAACACTGAAAAACTATAAAATTTAATATAAAAACAGTCCTTTGCATTATATGTATTTGTAAAATGTAAACCCTTTTGTTCAGGTATTCCAATTTATCCCAAAAATGCTAAATTTCCAGATAATACCTTTTATTTAAGCTGCGAAGTGAGGGAAATTTATAATTTCTCATATAAATTAAAAACTTCTAAATTAATTTTTTTATTTGACTAGGGAGCGCCAGAGATATATTTTGCCCAAGGCGACAAAAAACCTCGTTACGACTATGCCTACAATATAAACCACGTCTAGTTAAGATACATACATACACATTATGTACCTATTGCAAAATTCCCTTACACTTTCCTGTAGCATTCCACCTTAAGAAAGTTTCGCCCAGTAGACATATTAGCCATTTGATTATGACTTGGATGTGAATAGACTTAATAGACTATTTTAAAAATGATTATAATTTTGTTCACATCCCTATAGAAACAATGAATTTGTCATGTATGTGTAAGTACACCATACTTTCTACTACTGATTAACATATTATAAGTACACCATAAGTATAAGTACACCATACTTTCTACTACTGATTAACATATAATATACATGTACATACAAAGCTCTCGTATTTTTCGTGCTGGCAATCTTACATACAAAGTAGAAGTACAAACCGGAGGAATTAAAATTTACTTTTGATCTACGACTATCCATCGAAAGTTCAAGCTTAGAACATTTTCATCACGATACACCCCTGACGTGTATATGTATGTTAGCATCGTCGGGAAAGAATGCACGTACATACATACGTACGTCGGGCAACGTGAGCCAAAGGCAAATAGCTTCGCCCAAACAGTTTTATTCACCGGACTCACCAAAGCGTGCATTGCGATTGCGTCGATAGGGAGGAGACATTGGGGGTGAGGCGGGAGTTATAGGAGATTTGGGGGTGCACAAACGGGGGCGGCGCCCCTCACCGGCTGCCTTAAGTGACGGCGCCGGGGCGGCGAGCTGGGACGTTTGGGGCGCGCGCACTCGGACGTGAAATGCCGGCATGTGCGTGGGGTGCCGAAGGAAGGGATGACAAGAAGGGAAGAGACTGAGGAGAAGACCACCTCCACCTTACACTCCCCATCCCTTCCAATTCGTCCCCTTTTTGCGGACGCCGCGCGCCACTGCACGATACCGACCGCCTGTCAGCGCCAAGCGTCGATACGTGTGCCACCGAAGAGATTTTTCTGTTTTCTATTTCAAAAAAATTTCACTGTTGTTAAAAATGACAAGCATTTACTAGCTTTAACCCTTAAATCCATTCATGCGAGCAGTGCAACGACATATATAAATATATTTGCTTTTCTCATGAAGGTGTATGTACATATTTAATATCACGATTGTTCTCATAATTATCGTAATTTCTTCACTCAAAGTCCCCATAAATGCTCTCTATATATAAAATATTTACAAATATTGGAAATTAAATACCTACTTAGTTCTCTATACATTAAAATTTTTAAAACGCCTTCACATAATGAAAATGTCTATGGAAAGTAAATTTAAAAATGACCACTAGCCGAATTTCCTGACGATGCTCGGAGGATGAAAATTTGAAAATACCAAATTAAAAATTCAACTCTGAACTTTTCCATAATACCGTCTTTACCAGGCATCGGCAACCTTTTTGGTTGCGGGTCAAAATCAAAAAAAAATGTCACTGTTTTTAATTCGAAAAATGGTTTGCTATTGATCCGGACGATGAGTTAAAAACTTATGTTTAAAAACCACAATATAAGAAATACCAATTAAATGAAAAAAACTATGTATTGTAAACGCTGCGCATTCCTCAACCTCATTTTAGTCAAATAATCTTTAAAAAAATGATTCCACTCCATCTACATACAGAATCTAATGTACGTCATTGTTCCGTTCCTAAAAATATTGCCTGGTCTAAGTACATATTTGGTATCCATTCGCACGTTATGCAGACCACGTTCACAAAAACACAAAAAAATGGAATGTGCATTTTTTGTTTATTTTTTTAAGAATGTAGACGAATTTAAGACCAGTGTAAAAAATAAATAATTCAATACGTAGTCATCCAGACAAAAAAATATTGACGGTAGCTAACCGATATAGAAGTATCGTATTGCACGTTAGTTTGCAGAAAGAGAAAATTATTGAAGAGTTTAGTCCCCATTATCAAACGATGTGGAAATATTACAAATACATACATATAGATTACAATATACATGTTCATATATAAGGAAACAAGTATATTTTTTATGATACAAATTAATATTTAATAAACAAAATATTTAAAACTAAATTACCAAAGTGCACTACAGCTTACTATATTAAGTGCAACAATGTTTTAAATCATTGCTTTGAACTAATAGTCGTTCAGGGAATTTCTTTCCTTCCTATCTACCCAGAACGCCTCACGGTTCATTTATCCTTGATCCTTGCGCAGTTCTGGGCAGTTAATCGCGAGATCGCGTCGCACAAAAGACTCCCATGGGGCAAACCGACAGTCTAACCAATAACACACAACCGCCCATTATCGTATCAACAACGTCATTACTCATTACTACACTCAGAATTGCATTAGTTTACATAGCAAACAACATCTGTCAGATGATAATTATAGTCTCAATTAAATTCTACAAGTTTCTCGGAAAGTACTCGATTGTATGGCATAATACCGAGCAGCGTACACTTTCAATGCGCCGCGTGCGGCAAATATACAGACGATAGTTATTATTCAAAATTTACAATATTCATAGTTTAATAATATTGTTCTTCGATTTCAAAACAGTCGATGAACCAACCGTAATACATTTCGGCCTGATTTGTTAATTGAGGAGGCTTAATACATGCAAAAACTTGCGTAAGCACTCCACACATGCACATATGGATTTCATAGCAGATGCGCATACTTGTCAATGTAGTAATACGGCACCTTGTGGAGATGTGGGTGTTTTTGTACCTAAATTGATGGGCTGGGTAACTTGTTTGGGAGCGTTAGGGGTAATAATGAAGCCCCAGGAGTGCCAACAAGTAGCCACGGCGATTAAGCAACACAGGAGCCCTCAGTCACCTACACAGTTGTACCGTACCTACGTGTATGTTGTGCCCGACTGATTTTCAACGCTTTCAATTGCGGGGTGTGATAAAATATGAAATTAACTTTTCACGACATGGAGTATTAAGTGTATACAGAGTTATATAATCTGTCATTTTAGACCATATGTCAAAGGGCGAGGGGGTGGGAGTCGTTGGCGGGAAGTGCACTCCTCTGGGGCGGGATCATATTAAGAAAACACGACGGCACAAATGGGTTTATTAACATCAATGACACACAATTTGCCGGCAAAAGTAAACATGTGTACCCGTGGAGGACGCAAACACTCGGTTAGAGGGCTCCCGCAGGGGCTGCACTAATGGGAGGGAGGGAAGCCGCCAATATAAATGTCGTGGATTATTAAATATATTTTTCCTACGAACTCGGTGTTCAATTGTAATAAAATATCTTGTCATTTTTTTTATTTATTTTTCATTTTAATACAATACTTATTAGTTATTACCTTTAAAGCAAGCAGTTCGTACAAAACGATTTTTGTCAAATTTTTTCGTTATATCGCATTGATAATAAAAAAAACCTACAATAGCGTATCTGATCCATCGAGATGCTATATTTGGAATTGTTGCAACGTCAATACCGGAACTGAATGGATATACTGCCAGCTAATAATGAACACTATAAATTTAGGGTTCAAGCACTCCCTGTCAACGACATGTCACACACAATGAAGGCGGGTACGTTCGATTCCCAGGGGAGAAAAATCACCGAACCCCAATTGACGACTATATATGTATGTATGTAGATCAGGAAAATTTGATAATATGCCAACAGATAAGCTTTCAAAATTTAGAAAAATTCGTTTATAATACTTGTTTTCTACTATGTTTGTATATATTAATTTAGCTAATGTGTATTGTTCCACAATCTGCCATTATTTATTTAGATGTTCATTAAATAATTAAAAATTCAATGATGGCACTAACTATGATTAAGTGGATACACGCTTAAATTTTGTATATAAAAGCCCGCCTTTAGTGATTTAAGTTCACTGCCACCTCACCCCAGATATTTTGTTAGTGGTCTCGGCAATTGTGCGTAGAGGCAAAGAGTAAATAGAAGAGGTTTTTTTGTAGAAATATGTCAAAGTGAAAGTGGAGGGTCTTTTTCTACCGAATTGAATTGGGGGAGGTTTCGTCGTTTGCTCGAGAGGTCGCTTGATAATCATCGTAACTCTATTGCAATTTGTCTTCAATGACTGCAACTCACATTACATACATATGTACATAATATATGCCCTTAGTGTTGAATTGAAAATGAAAATGATTTATTTATTTTTAGATAAGTATAAACAACAAAACTAAGAAGTCCTCTTACCGGAACACAAGAAAAAATAAATTTAGTACAAAAAATATGATTTGTAATATAAGAAAATATATTTGCCGACTTTCAAGAATTTAGGTAGATACGTTAATATATCATATATGTGTGCATATTATACATATATATTTCGTATTTTGTTATTTTAATATGGCCGTGTTCCCGACTGCATGCACGTTCAATGTTTTGGAACCTGTCGCAAAGTAATAATAATCATACGTGACCGCATCAATGAGAGCAATTGCTATCTCTGTCGAAAGCGAACAAAATGCGACGAGACAGAACAAGACGCGCATCCGCAAACCCTTCTTTATTGACAAAATCCGAATATAAAGCTCTCAGTCGAAGCGAAAAGGGGGAAATATTGTTGTCTCTATATTTAACCTTTTGTTCAATGAAGTGCAACAAGGACGCAAGCACTTGAACGACACTCACTTCGACACATAAGTTCATATGTACAATAAGTACGTAAGCGGACAGTAAAATCTAAATATCTGGGAAGTCTATAATATTTAACTAATTTTTGGAAAAAATCTTAATAAACAATTTCAATAAAATCGGTAAAAAAAATCATAATACTAAATTACATCCAAGTAATACAGGTAAGACATCATACTCCATGTAAAATAAAGAGAAATTATATTTTCTTTGCAGTGTATAAATCCATTGTTGATATTACATGTTCAGTCGACAAAATAATGACGATACGTGGTTCTATTTTTTCTGCAAAACCAAAGACAATTTCCTTTCATATTTCAAAAAGAGATTTATTTTTCTATTAACAGGAAATCGATACTCGTCCGCGATCTCCTTTGTTGATTTCACCATCTTATAATACAAAAATCGAGTCTTGTTTGCAAAAAATTCCTTTACGTTTTATTTTTTTATTTATAGTTAGGTACTCGAATGTTTCAAAGCCAGTTGTTCCGAACTAAGTGTACCTCACAAAAAATGTACATATAATTAAATTATAATAAAATTTGAGTAAAATTATATCACAAATATTTCAAATGAGTAAATTTGTTTCTCGTTTAGATAAAAAGAAGAATGAAATGAATGTAGATATATGAATCCATTTGTAAATATTTAACAAGTACCTACGTACATAACTAATTTTATTTAAGAGGGAATAATTACAGTGAAATTGTAATTGTCAGTGAAATTATAATTTCACTGACAAAAACACTAACTAACTAGCTCGGGTAGTGACGGATGTAATAATAGAATTACAAATTCACTTCTCAATGTCAGTGAATTTTTAATTCAAACGCTAACACAACATGCGATCGTGCACGTCGTACTATTAAACCCACCGTGTATTCGAATACTAATAAGCCAGCTGATATAATTTAAAATAATTATAAATTAATATAAGAAATAATTACTCGCAATTTAATTATATAAAATACAAACAAACGCAATTACGCGATTTTTCAAGAAAATCGTTTACTAGCTATGAAATACGTAATTATTTCAACGATATATGTGTGTTTCGTTCAGTTTAGGGTGCATGTAAAAGCGTCATTCGGGTCGTCGTAATCAGAAACTTTATTTTTATAGTACCTACTTAATATCAATTAATTATTGAATCGTAAAACATTCCATAAAATAATCTTATGTTGGTATTTCACTATCATTTAACTGTCAAAAATTATAATTTCACTAATTGGGACGAGTGAATATCTAATTTCCGTAGGGAAAATATAACTACGCCCAGCGAATGTATAATTGGATATGAATTCACTGAAACGTCAATGTAATTATGATTTCACTGCTGTTATAATTTCACTGCAACATATATGCAATACCTATTAATAAATTGTAATAAATAAATACATAGACGGAATAAGTTTAAGCATTCATAGAGTTCATTGGTACCCATTGATTGATTTAATGATTTTAATGATTTCGAATATTTAAAAACTCCACATATACCTACATATTTACATTATTTTTTCAATACACATTATAATAAAATTTGTATAACAAGCAAGTGTGTACAGAAAGCAAATATATTGACTTTTTTTTCTTTGAGGGATGTAATAGTTATGGGTTATTGAACTACCCTTACCGATATTGTAGTGTAGAAATTCGAATCAATAGGTGAATCTACGGCACCGGGCACAGACATTTCAAATATAATTTCCAAGGAATAATAGCGGTGCAGAAATCTCCGTTCAGCACTTATTGCTCCGGAATGGTACTTGTGTCAATAATAGAAAAACTCCCATTATTTGTCCCATCGTCGTTGTGCTATCGACGGCACAAGATCTGTACAACTACTTGCGTTTCAATTCCAAAAGCGGGACAGGAAAAAAAATAAATAAAGAAGAACGAGGGGGCATCTCATTGTTGGCAGTGGATCGGCAATTTGTTTAGCGTTATTGCCATCAAGTGTCCTGTTTATTTTGCGACAAAAGCCACGGGTAAATATTTTCGCAATATTGTCAGAAGCAATAATCGGGGATTTTTCCCATTGTTGCGTCCGTCGAGTGAATCTCCAACCGTACAATGTTTGCTTGTCATATGCGATGTTGACATCGAGTATATGAAAATATCACAAAAATATGACGACAATGCGCTCTCGAGGACGCACGTCAAAAGATTGACACGTTAATTGAAATCGATATCAAACTCTTCGCACGTGCAACTTCGAAATCACTGCACTTTTAAATTTATGATAAATTTTACTCACGCTGGGTATGTTGTCGTTGTTGCAGACCGCCTCGCTGAGCAGGCGATCCCTGATCTCCCATGCAAAGATACTGGGACACTCTCTCTTGTAATCTGCAATCTTGTTAACTACGGGGGTGGTGGCTACGCGAGGTTTTGAACCCCCTATCGCCCTTGGTTTTATTGAACCCGTCTCGTAATACCTGCAAAAAACAAACACAATCGTTTGGTAAATACGTATGTAGGTATAACACATAAAATGCAATTTGTTAGATTATACGAAAAAATATTATTCGTCGACGAACAATGGTACCACATCGAGTGCCCATTCGGCCTTTGTTCCGGTGTCAAACAGCAATAGCCGCAGGGGTTCTTGGGAAAAAACTCGTCAATCTTGGCATCTCACGGATTGTACCTTGATCTGAGGGTAGTTTAATTCGATCGAACCCCTACCCCCTTTTTGCAATCGCTTTTATCGTCATTAAGCGCTTTCGATTGGGGTGCTTTGCCCCGCGTGCAAACTGTTTGCTCTCAATCGAAAACATGTACATACAATAGATAGGCACATATTTCTAAGCTTATAATCTATCATATTAGTTACTTTTGAAATGACTCGCAACCCAATAATGACCCAAGTTTTTGATCCTTATTCATCGTACCGTAAATAAATGAAGTACATATTATTTTTTTCCGTTTGTTTTAAATACAGTAAATAAATACATTTTTTGGGGTAACATAAAAGAAGATAGATAGAATCACCTATCAGCTATTCCAATTACGTAGGTTATTAAGGAACCATTGATATAATCAAATAATTTCTTAAATACAAAAGGATTCCGAACGCCAATGTCTTGTTGCCAAACATGACAAACATTTTTATTGTCTATCATATAGTAATATTATATGTGTATCTGCAAGATTATTTTCAAAAGTTTACAAGGAGATGATAAAAACAATAATTTGTTAGAATAGATATTTATAGTGGTCTTAATATTTAATTAAACTTGTTAAAATGAACCCAAATTAAGCCAACAGTTTGACAACAGAAAAATCGAATAAATTTTTCGAGCTTAGCACCGATCATTTCATTATTAAATCTAATTTCACCTTCTGAACTATTTATAAGAATGACTAAGAACATTTTGCATGTTAAAACGAACAATTGAATATAAATTTAGGAAGAATTGAAAGGCTGGTCTTTAAAAGTGCATTAAATGGCAAGTTTTCTCAAAAGCAGCTGACTTATTTTAAAAATCAAAAACTAATATGGCAATTAGAGGTCGGTTCAAGTCTCTCGCAGTGGGGTGTCCGTGGGGAGCCAGGTCATTAGGGGTCGCCCGCTGAGTCATGGAACCACCGCCAAGACTACTGCACTTTCGAAACCGCTTAAGAAGTTTCATCGAATAATTTCGCATATAGTAAATGTACATATGCAGGAGCATCGGAACGTATACATACATATTATATCACGTTGTTGACTCATCCCACACATTATATATCTTATAATAGTTACAACAGAGATATCCAGCATATGTAAATCAATCTGTCGAGACTGTCGGACCTCCCATAACCTTGCCATAGTATGGCTCCAGGGTAACAAAGAATATGTATGCATGTGGAAGTCTCAGCTCGTCAGCCAAACGTCAATCCTCAGCGGGGAGTCCAAACCGACGATCACACGCTACTTGCCAGATTCGAAAAAACTATTCACTGCTTGGATTTTTTATTTGTGGGTCTGATTTTTTGTGCTTTGCAATTTTTTTCTCTCTTCTCCCTAGTTGGTATTGTTTACCGTATTTTGACCGAGTATAATCGATCGCCCACCTGTTGAACACCGGTAGAAAACAATAATTAAATAGAAGCTCCGTATATAATACAAACAATGAGGATACACACATAGTTGTAAATGAGAGCCATGATCGATTTTTAAGGTGTATTGTGCAAAATTAAAACCACCATTGCTTGAATACACATATATGTATATAATATATTATATACACATATACATATGTATATCTACATACATATATATGTATATAATATAATATGTACGATAAATTTTGCTACACATCTCTGTTTTCATACATATACAGTGTACTCTCGATTATCCGAATTATCCGTGTTTGATATAAATATTTTTTTTAATGAAAATACGCGTCTGTTGTGACGTAATATAACCTGTTACAAACCTAAAAATTTTAATCTATAATATTTATAAATAATCCCTGTAAATATGCAGAAGTAACAAACAAGCGCACGAAAACTGTACTCAATATAAAACAAAAACTGGCGTTAATGAGGAATTATAAAATGAGGTATCCACGTGATAGATCATTTAATTGGACTGAAATAATAAATTTTACTTTTGATTATAACCAAAAAGGAGCTTGGATGGATAAATATCTTCGAAGATTAATGGGTATTAAGACTAAATGGGTTCCTGAAGTAAGATATTTTTTAAGAAATAAAGGAGCTGCAATAGAAAGCAGTACTGTTAATAGATCATGCTCCTTCTCATCCGAATGAAACTACATACATATATATGAAACTATGTACATATATTTAAAACAAACAACGTTCCTATGATAGCTAAATTTTTAGCATCTAATGTTACAAATATGATTTAATCTATCGATCAATCAATAACATATCGTCAATGAAACGGCTTTAATGTGCTGGTCTTCTCAAAACTCTTGCTGAAAAATTTGGTCTATTGGATGCTAAATACGGAATACTAAAATCTTGGTCGAAAGTATAACCAATAACACAGATTTGATCGTGGAGAAAGATTCTTCCTAACGTGAAAATAGATTGATTGAATTCAGGAGAGATCGAGGCAAGTGATATATCTGAAATATTAATGGAAATTGCTTTAAAAATGTTGACCGGGAAAACATCGAGAAATGGTTTAATCGCGATTCAAATTATCCGAGTTTTCAATGCTTGAGTGATGTGGATATCGTTTCTATTGTCACTTAAACGATGTCAAAAATTTATATCTCGGGCTATCCGTGTTTTTTCAATTTTCTGGTCCCGTACTCCCCAGCATTAGCCCGGATAATGGAGAGAATACTGTATACATATTTCTTATGAAGAAATTCAAAGAGAAATTATTTATTAGATGTACATTATCAACGATTCGAGAGAGAAGGGAGATGGGTGGACGAAGTTAGAAAAATGTGTGGGATGAGATGGATGAGAGTTGCTTACATAAAACAGAGACGGATTGCAGCGTGTTGGAGAGGCCTTCATCCAATAGTGGATGGTAAACAGCTGTAAATAGTGATTATAAATTAAAAAAAAAACTTTTTTGTAATATCCAACCTGCCGAGTATCTTGGAGACGCATCCGTTGGAAACTTGGAGAATCCTCGAGATGTCACACGGTCTGGCACCGGAATGCGCCAATTCGACAATCTTCTGTCTGGTGGAGTCTGGTAAGGGTCGTCCATTGACGTAGACACCCCCCAGCTGGTTGATGCCGCTGTGCCCCGCAGCCGAACAGCCGAAGAGAGCACCTCCACCAGCGCCGTGCATCAGCTCGTCCTCTGCAACCATTCCACACCATTGGGCGCCCACTGTAAACAATAAGCGCGACCGTCACAGCCAGCGCCAATGTGGAGGTGATGTGTGTGGGGAAGAGGGGCACGAGAATATCCTTGGATATTCCCACGACTCGGGTGTAGCTTTGGCTACAACTCTTCCTACACTGATCTTCATCAGCGACGAGTTCGAGATGCCCACAACGACATGCAATGGCTTTCGCATTGGTAAAAGGGACATCTCAAGACTTGCATTGGTAAAAATACCTCATCAATGTTTTTCTATTACACCCAATTCGTGAAATTATTCAATTCATCAAAATATCAAAAACAAATCTCCGTTCACAAACGATACAGGTTTGCTTTATTCGTAAATTGGTCAGTCCTGTGTATGCTTATAAAATGTATCTACCTCGTTCCACCAACTTACAATATCTCAAGACTCGTTTTCCCAACGTTTTCGGTGTATTTCGTCGTCGCGTGTGTATTATATTTATATACACAAATGTATAGATATATATAAAAAAAAACCCGTGTGTTAATAGCTCAAAAATCTATGAATGATCACTATATGTCTTGTATATTAAATATATTACATAGTACATGTATAGAAAAAAATTTTTATACAATATACAAACTCCTGTTTAAGCAGATGAAAAGTTGAGAAAACGAGTCTCGAAATATTGCAGTAAAAATATCATCATCTGTCATTTTGAAATTTCGATAAATGAATGTCAGATTTAGCTTTAGATTATAAATCGTACGAATCTTACGTGTTGAACATTTTGAAATGAACATCACTATTATTAATAGATAAATTATGTTATAAAGTTAAATGTTATTTGGTTCAATTCAAATACAAAATTAATCATAAAAAAGCAGCAGACTTGCACCGTTCATATAGTTCATATTTTTTGACATTTTCATAAAAAGAACAATTTCATGAGTTGCTTGTAAACATTGAATTGAAATTTAATTACATTTATATTAAGTAAAATACATCTAATGTACAATCTAATGTATAATTTCGAAAGAGACTTTGTATGTGATGTTGGATGTTGGATGATAGTCGAAAAACAAATCAATGTTTCTATTACGACGATTCGATATGTATGAATATTATTTTTTTTAGATTCAAATAAATTTAATAAAAAAAAACAAATGAATATTTACTATTAGATCCGCTATGTTTAAGCTTTTTATATTACAAATACTGAGCGAAGCCGGGTGAAACAACTATTATATATGTATTATACATACATATATTCCCTGCCTGAATGCATCAGAGATTCTAAGACCATTTATGCATTCTTGCGGAGTACAAAGAAACACCTCTATGGAGGGTAAATTATGTTAAATGTGCGTAGTGCGTAGTTATGTCATTTATCTTTAAGCTTAATTTAAACTAAATAAATTGATAAACAATATAATGAGCAAAATAGTATTTTGTAGGATAAAAACACTATAGGCACAGAACGTTTTTTACGCAGGACGAAATAGGAAACTCTCCTTAGATACTGCGTCCTTAGAACACTTGCCAAGTAGCACTCATACCACTAATTTGTTACAACTGATGTACACATTGTAAACAAACAATTCCTATATATCCAGCTTATCATATACGTCACTGAATGATCGCCTTAAATATACAAAGACACTTGTTTATAAAACAAGCACTTTTTTTAAAGCTACCAAATACCTCTGGCAATATTTTCATTCTTTATGTATTAAAATTTAATAACGATCATTTTGTGATTATTTTCATAAAAAAACATTTCAAAAGCACAAATGAATTGCTCTCAATTGTGTATATTTTCATTTTCTCGTTTCACGTTAAAAAACATTAATCGAAATACGGAGTAACTTTTATTTTAAGAGTTTTTTGTGGCGGGTAACAATTTCATTGTAAGAAATTCCACCAACAAATGTAAACAGAATTAATACTGAATGTAATTAATTTATAAAAAGTTTCTTTCGTGCTACGTACTTATCCATTTTAATTTATAATAACAACAATATCTAATAATAAGAAATATTTTTTGCACACAAGAAAATAAATGCATTAAATACGATAAACACCAAAACTATATGAATACTGGAAATAAAAAAAGGATCATAGTGACATTTTTAAGATTTTGAGATACAATACATTGGTTTTTTGTCAATGCATTATATGTACATACAACAATTGTATGAGCAAACTTGCTTTTGATATTCATGGTTAAATATGTGATACATATGTACATACATACATACATATATGAGTGGAATTTTGATCTCTTATTGTTTATAGTTCTTTTTGATGATAGCTGTAGTTGCAAGACATTTCCTACTTTGTATTTTATTATTTGATATTTTAACTTTGTCTGCTATTATTATAATTCTTTAGTTTTATTATGATTATGTATAAATTTATTTTTTTCTGTGTATATATATTTTTATTTTTTTCATCTCTTTATTTTTTCGACCATTGTGGCGCATTAGGTACTCCTATAATGCCACAATGGTGCAAACTTAAACTTAAATTAATAAATAAAATGTGATTTTGGGGACTTGTACCATATTTTAAAACATTGTCGATGTCATATAGGGGAGAGTGGTGTACCTATGGACGAATGTATGTACCTGTGGACAATGACTTTATTTCGGTCGGGGAAAATATTTTTGCTACACAATGTTCTAGGGAATTATGAAAATCGAATATTGGCAACATTCAATCCACCCTTTGGTGCCGCGCGCTGCCAGATTTTAGTTTTTTCGAGAATTTCGATATTTGGGACCCAAAAGTAAATATTGTTTTTTCATATTTATTAAAATAACTTTTCATACAAGATATGCATTTAATTTTATATAGTGGTTATTTACGATATCTGTGTTAAAACGTAACCACAAAGAAGTGTATTTTAATATTAGTTGAATATTACGTTTTGTACTTTTGGACATTTATTTGGTTGTACCTCTGGACGCGTCCAGAGGTTAACGTTAGAGGTTCTTGTGAAATTAACAACCAAAAAGACTTTCAAGTATTATGTTGCTGAAGTTATGAATAATCCAATCGAAAATTATATTGAAATTAAGTATCGACAAACAGATTTCTTGTGGTCGATGATAAAATTTATAATATTTGTCAAGAGGAAATTTCTGGGAAATTTCCTCCTCCTCGATTGGTAGGCCAGTCTGGGAGGCTCAAATCACAGTTGGAATTTAATGTAGACCTTGAGAATTTCAACATTGGATGAAATATTTTACTTTGTATAAATTATTATATCTGTCCAAAGGTACAACATACACTGTCCATAGGTTCAACATAGTGTTGAACCTTTGGACAATTTTTCTGTCTCTATTATTTTTCCAAAAAATAAAAAACTATTATGCTATCATTAATTTTTCTTTTTTAATTTTAATCTTGAATATTTAACCTATCTAATGACATTAAAAAGTTTGCATAAAACAATAAAGTTGCTGAGCTATGAGTGAAAAAACGAAAATTGTCCACAGGTACACCACTCTCCCCTATACAATATAGAACGTGTTTCTGGAATTAAACCGATTTTGGATTTTTTGGCGCTTGGGCCCTTATTTATTTCCAGTATTCATATGTTGGCAATACTTTATTCTATAAAAAAATAAACAAAAATAATGATAATATGTTCATTTACACAACTTTGGTTCAACTTTAAGACTTAAGATCGTACGATCTTAAGTCTTAAAGTTGAACCTAACTTATTAACGTGGAATCTAACTTAGTGTGAGCATCTGCAAAGCGGAATACTTGTTGTTGAACTGGTGCACAAGTCTAGTTAAATAGCCAGAGAGCTACGAAACTGGAACGTGAGCTAAATCAAACAGCAAGAGATGTGGCGGCTACATGCTCCGATTGTTCCGAGAGCGAGAGTCTGGGGGGAAGGGGTGGGAGGAGAAATAAGCGACGCGCTGCACAGTTGACAAACCACAGGGGTGGAAGCTACATACTGTACAGCAGGGCTGGGACTAGACATTTTGGCACCTGAGGTCAAACAAAAAATTTGCGCCTCCTATTTAGTCTTTATTTTTATTTTCAATAGATATAATTATGCAAAATTAGATATTACACATGTATGTATATAATACTCAAAGGAGGGCCAAATCTTAATTTTAAAATGGGGGAGATAAATGGGTATAGATAGGGGCTTTAAAATTATTATATATAATATGTTTATTGACTTTAATTAACATTGACCAATTTGGCGCCCTCTCCATCGTTTACCTGAGGTAAGTGCTTCGCTTACCTCACCCTCATACCAGCCCAACTGTAGAGTGCATTATACTAAAATTGCAGCTTCGATTGCACTAAAATTCACCGCGAAATGCGACAAAACGACTATCAACATTTTCTATAAATTATATATGTAGGTAACAAATACATATTTTTATAAAATTTAATTAGTTTGACAAATTACCATCTTAGTGATGCAGCGATCAGTTGACGGAGTTATTTTAATCGATTTGATTAATTTAGAGAATATTGTAATGTAGCGTGGAATTCGGTTTGATAGTGAACAGGGGCTTATTTCTCAAATACCCGAAAAAAAGTTTCGCATGCTTTTTTAAATTGAACATATTGAAGGATAATATTTTATTTCTGATATATAAATCTTAAAAGAATGTTGTCAAATTTTACATAATATATAAATTATATAATGTTTTTAAAGTCTGTATCTATCACCCCCTCCCCCCATTCAATTAAGATTAAGCTCTCCCCTAAGCATTGTACATATGTGTAATACCTAATTTTTGCTTAAGAAATACTTCTTGAAAATAAAAAATAAAATTACATTACACGTGCGCAATTTTTTCTTTTTACTCTGATATGTATGTGCATATAAATATATAATGTAATGTAAAGTAAAAAAATCAAAATTATGTATATATATATATATATATATATATATATATATATATATATATATATATATATATATATATATATATATATATATATATATATATATATATATATATATATATATATATATATATATATGTGTGCATAGTACATGATGGATCTGACAAGTTGCGTCTGGAAATGTCGAACAACTCGATTCGAACAACGCGTGGACGAACAACAAACGTTCGTCCACGCTTGCTTCGATCGATCTGAAAAACGTTTTCGCCTTCTAAAAACGCGGAGGCTTTCCCGCCCGGATACCCCAGCCGTCGTTGAAGGGTTAAACCGTGTACTATTCGGTGTCCGATTTACATAAGCGGGCGAGTCGCGCATTAAAACTAAGCGCGTGACCGGCCTGAGAACAAGCGCCAACAGCAGCCGCTTACTTACCGCTCACTTACCGGCACCACCCCCTGTACCACCCACCCTCGCACCAGACATCCCTCTGACGACACTCCTCCCACACCACGCCACTCGAATATGCTAAGCCAAGCTCTAATCTTGCCAACTCTGCCATACCGCCTCGCCAACGACGACACTTCCCCTGATCCACATCTTGCCAAACACGAACGTTTCTCTTCACCGTATATGTACAATGTACATAATATGTATTATATCGACATACATACATATGTATCATATCTCTAATTGGAACCAATGCCTATCGTTTTTTGCCTTTAGAAATGACGAGTTTTCATTAGCCTTTTGTGTATGTACCTTTGTACGTACACATATGGCTTTCACGTAAATACATATATAGTACTTAATAGTAAATGTTGGATTAAAAAAATCGATTATTTGCTATATTCGTTCGTGAATTATCCATTAGTGACCAAAATTTAAATCAGCCGCTTTTCGTCTGAAATCGCAAGAATCTTTACGATTGTAATATGAACTACAGTAAAGTCCGAAAATATGTTGACTCCAGCCCGGTTCGTTCCTCTTAGTATGTATATATGTACATATAATAATAATAACTTTAATTCCAGACGGTTGGAAGATTAGTGTCCATATAAATATTACATCCATATAAATAATATATAGAATGTAAAAACTTTGAATCACGAAACAAACAAACATAATATAATTATACAACAATAATGACAACACAATATTATATAATATCTTATATATAAAACCGAAACGGCGTCTGTAATTCGTTTCTGATTGGCTGGATTAGTCAAAGACGTTTTTGATTGGTCGGTCGTTAAATAATATTATTTTTATTCGATTCTAATAACTTTATTAAAAAACAAATGAAGATTTTTTTTCATTGTTCGCCGGTATTCTCACTATTAGACTGCATTTCCATTTACCGAGCGAAGCCGGGTAGCACCACTGGTATTTACATATGTAGGTACATATACATATACAATAACACATTATACAATAAATAATTAAAAATTAACCGTCTGAGGTTTTAAGTAAATTAAAATTGTTTGCTTTTCATGTTTTTTAAGATTTATATAATTTCATATAATATTGTGTATATATAAAATGTGTTTTCATATAAAACACGTTGTTATAAAAAAAATGTTTACATAAGAAATGTTTTGATATCTAGCAGTTACATTAAAATTTTTAATTGTTGGCAAAGTTATTAATGTGCTTGAATTATTGTTAAAAAAACATGCCAAAGGTGAGACCTTACTTGTTCAAATTATTAACGATTAAATAATTAAACATAAATTTTAGGCTAACACAAGTAACCGTAATACAAATATGATTCTATGATGTAACAGGTCACGAAAATTTGTTCAGAAAATTCCAGACAATGGAACAAACATTCGTCCAATGAAAATCGCGGAAAATCACATTTAATGTCCGATTGTTTATACGATTATTCAAAGAGTGAACAACATGTAAATAACGTTTCAGAATCAATTGATTAACATTGAACATTGTCCAAATTAATGATGTAAGAGCTATTAAAAGCTTATTGTTCAACCAATTTGCGAAAAAGAAAATAAATTTATTTCACAATAAAGTATGTACCAAAGACAGAAAGTAATAATTAAATAAAAATAATTAAACTTACTGACAACTTTCAAAAACACGTTATTTAATCAAATATATACGACGCAATGAGATCGTCGTATCAATTATGTATGTTTGAACAGAAATAGGGTCGGTCGAAATAAGAGCCACCATTTACACGACAATTAGGCGATTGATGCTGCCAAATGCAATTAGTTGCATTGACAAAAAAGCACCCCCAATAAATTGAACACAGCCTACGTATGTATATACGTTTTGTCGTGAAAAAACTCCAAGATATATTGTATATCTTCAAACTACACAAAACCACGTTAAAACTATAAACGTGTATATATATTATTTTTTTGCACAACTATCAGTTACTCGAAATCTGAAAGCCTAATCGTTTTGGCATATGAAAAAAGTGATTCGGTATCGGGGTGTACGCCACATAAAAGGGGTCCCTTTGTTGCAGGGCGTGCTCCCTTGGCCACAGAGTTATCTGTCCTCGGGGTGAACGGCAATTAAATGCCCCAATAAATGGTGGGCGAGGAACGGCCGGTGGCATCTGCCGCCAACCCCCTATTGCCACCCCGCGCACAAAGACACCCCTAGCGATCTGAGAAAAAACCCAGCGGCACGCGGATAAACGCCCTTTTTTATCCGCCATTGCGACAAACCTAAGAGGATTCTCCACACATATATATACATACATATACATAAGTATGTAGAATATTCTTACAATAAACATAATATGTATATATTATATGTACACATACTTACATACAGTGTAATTCTTGTTCATAAAATATTACATTATATATTAATAATTATAATGTAATATTTTATTAAATATTAATAATGATACATTTATAGATGCGTCCATTGTTTTTACCCATTTAAAGATTTCAAATATTTATATTTCATTAAAAATCAATATTTGATTAGGTACCTACTACGTCCAAATTTTTTTAAGCAAAATTGTTATTTTTATGTATAAAATAAAATATCTATATGTATGTATATGTATAAACAATGAAACTAACGTTATTTATAAAAGAAATACATATAAGTAATTATTATTGAATTACCTAAAGGTAATTGCTAACCGGCAGGTCATACGTTTCCGACAATATCGCTGAATCGTAATAAATCACATGAAAAATAATACATATGTACATATGTATGTTGGTACCATTTTTATTTGCATATCCAATTTATAAATTTACGCGATGAATTTTCCCAACGGATAAAATGCATTTTCCGACACACCGGTGTTAATGCTCGTTAGCTGCGCATTTTTTTCTATCGTTCGGTTTTTAATTTCACTCCGCTTACCCCCCCCCCCCCTTATCCCCCCACATCCCCCTCCCAATCAAAACAACGCTGGTTTTTCACAATGGGCACCGCGACTTTTTAATGGCGACGATTCAGGTGTGAATTTTTCATGTCGGTCGTTTATTTTTTCGTTATTATTTTCCGCTTGTGAATAAAACCGTGTTGTCGGAAAAATTCTCCATTATTTTTACGCGCTGTTGCACAGCCGCCGGCGCGTGCAACGAATGCACTGCAACGCGCGATCAAATTGCGCATTTTTAGCACCCCCTACCCCACAACTACGTGCTATCATCAAATTTAATCATATATTACCAGAAAGGGAAATCAACTTTTTGCAATCGCAGTAAATTTACTTCGCATGCACCTCGCTACGAATAAATTAACACTGAATTTAAATAACGCAACTAGTCGTAAGCCCTTTTTTGTAAATACTGTATTATTTATTTGCCTAACACAATAATACCATTAAAAACAACAACACTTTATATGCAAATTACTGTTGTTATTTATTAAATTTATCCTCTGATATGTAAATATCACATTATGTATTAACACTTTATGTTTTCCTATTGTGATATTTAATGAACAATTAAATTAAATCATATTTTGCAATTATTCGTACAGGAAACGATTTTATATTGGCTGAAAAAACCACAAAACAATACTTTACTGCATATTCAAAACGGAAACCTATTGATTAAATCCAAAAAATCATTTTAAATTATTCACATACATTTCTTGGATTTCAAAAATTACCGATAACTATATATTCCAACAATGAAGTATTGATTTATACAACTAATTAGTGCAGAAACGGTCGGTTGGATTTCATAAAAGTGCATCCACCTCCCTGTATTACTGCAATTGCCCTTACCATCGTAAGCAAAAAATAAAATTAAAAATATTTACATATCTTTACAGAACATTTTAAGCATGACATTCTATTAAGAATAGTCATATTAAGCAGACATAAGCGCTTTCGGATTATGTGAACAATGAATAGATACTTGGCGCCATTTAATTATTTTTTCACTAAGAAGGTTAACGGTGGTGGCCATTTATGTTTCACCTGAAATTTAGTATTGTCCTATAATTTTTCTACAATACAAAAGTTTTTTTCCTCAAAAAGGTAATTTCATCCCCAAATTATATTTATGATATTCCAACTATTATGATATTCCATTTATTTTATACTTTATGATATTCCAAGAAAATATGCATGTTTTTGAATATTTGTGATACCAAGTAAAATAATACCAAGAAAAACTACGTATTCTAAATATTTTACTAAGATATGTATGGACATTGTATATAAATATATATGTACATATACATGTACATAGATGTAACTTTAAAAAGTAGAAATCACACGTTCAATATTTCATTAATGTGTACTCAATTAAAATTAATTTATCTGGGTAAAATTAAGAATGAAAATATATGTACATACATACATATTGAAAATAGATTGTTAAATATTATATGTATATATCATTTGGAAACCGAATCATTACAACATTATCTAAAATTCCCAGTCCATACAGATTTTTACAATAATCAATGATGAGATATATTTACATATAACGGAAGCACGAATAATTAAAAAAAAATGTAGCCCCTTCCCCTCCCCACTCCCATTCCCGCCTTGCTAAATCCTTTCCAAAATTTATTCAAATTTATTATACTCAACGGTTCGTTAACGTCATTCGCAGACAGCGCACTACCAGTAGGTATGTACACGGG